>NC_141537.1:81169141-81469141 GCF_021556685.1 Rattus norvegicus | reverse complement strand
AGTCTTTTTTTTTTCTTTTCTTTTCTTCAGAGCTGGGGACTGAACCCAGGGCCTTGTGCTTGCTAGGCAAGCGCTCTACCACTGAGCCAAATCCCCAACCCCTACAAGGGAGTCTTCCTGGGGAAACAAGCTACTCTTAAGGGAAGGCTCCATGTCTAGCAGTAGATGCCAACAGAAAATGAGCTCAACAGAATCTTAATATAAAATAATTTTGTCTCAAAATGTCATGTCAGGGCTCTTTTTCCATATGTTAAAAAATATATATCTATATATATTCCCATTCCCATTTAGGGCTAAGAATGTGTGTGTGTGTGTGTGTGTGTGTGTGTGTGTGTGTGTGTGTGTGTGTGTGTATTCTGTCTCTCCCCCTCCTTCCCTATAGGTCCTTTGTGTATATATTATGGTTTCCAATTTAGGGTTTTAATGGTATTCCTGAGTATGTGAATGAGGGATCTTTGCATCTTTATCTGTTTCTTGTGTCTTTTCTTTTGTTCTTTCCCTTTTTTTATTTTGCCCTATTCTAATGTTAGTTTTTTAATCAGCATTATGCTATGCTATGCTATGCTATGCTATGCTATGCTATGCTATGCTATGTTATGATCCCTTAGACACTTGTTAGTTTTCGATCCACAGACCAGGCTGGTCTTGAATTCAGGGATCTGCCTGCCTCTGCCTCCTGAATGCTGGGACTAAATGTGTGTGCCACCATACCCAGCTACGCCTGTTTGTTTTCTAATGGCAGACAGAAAGGGAGTGGTTCAGATGGGAGATGAGGTGGGGAAGAAGTGTGTGGAGCAGAGGGAGGGAAACCAGGATATATGAGGGAAAAAAACCCAACCTATTTTCAATAAAAGAGAGGAGACCAATGTCGAACCTGCAGGACACTTGGTATATCCAGTGTTTGACTTTAAAGGTGGGCTGTGGCTTACACTGAGCAATGCAGTTCATCTGAGGTCCAACATGGTGACATACTGAAGCACCGCTTACAAACAACACTTTCTTAATATAATTATAATATAATATAATATGCCATGATCTTTAATGTCTGTTTCATTAATTAAAAATACCATTTGCACATCCAGAGAGATGGCTCAGCAGGTAAATACGCTTGCTACCACAACTGATGCTCTGAATTCAACCCTCGGATCCCACATAGTAGAAGGAGACTATTCAAATTTTGCAAATCATTATCTGATCTCCAAACATGTGCGATGGCCTGTGTCATCCCTTCCCCCATCACACATACATAATAAATAAATGTAATAAAAAGTCTAACAATGTAGCATTTGCAGTCTACTTGGCAAACCTTTTGACAATGAAAATTGGCCTGCTGTACACTCAGAATGTACTTCAGAGTGTAGAAGCTCCATTATGGTCCAGCCCTTTACTTAACTCGTAGTAGCTCTGAGGTCCAGGAAGGAGGGGTGGCCTGGCTCGAGTGTGTTATGGAATTTGAGGCTCAGGGTTTGCTTCTGTCTTTTTCTTTTACCACATTGAGTTGTAAGTTTGCAAGAGCTAGCCAAGCATGCAGCTTTTGCTACCCTGCCTAAACTCCAGGTGGACCATGCTACCAGCCCCCGCCCAGAGAATATTGGATCCGCAGATGAAAAACACAGACATAGTTGTTCAGTTTCGACTTGCCGTATTGGCTCAACTGCTGGATGCCTCTGATCTACCATGGCCAGCATTGCCCCTCCCAGCACTCCCAGCTCAGCCTGTAGAAGTGGCCTGTGGCTGCTCTGCCCGCCCGAGATCTCACACGGCTGGTTGGCATTTCTCCCTCCAAAGCATGACGAAAAGTCCATTCCGTTCCTTGCCTCCCCACCAGGGACCCAGAAGTCCTGCCTATTCCTTCCACCTAGAAATTGGCCCCTGGCAACTTTACTGACAGATCAAGAACCAATTGGGGAGCAGGACCTTAGCATCAGCCCCACCCCCTACAAGCTAGTTCTGGAGTTGAGCACCAGCCAGAAAGGCCTGATGCTCTAACAGACAGTGCTAGGAGAGCCGGCTTCCATCTCTGCTCACGTCTTCTGGCCTGATTAGGCACCTGTGTGCTTTCCTCAGCAGCTTGTTCTAGATTGCCTGGAACTGAGGGTTTTCTGTGACACAGACCTCCAGTGCCCAAACTACAGCAGTTTTGGGTAAACTGGGGGAGTCAGTCTGGTGGATAATTCCCCCCTACAACCCCTGGTAGGTGAATAGGCAGCACTTGAACCCCATGTGCAAAGTCACATAAGCTCAGAGAGCAATTGTTTAGATCCTTGGTATATCCTTGGCTAACCAGAGATAAATTATGATTAGTTCCATACAGCTCCACGGGTGCCAGAACTAATTCCAGGGACCAGAGTGGCAAGGTGCCACGCTGGAATGGCCCTTGGACTGCCTGGGTCAGAGAATACTTGGGGGCATCATGGAGCTGCTGAGATAAGGATCCTGCAGGACCATGTGGCCCCACGGGTGCCGGCACTAGAGTGGATTAAAAAGGTTCCACCAATTTATGTATTTACTGCAACAAATTTGGACAATGTTTCTCACAGTCACCCTCTTCAGTCTTTCAAAATTCCTTAGTTGACAAACCCTCAGTGGGGGTCTCTCTCTTTTTTTTTTTTCCGGAGCTGGGGACCGAACCCAGGGCCTTGCACTTGCTAGGCAAGCGCTCTACCACTGAGCTAAACCCCCAACCCCATAATGGAGTTCTCTTTACCAGCGTCCTGGTGGGAACCAGAGGGGTTGGTAAAAATCTCTGCAGGTAAAGCCCATGTCGGGTACTTACTGTGCAGGTACAAAGGTGAACCAAACAGGTTCCTGGCCTTCAAGAATTGACAATAGACAAGTCACACTAACCTGCAGCCTCTGCAGAAGGCAAAGTAGAATGTGCCAAGCATTGCAATGTTGGCAGCTGGGGAAAGCTCTGTGGGAGAACAGATGGGAGAGAGAGTAATCCCATATGCTGACTATTCAGAGGATGGGGCTGTAGGGGCCACCCCTTAGAAGATGGGGGACAACAACCCACAGATAAGACAGTACTTCCTGCCTGTTCAGTAGTGCTTGGTTTGCCCAAATCCATTGGCAGTTGTCTTCTGAACAGTACATACATGCTGGGAAGATCACACACACACACACACACACACACACACACACACACACACACACACACACATGCTCATTCCGAATCACTCAAGACTTAGAGCAGAAACCCCTTCTGCCTGGCATGGCAGTACACAGCATGTGATCCTGGTACTAGGGAGGCAGAGGCAGGGGTTGGAGCATTTGAGGCCAGGCAGGAGTGCACATTGAGACCGTGTCTCAGAAAACCAAGGACTGGATATGTCTGTAGTTCAGGGCATTCCAGCCCTAGCACCTCCTTTAAAAAACAAAACAAAACAAAACAAAAAACCAAAAAACCAAAACCAAATCTCTGCTTCTGCTTCTGCTAGACGAGATCTGTCACAGCAGAAGGCCGAAGGCTTGCTTTATTCAGTGCTCCAGTCCTAGCTTCTGGAAGGCTGATTGGCATTAGGCTATACGTTCATTGATTCAGTGTTCGAAAAGAAAAAAAACAAAAAAAAACAAAAAAAACCAAAACTGGGCAGGAACTGGAACTGAGTGTAACTTCTGAGGCCAGACTCCAGGGACCCATCTTTTTAGCCAGGTCAGATGCCCCAAAGGTTTCACCACCTCACAAGACAGCGCCACCCCCTGGTGACAAGTATTTAAATACATGCATTGCCTGTGGAGTCCATCTCTGACTCAAGCCACAGCGGTGCTTTCGGACAAAGACAAGTGTAATTGCCGAAACCCGAGGCTCTGGTGTCAGGTGCTGTGCTGCAGTGCGCCCTTCCCTTTGTTGTATCTGCCTGTCTGTGGGAGTGGGAAGATTTACTAAACCAACCCTCGAAAACAATGTCTGCGCTGGGTGCGGCAGAGTCGGTCGGTCCCTGGCACCTGGGAAGTGTAGGCCTGGAGGTCGGTACCTTCAGGTTTGTATGAGCTCAAGGCCGTGTGAACTACGTAAAACCCCATTCTAAAAACAAACAAAAAACCTTAACTCAAAGACGGAGTAAAAACGACTTCTGAAGGCGCTTCTATAAACTTTTCTTCAAATCCAGTTTCAAAGCTCTGTGCCACACCCCCTTCCAGTTAATAACTCTGTTCAGTCATATGCGTGTTCCTATGTCCTTTAGCTATTTTATTTTATTTTTGACACAGGGAGGGTCTCTCTATGCAGCTCTGGCTGTCCTGGAACTCGCTATACAGAACAGGCTGGCTTCCAACTGACTGAGATGTGCCTACTGAGATTAAAGGCATATGCTACCACACCCAGCTTCCTTTTGCTGTTTTAAATAAACACCTTTGTTCTCCAGACATGAAGATTCAACATTATACCAGATATTGAAATAACAGGCCTGATTCTATGTAATTTTTTTAAGGTTTATTTATTTATTATATACACAGCATTCTGCCTGAATGTAGGCTAGAAGAGGGCACCAGATCTCACAAAACCACCATGTGGTTGCTGGGAATTGAACTCAGGACCTCTGGAAGGACAGACAGTGCTCTTAACCTCTGAGTCATCTTTCCAGCCTCTGTGTAAAATTCTTAAGGAGAACGCTTTGAGCCAGGATGCGATGTTGGAATAAAGATGTGGTCTCCCAGGGCTAGAGAGGTGGCTCAGTGGTTTGAGAGCATTTGTTTTTTCAAACGACCTGAGTTCTTATCCCAACACCCACATCAGGCAGCTTATTAACTTTCTAAACTACAGCCCATGAGGATCTGAACCTCTGGCTCTGTGGGTAGGTATAGTCGGGTACCCACACACAGACAGATACATCTACACATAGTTAGAATTAATAAAATTAAATCTTAAAAAATATGCCCCCCCAAGACTGCGTTCATGACAACAGCAAGTTCTGATGTGGGCAGTCACATAATGTTTCTCTTTCAATCGATGAAATAATGAAAATAATGTGAATTTCAGCCGAGCTCGCTCTCATCTGGAGCACTATCTGCAGCTTCGGGGGTATTTTTCTTTCATTTTTGTTCTCTGTATTAATTTATTCTGAACACGTGTTGATATGTATTGCCACACATGCCACAGAGCACATACAGAGGTCACAGGACAACTAGCAGGAATTGGTTCTCTCCTCTCTCCTTCCACCATGGGGGTCCTGGGGATTAAACTTAGGTTGTGGGCCTTAGCAGCGCTCTCCGTGACCTTCTTAGCCATCCCACAAGCCCAGCCTCTCTATTTAATGGCACGTGAACATTTTCAATAACTCAAGGCAATCAGGCCATTATTCCATCGTATTCTTCATCATCCTGGGATCTGAAACTATTAGGGCAATCTGGTTCTTAAACCTGCTTCATAGATTTGAGCAAATAAAGTAACTTACTGGTTTTTCTAGCAAATATTTACTGAGCGTTTACTGCGTGCATGGGAACAAAAACTTGAATGCTCTCAGTCCTCCGATATCCCTTTGTAACCCAAGCCCAGGGCAGAAGTCAAGGGTTGTGAACATTCCCCATAGACCCACTGTTGGCTAAAATCTTGCTACCCACAGGTTCTGGCTAGCTTTTGGCCACACAAACTAGCTTCACCTAGAAGGGAGGGACCTTGACTGAGAAAATACCTCCATCAGATCAGGCCCTGTAGGAGAGAAAATGTAGAACTTCTTTGTTTTGTTTTGTTTTTGTTTTGATTAACGATTGATAGAGGAGAGTCCAGCCCACAGTGGGCAGTGTCAGTCCTGGGCAGCACAGGAAAACAGACTGAGCAAGCATTGGAGAAAGACAGCAGTGTCCCTCAGTGGTCTCTGCCTCAGTTCCTGCCCCAGTAGTCCACTGTGAACTGGAAGTCGGAAGATGAAATAGACCCTGTCTTCCCCAAGTTGGCTTGGGTTATCACAGAAACAAAAAACAAAACAACAACAAAAACAAGACAAAACAAAACAAAACCAAAAACCAAACAAACAAAAAACTAGAACACCAGACTATGCTGGATAATTCTAGACAGGGCAGGCAGTGTTTTTCTCCCTTGGTCTCCACTGATCAAAGTATTTACTCATTTCGGACAAGCTCTGCCCAGCTCCAGAGGCTTTCATCCCAGACGCCTCGGCTCCCTATAAACGGCAATTATGTCTTTTACCACCCTGTTCGCCCCATTTAATGGAGAAGAAAAGCAAGGAGGAGGAAGGTTCATAGCTTTTAAGGAAGAGCTACCAACAAGGGGTGAGCTGCTGAAGTCAGCTCTGTCTGAGAGAGCGCAAAAGGCGCCCAGTAGCTGGCTTCTCCAGTGTGAGGCTCGCAGTCTCAGCCTTTCTTGCCTTCCTGAGCCCCTGGGCTCACAGAGTGGGAATAGTTGGGGATGTTGAGACCTCCATGTCTATAAGATATAGGACAGGTACTTTGGTCTCTTTGGAGAAGGTAATCAAACAATATCGACCATATTTCCTGAACCAAGTCTGGAATACATGACCCAGTATGAAAAATTGTAGGAACATTACAGAAACAATGGAAGAGAAGTTAAAAACGAGGCTATAATAAAAACCCTGTCTACATGGAACCCTAGGGGCCCACATAAGTTTGGGCTAGCCTTGAACTGCTTATGCTCCTGCCTCTGCCTGGGATTATAGGAGTGTGATTTAGCCTGGTTTTCGAAGTTTGCCTTTAAAAGAGACACGGATGATACAGAGAGGGTTTACGGGGCTCCATCAGGCTGTGCATGCCTGTAATTCCAACTCTCAAGGCAGTCTGCACTTCTCTGTGAGGCCTCGTCAGAAGTGGGGGCAGAGCAGGGTGGTATAGAGAGAGGGAGAGAAGGAGGGAGCGCATACACAGCGGGGATAATTCTTGTCTCAGCTCAGCTAAAGGTGAAGATGAGAGGCAGAGTCAGGAATAGAGATGGACAATCAATCCCTCAAAGTTTAGCTAAGAGTGGACTGGATGCAGATTCATGCCAGCGTAGAAGTGGGCAGGATGTAATTTCAGGCCATGCACGTGGTGGCTCAACATGGGGCCTCCCTATCACCGCTGCAGGGCCCGCTCACAATACCGCAGTAACCAGACTCCTTAGCCATGCACTCATTTTTATCCCGCATTCCTTGGTTAGGCACAACTGAGGGCTTCTAGACAGGACCTTAGCTACAGGGGTAGTGCGAGGCAGATGAGGAGCAGGTCCCAGGCTGCCTGCTGCCCTCTGATTGATTCTGTTGTGAGCAGAAGCACAAGGAATGTGGACTGAGGTGCCTCTCCTGTGAACCGGGAAGGAGGAGCCCTTGCTCCCCTCGTGCCTCCTCTCAGTGTTCTCGAATAACATCCTCTGGGACTAAGAAGGGAGTTTGGGACACAGAGCTGACTCTTAGTCTCTCCTTTGTTACCCCTTTTTCCTTTTTAAAATGGGAGCTAAAGGAGATTAGAAAGTGTTCCTCCCCACTGAATCAGAGTTGGGGATGTAGCTCAGAAGAATGTTTGCTTACCACATAAAAGACTCTGGGTTTCAGCCCTGTTACTGCAAACGGAAAAAACAAACAAACTTTTATTACTGTGATGAAATACCAGAACCAAAAGCAACTTGTAGACTAAAGAGTTTGTTTGGAATAAATGATCCAGAGGGAGAGGAAGAGCCCATCACCAGGGTGGGGGTGGGGGTGAGGGTGGGGGTGGGGGTGGGGGTGGGGGTGGGGGTAGGGGACTGGGGGTTTGGGGGGTGAGGGTATCGTGGTATCGGAGCAGGAAGCTGAGAGATCCCATATCAATTACAGACAGGAGGCAGAAAGGATGAACTGGAAGTGGGGTGAGGCTGTAATCTCTCAAAGCCCAGCCTGGTGGAACTTCCAGCAAGGCTGCATTTCCCGAAGGTTCCACAACCTCCCCAAATTGCCACCAACTGGGGACCAAGTGTTCAAATACCTGAGTCTATGGGGGACATTTCCCACTCAAACCATGACATAACCCAAAAGTTATAAAATTCAAACAAGTTTTACGTTCAAAGTTGCTTCCCAGGTGATCTTAAACTCTGAGCCACGATTTCAGACCTGTGATTAAAATAATGGAAACATTATGTGACAATGACTGAGAACGATCATGGACATTTCTTAGAGAAACACAGCCGATAGAAACTGGGCCAAAGGGCACACACAGTATGAGCCCTCTTAAATCTAGTTCAAAATCAGGCACACGACTAGTCTACAGTCAGATGCCAGCACAGGCTTTCTCTTGGTTTCATATGGCTATGTTGGTTTATATTCTAGGTGTACATCTTAGTTACTGTTCTATTGCTGTGATAAAAGGCCATGACCAAGGCCAGCAGTTAATTTGGGGCTTACAGTTTCAGAGGGTGAGAGTCCACAATCATCAGGGCAGGGAGCATGGCAGCAGACAGGCATGGTGCTGGAACAGTAGCTGAGAGCTTACATCTGTGAACTCAGAATGGCATGGGCTTTTGAAAGCCCAAAGTCCACCCCCAGTGACTCACCTCCTCCAACAAGGCCACACCTCCTAATCCTTCCAAAACAGTTCCACAACTGGGGATCAAGTATTTAAATTCATGAACCTATGGGGGGGCATTCTTGTCCAATCTAATTCTTGTTTTGTGGAAATTACTGAGTTTATAGTTTGTTCACTTTTCTATGAATACATTAGACTTTGTTACATCTCTCAAAAGTAGCATGCATGTTAGACTTAGTGTATGTGCGCTTGTTTGTGTCCATGTGGGTAAATGCATATGTGCACATATGTGTGGTGGTCAGAGGATAACCTCCATTGTAATTCCTTAGGTGATGCCTATCTTTATACTGTTTTCATTACATTTGGTGTGTGTGTGTGTGTGTGTGTGTGTGTGTGTGTGTACATTAATCCATGGTATGTGACCCAGGGCACATCTGAATGCAGATTGTCAGGTGTGGTGGCAAGTGCCCCAACTCACAGAGCAGGTTTTGCCAGCTCGTTTGTTGTTGTTTTTAATTGAGACATACCCTTACCAGTCTGGAACACACTTGAGACTAGGCTGATTGGCTGGCGAGCCCCAGGGATCTGTTTGTTTCTATCTTTTAGCATTGGGGTTTTAGAGTCTGCGGTGCTTGGCTCACTCTTGCTTGCTTGCTTTCATGCGCATTCTGGGGCTAGAACTCAGGTCTTTCAAGCTTCTATGGCAAGTGCCATACCAGCTGAGTTATCTTCATGGCCTTCCTAGCTGGGTTTTCTTAATCCCATTTTCCAGGTGGAGAAATAGAGACCTAAGTATTTAGGCGTGTTGCAGGCCAACAGTGAGAAACGACTAGGTCCTAGCAGGCTGCTTGGTCCTCAGAAGGATCCTTGGAAGGGAAGGCTTCACAGCGCTCCCTCCAGGTCTCTAACCTCTTCTTTCTTTAGCCACGAGCTGGGTTTCTATGGAGAAACTTGTTCTTTCCTTAGGAGAGCCAGGTGCTCCTCCTCCGTGCTTAGAGCTTGGCTGGGAGGATGTCTGGTATGGTCTGGTGAGGTCCTCTGTTTTCTTCTAACACTTGGCAGAACTGCTGTGCATGCTGTGGTGACCTCCATCCTAGCACGTTTACGAGCAGGAACTTTCTTACAAGCTCCAGAAAGGGCAGCAGTGGAGGGGAGTGTTTGCCTGTCACCTTAGAGCTAAAAGTAAGAGGGGAGGTTATGGCATAATACCCCTGATTGACATGCTTACTAGCTATTTCCAGTGAAAGGCTCTATTCTTAGTCAGCACAGCTCCACCATGACTGGGGTGTGGTCATGTGTTAGGATACTGTAAGCCAGAATGGGGGTGGGGAGATATTTCAAGAAAATGACCCTGAAAGCAGTGTCCTCTGGGATATAGGGGAGACGATTCCTGGTGAGTGAGTGGACTCTAGACCTGCTTAGCTTAGCTGACTGAAAGCTGCACTGAAGGCCTATGACCCAGCCCAGCCACAGAGGAAGGAAGTCCTGAGTCTCCAGCAGCCTCCTGCTGGGGGAAGTCCAATGCTCCGCCTTCCTTTTAGACTGCATGTTTTCAACAGTGATTGCTTTGAGGAATTGAATTGGAATCTCAAATGGAACTTCGAGCTTCTTCAGATAATATTTCGTGTTCTTAGGGCAGGGGATATTTGGTTTGGGGCACTACCGTAGCAGAGATCCTGAATGAGCAGGTTTCCCAGCAGAACTGGGCAGGAGGAAAAGCAAGAGTTCGAGGGCAGCCTGGGCTACGTAGAGAGACCCCACATTAAGCAAAGGAAGAAACTAGCCAATGAAATAATGTCCCAGAAAGTGTGGGGCTGCTCGGGTGAAAAGAATGCCATTTTCCTAGGCCTGTGTGGATGTGCTGTAAGCGAGGTCTAAATAGGCTGACTTTATCTCACAGGGTGAGACGGCTCAGCGGACAGTGCTGGTTCTTTTCTGGATTTTTAAGTTTAGAGTTCTAGAGGACCAGGCACAGCAGGAAAGGCCAGGGTCTCTGTTTCATACAGTGGGGTTTTTAAATGTAAGCTCGGTCCATCACAAGTTCAAATGTCTTCAGTATCTTTTCCATCCCTAGGACTTCCAGAAGGAGATGCTTGGCCTCCACCCAGAATAGGCTTTCTTGGTTCCTAACAAAAGGGGTCCATTCATTCTGAGCACCAGGTGGCAGGCTTTCATCTCTGGAACTCATCTGCTTTTGAGGTTCAAGTCGCCCATTCACGAATGGGACCTCTACTGGGGGCTAGAGATGAGGCTAGTGTATTCCTTAGCGTTCGTTTTTGTTTTTTCATTTTATTGTGATAAAAATACATAACATGCCCTAAAGAGATGTTTCAGCCATTGAAAATGAGGTTCTCAAATCGACCCTTCAAAATACATACCATTAATTCACCATTTTAACCATCTTTAGTGCACAGTTTAGCGGTGTTAAAGGTACACCCCACATTCAATACCAATAACTCTTTTATCTTATAAAACGGAAGCTCTACCCTCATTAAATAATGATTTTCCAACCTTCCTCATCTCAGCCCCCTGCAACTTTACCAGTATGAGCGTGGTTTTTATACGGTTTTCTAGAAATTACAACACGAAACGTCAATGCAGGTTTTTAGGGAATACGGACATAATTTCACTATATTTTTCCACTTAAAAAAATTAAGGAGGAAGGAATGTCTTTGTCTCGAACCAAAATTAAAGTCCCTTGGGACAAGCTGAGAGGGGGTTGTTTGTCTTTAACTGCATGCGGAGTATCATGGCCAGGAACAAAGAGCCCTGTTCACGCAGGCAAAACAGCGACACCTGCTGGTGGACCGCAAAATTACTTTTCCGGCTGCAGAGGGTTTTGTAGGAACACATCCTGTTTCCCCGCGTGCCGGCTTCTGTTTGGAAAAGCTGTCGTCTAATCCTGGGCTATGAATGTTCGGGGAAAGAGATGGTACAGTTAGTTTACCGCGATGCGTTGTTTTGGTTGGTCACCCTGGCCAGGGTTCTTTGAGCAAAGGAATTCTTTTCCCCAATTTTGTTTTCCCATTGTTTTTGATTCACAGACTGTAGTGAAAGGCAGGGCAGATATTCAGAAAGTGGCCTTCTTCCTAGGCCAGCCAGCAGACATTCAGATGTGCACCGTGTCTGGGGAAGAGTAGTCCTGCTGGAGTCTAGACTGGCTGCTCTTGGCCAGCTGTTAATTCTGTGTGCTGCTATTCCAAGGGACTCATCGACTGACGCTCTGAAGTCTGGAGGGACTTTCTGGATACATAGGTACAATATCAAGACTGGCTGCTTCTCCCCCCACCCCCACCTCACCTTCCAGAGGCCCTGAGCCCTGAGCTCAGAGATGCTCAACTGGTTTCCCACCTACTCCTTTCAGCTCCCTGAACAAACAAAACCTGCCATTTACCTCAGACACAACAAACCTCAGACAGAATGTATCCTCTCCTAGTGCTTCCCTGCTCTCAAATGCCTTTGACAATAGAAGAAAGCTCTGTCAGCCATAGTACATGCTCTGATTCATGGCCTCAGTTTTCCTTTCTTGAAAATGGGATACATTATCCATTCTCTGGGGATGCTTTCTGGATGAGCTCACAGGCCCCCATCTACCCAGCCTAGCTGGGGTACAGAGCGAAGTTATTGATATTGTTGTTGTTGTTAGAATACAGATTCACCCTCATCTCTGTTGCCTTCTGGAGTGAACTGATGTACCTGCAGGCATACAGACCTCTGGGCTCCTTCCTGCTGGGCTTCACCCACTGCTACTGTGGGCTGTTGGCACCAAGTCTTTTGTTGTTGTTAGGGCTTGTGTGTGTGTGTGTGTGTGTGTGTGTGTGTGTGTGTGTGTGTGTGTGTGTGTGTGTGTGTTTTGGTTTGGTTTTGGAGGCAGGGTTTCTTTGGGTAGCCCTGGCTGTTCTGGAACTCACGCTGTAGGCCAGACTGACCTCAAACTCAGAGATTCACCTACTTCTGGCTTCCATTCTGAGTGCTGGGATTACAGCGTGCATCATCACTGCCAGGCCCTTGTTTTTTTTTTGAGACAGGGTCTTTATTCAAGCTAGCCTTGAACTGGCAGTGATCTCCTGCCTCAGCCTCCTGAGCATGGGGTTCTAGCAGTGCACCACTGGTGTGCCCAGCTAAACCAGTACCTTTTAAATTCAGTTCTTGCTGGGTTACTTCCTAGCCAAGAAAACAAACAAGGTGAAATTCTTCAAAAGTCAGCCAGCCTCTCTTGCCTACCTGTAAGTTATTTATAGTCTGAATCCTTCCTTTATTATGCAAAGTATCCAGCATCACTAGTTCCCCAGCACACTGTCCATTCCAGGCAGGGGACGTGTGTATGCTCTTTCGTTTTTCTTTTCTGTTTGTTTTTTGTTTTGTTAGTACTGGCTGTTCTGGAACTCAGTCTGTAGACCAGGCTGGCCTCAAACTCTCAGAGATCTGCCTGCCTCTGCCTGGGATTAAAGGCTTGTGTTACATGGCTGTGTGTGCTCTCTGGATTCCGGGTGTTTATGCAATCATTTGGTCCCTACTTCTTCTTCTTTCCCCTCCCCTTCATCATCATCACCACCACTACCACCACCACGACCACCACCACCACCACCACCACCACCATCATCATCATGTTTGTTTTGAGACAGGGTGTCTGTGACATGTAGTCCAGACTGACTCTATCCAATCCTCCCACCTCCATCGTCTGAATACAGAGATTGGAGATGTGCTTAGCCACTAGTGTTTATAGTGGTAGCTTTTGCTGTCCTGTGTACACACACAAAGGGACCAAACGGCTTGTTTTGTTAGGAGGCATGCTTCCTAGAGAGAGAGACCCTGTAGCAGGGCCCTTCCCATCTGGCTGCCTTAGCATCGTGTGACTTTTAAGTGGGACATGGATACATTTAACAAATATTTCTTAAAATCCTAACTGCTGCCAGGTACATTCATTCACATCAGGGGCCAACCATTCCCATCGGGAAGAAACAACAAGCATTGCAAATACACTTATCAAAGGGGATCTGAGTTCAAGTCCGGTTAGCCTTGGGCAAACAATCTGCCTCCTCGGAGCCCCATTTCCTCTGCTGTGTAACGAACACGGAGTCTGTGTCTGCTTTGCTGGTCGTTAGAGTCGACTCAGGGTTTAGCCATACAGTAGGCAGGCAGGTGCTGGGGCTCTCTAGGGTCCAGTTCACAGCAGGTGAGCATGTGTGAGCGGCTTGTCCTGACCTGGTACTTCCCCAGCTCGCCTGTGACTGCTGGCTCCTCTCCTTCCACTCTGTAGGGAACATAGTCTCTAAGGATCCCAGGCCCTGCTCATACTAACCCCCTTTTATATTGTCTTAGCAAAAAGAGAGGCTTTGGCTGCGACCTCCCTCCCTAAGTAGGAAGGAAGAGTGTGTGAATCTTTCTCTATGCTCCTTCTTTCTCTTTGATTTCCCTGCCTTTTATTAAATTACACGGCACATGTCGTATATGCTCACACACTGTGACTTATGAATGTGCGCCTTACGGCAAGGCCTAGGATATATTTAAGTCCCAACCTTAGCAGATATGTTCCTAGCACGTTCCCAGCCTCATATGTTTGCCTTACCCCAGCTTGCTGACAGATGTCCGGAAAGATCCAGAGCTCTTGCTGTGGTGGGTCTGGAACACTCCCTCTCCCCAGTCGTTTCCAAGTGGGGCTGGGTTGTGAACTCTGCCACTCCACCCTCCCCTTTTCACCTCCATAATTGAATCAGAATATTTCTGGAGTTAGGACTCAAGAACCTGGATGCGTGACAAGCAGCCAGGTGACTCCTCTGTACTTCTGCTACATTGCCAAGGACGACCGTGTGTGTGTGTGTGTGTGTGTGTGTGTGTGTGTGTGTGTATTTGTGAGTATGTGCTTTTGTATGTATGTGTGTGAGAGAGAGGGCGTGGAGATAGATAGATAGATAGATAGATAGATAGATAGATGATCGATAGATGATAGATAGATAGATAGATAGAGCACATGTTCACAGCATGTAGAGGTCAAAGGACAGATGGAGATTATGGAGAGCGATGCCAGTCCTTACAATTGTCTTGTTCCACAGAGGATCTCTGTTGGCTTCTGTTGGGAGAGCTGGGCTAGCTGCTGCATGATCGATCCCCTCTTGCCATAGATGAGTGCCACTGCTCTGAGCAGGTGGATTCTGGGGTTTTGGATTCAGTTCTTCATTGGCAGATACTTTCCCCACCCCCAACCTTGAACTTCTGATCTCCTGCCTCCACTTCTGGAGTGTGGGGATTACCTGCATGCCTTTTCTCCCAGTGCTGGAGATGCAACCCAGGGCTTTGTGCATGATATGTCACCTGTTCCTCAACTCTTAGCTTGAGACATTTTATGCCGAGACTTAATTAGGGTATATACATAGACACATACACACATGTGCTCAGGAAACAATTGTATGTTTTGACCACTGATATTTTCTCTTCTCTCTCATTGAAAGATGGTCTTTAGGTGCAGCCCCCGGGCTGGGAGTCTTTGGCAAGAATCAGCCATGACAGCTTCTGTTCTGCCCTTCACTGTTCTCACAGGACTCCAGAGACTGCAGTCAGCATGCAGCCCTGACCAATGCTCTTTCCTGTGTGGCCACTCCAGGAAGGAAAGGTCACTGCCAGTGAAGGAGGGTGATGTTACGTCTAATACGTTTCAGATGGAGTCACACAGTTATTCCCTAAACCGGTACAGCCCCTATCTGCTTTCAGATCATCTGAGGCAAAGTGGGGGTGGGGTCTCTACCCAGTGCAGAGTAGCTGAAAAGCCTTCCAGGTGGACTGCACAGTGAGTTCAAGGCTAACCTGGGTTGCATGAGGCTCTGCCTCAACAAACAATCCCAATATTTTAAAATGAAAATTTCTGCCTGTGGTGCTTACTAGCATGTAATTGATAGAATGTTGCTTGACCCCCACCCCAACTCCCCCACCGGGCATGTTGGTGCACATCTGTAACTCCAGCATTGGAGAGGTCCAGGTTTGAGGATTGTGAGTCAGTCAGATGCTAGCCTGGGCTACCTTGTCTTAAAAATGCTGTTTGGTTTTCCAAACCCTCAGTTTTCTCATCTGGAAAATGGAGCCAAGAAAGCCATCGTTTGTCCATGTTGGTAAAAACAGGTAAAACAGTTCAGCTATAACACTTAGCAGTCTGAGTCCATGCTGATTGGATGAATTGTGAACTCCAGAGCCACAGGGAGTTCCTTCCTTTCTCATATATTTTTCAATGGAATTAAATATTCTTTTAAATTTAATTTTTATGTATGTATGTGTGTGAGTGTCTGTGTGTGTAGATGCCACATGAATGCGGGTGTCTGCAGAGGCCAGAACATTGTGTTGAATTCCCTGAATTTATAGGTAGTTGTAAGACACCTAACATGGGTGCTGGCAACCAAACTTGGGACCAAGAGCAGCCAGTGCTCTTAACCACTGAGCCATCTCTCCAGCCCTTGCTCTCAGAGCAGTGCTTACCATGAGTGACATTAGTCATTCTCAGAGTCTGGCTGAGAACAGTGAACCAAACTGCCTTTGTTAGGAGCTGAACCCCTTCATTTCAGCCCCTGGGTAATCCTTCCCTCACAGGCGCTAATCTCTGTTCCTTCAATTGTTTGTTTTCTAACCTAATCCCTCTGCACTCCTCAGCTGACAGGAATGAGAATCTTAAGAAACTGGAAATTCTTGAATGCACAGCAGTTCTGCCCCCGGACTTGTGACTTCCGGCAGGGTTTCTGGCTACAGCAGGAAGAGCCATCAGCTCCTGCAGCCTGGCCCTTCTTAACTTGGTCAGATTTCATTGTGAGTCACGCCAGCTCCCTGGCCTTACCCTTTGCTGTTCGTGCGGTTCTAAGGTGGATTCCTTTGATTGTGGTAAATCTCGGGAAAGAAGTAGAGGTTAGAAGAGGATACAAACTGAAGATTTTGGTAGCGGTGGCCATACAGAATCAGGTTGCTTCCCAGATCCTTATCTGAGAAGACGATGGAGTTCTAACTTGGAATGGGGCCAGCGACGCTCGTCAGCCCAGCGAAGAGGAACATTTCTAGTCGGCGTCTAAACACATTAGACGCACAGAAGTCTGACACCAGACACTCACTCTGCACTGGGGCTACTTCTCATCTGAACTCTGCTGTGTCTTGTCCGTGTTTTACAGATGAAAAACTTCAGTGTCTTGCCTGAGAAACACCTGAGTCCCCACCCCATCCTAGTCACTGAGTGCACATCCTAAATCATTATCTAGATCTTGGATCAACATGCATTTTCTGACTATTTTCTTCAACTCACAGAGATGAAAGCAACGTGATAGATATGCAAATGCGCAGGTGTGGCAGTGCTCCAGTAGAAAATGTCCATGGGCAATGAAATTAGAATTTCACATGATTTTGAAGTGTTACAAAATACACTTTTCTTTACTGGAGAGTTGGCTGGGCGGTTAAGAGCACTGACTGCTCTTCCAGAGGTCCTGAGTTCAAGTCCCAGCAACCACATGGTGGCTCACAACAATTTGTAATTGGATCTGGCGCCCTCTTCTGGTGTGTCTGAAAATAGCTACAGTGTACTCAGATAAATAAAATAAATTAAAAAACAAAACAAAACAAAACAAAACCCAACAAAGTATACTTTTCTTTTGGTACCTCTCCCATCACTTAAAAACAAACAATCCTTACCTCATAGTCACAAAACACTTGGGTCCTTTGGGTTCTAGGGGGTCAAACTTGACGTAGATCATTACAAGTAGAGCAGACCAGACACCTGTGTGAGCTTGAGGATCTTCTTGAGATCACTGTCTGCCTTGGACACTGCTTAAAATGAAGGGGTGGGGGAGGATGGTGGGTTCCTTTCCCCCTTGATTCTCTCACTTAAAACTTCCTTTTATGTTTTTTGTCAGTAGGCAAACTATTGTAGGCTATCATCATCATCATCATCATCATCATCATCATCATCATCATCATCTTCGTTATTATGGCAGCTATGTGTGCATGTATGTGTGTTTAGATCCCAAAGCAACAGAATGCACAATTGTATTTTAGTTTTCTTAGACTTATTTTCTGTCCTCAGATTATGTCAGTTGGTAAATTCTAAATATCTTTTCCTCTCTTGGGAAGGAAAAAGAAAAATGAAGTTTACCTGTGGTATTATCTGACATTTCTATTTGATTCAGGAAGGAAGTGTGTAGAATAAACATCTTTGTATTCCTTCTCTCCCTCTTGGTCAAGCTGGGCATCCAAATGTGGCCGAGAACATCTTTGCACTGAAACATCAACACTGATCAATTCCACTCTGCCATATGTGTGAGAAGCACTACAGACATCTGGGTCCCTCTTGGAGATGGGGATTCAGGTGGGCTGGCTGACACCGACTATGACGTCTAGTAATAAAACTGTGGGTGGCTCTGAGCTTGGAGCCTCTCTAGACATTCCGGGGCTGAAGAGGCTTTTGTAAAGACTTGCACTCATTTACTATTCCCACAGATTCGTCCTTGTTTGAAGGGAGTAACAGATAAGATAACACACAAGAGCGAGAAGCCCACTCTGTGTCCATGTCCACACAGATGTAATTCTTCAAGTATCTAAAAGAGGGATACGTGTTATTTAAATTTGTGTTTAATTAAATTGTCTACATAATCAGTCTAAGGATCTTGATGTTGCTATGGTGATGTCATTTAGTGCTACGATGGTATCTGATAATAGCAAAAAATTCATTGAGCACCTATCGCATACTAAGAAACTCGCTCTCTCTTTAGCCCCGACACTAACGTGGGCACGATGGTATTTAATTCATTTGGCAGATGAGAAAACTGAGGCTAAGCGACATTCTGCCAAGTGTCCCCAACCATACAGCTGGGGAGGAGCAGAGCTCACTCCACCCAGTCCCTAGTGCTTTCAACTCCATAACAACCCCCTCCCCTGGCGCGCGCACCTGCACCCGCTGAGCTAAGCATGCACTGCCTCAGCCAGCGAGCATGGCTCTTCCTTCTTTGTGTGCGCCAGGATCTGCGCGCGACCTCGACCATCTCCCTTTGTTTTCCGCAGAGCGGTTTTGTTCTCGAGGTCTTTACCCCCGGAGTAGGTTTCTTGAGGTCACAGTTAAGAAATGTAGTCGTACTGAAACCCGTGTCCAAAGATCTCCTTGCATGAAGTGTGTGGGCTGGGATAGGAAAGCTGAGTGACACAACTGACTGGCTGAGGGAATTGCTCCAGAAATGCAAAACACCGAAATCAGTGCGGAGGAGAGCAGGAAGAGCGAGGCTCATCGACAGAGACTTTCTTCGTTGTGGGAGCACCTGGCAGGGGTGCTAGTATAATGCCTTTGACTTTATTCTTCAGATTTAAATTTACGGCATATTCAGTTTATAGATTTTGTTCATTTGCTTGTGTCTGTCTGTCTGTCTTTGTTCCCGTGTTTCTTAAATGTCCTCCCATATTCTTTTTTTTTAAGGATTCTTCTTTTCCTATCAAATATCAATTAACTACGCTGCTTTGAAAAACGTTCAGGATGGCTTAGTATTTTCTAAGCCAGTTTATCTAGGTCCCTACTGAAACGCCATTCCTGAGGCTGTGCTGGCTAACGCCTACATTCCGATTCCCACTAGCTAACCAGAATCCTAAACAAAGAACCAGGAAGTGAGCCACGGAACTGGAAGAAATGAATTTTTCAAGTTGCTCATTTTATTTTATTATTATTTAAAAATATTTATTTATTTGAAACAGGGCCTTCTACAGAACAGTTTTGGTTGTTTTTTTTTTTTTTAAACTCTCCATGCAACTGAGATTGGCCTTGAACTTCTCGATCCCCCACCCCTCAAATGCTGGGATTACAGATATATGCACCACTACATGCAGCTAGTCATTTCATTTTAAAAATACTTTCCATGATAAACACCACACTCATTGATTGTTCTTCCAGAGCACTGGTTCTCAACGTTCCTACTGCTCCAATCCTGTAATACAGTTTTTCACGTTGTGGTGACCCCCCCACCATAAAATTATTTCATTCCTCTTCATAACTATATAAATTATAATGTAAATATCTGATATGCAGGATATCTGATATGCAACCCCTATGAAAGGGTCCTTTAACATTTGGGGTTGCGACCCATAGGTTGAGAACCACTGCTCTAGAGGACTCTGTTTCCATTTCTAGTACCCACATGGTGACTCATAACTGTCTGTAACTAGTCCCAGGGGATCAGTAGCGCCCTCATCTGGCCACAGCAGGTACTACTCACACTGCAGGTATGTGGTACACACTCATTCAGGCAAACACACATGCATGTAAAATCAAAAGTAAACACAAACTTAAAAACTAAAACAAGCAAAATCCCTCCACAGTGTGGATACTTAGTTTCAGTTTCCACCAATTTTGGTTTTGTGGCATTTAAATTTCTAAGATACCATAATAAAAATTAACATCCTAACTATTGGAAGTTTAAGCCATTTTTTTCCTCTCCTCTATTCTTCTTTCCCTTCTCTCTTTCTTTCATTGTCTTTCCTTCTCCTTTCCCTGATAAAAAGGAGGTATTTTTAATATTAAATTTATTAAGAGATATCAGTTGTAATGAAATTTGTATGTTTCTTTATTCCAAGAAAATAGAATGTTTCTCTTGAGCAAGCCACTCGGAAGTCTCCAGGGCAAGACATCGTTCAGTTAGAAGGCATGTTAGAGAGACTCCATTGGAGTCATAGCAAATGAACTGAAAGAAACGCTATCTGATGTGTGGCGGGGACGTCACGTTATTGTCTTGCTGTCAGTATAACCCAGAGTGATCGATGGCTACTTCACCCTGGCATGGGAGATTAATGAATTGACTCTAATTTTGGCAACCTTTGTACACCGAGGTGGGGGTGTCACACACTCTAAGTTGATTTGTGTGAGTGACAGGCCAGTCTTTGAACAGAGCGTCGGATCCTCCAGGCACATTGGTCACTAGTGCTCTTTCAGCTCTAGTTGGAGCAGGCTGCCCCGCGCACCCCCATCTATCCGTGCTTACACTGTTACACGGCCTTCAAGATTCAGCTCGCCTCTTCTGTAAGAGGCTACGTCTGCTTGAGAACTGTGTTTGCCAGTTAGTTAAGAGTTATTTGATCTCATGATTAGTTTTGTAGAGGCGCATCTTTTATTTTAGGGGGTTGAGGAGACAACTAGGTAGCAGGGAGAACACGTATGAGCCATGAGAACTTGCGTCTGGATCCCAGCACTCACGTGTGAGTAGGAAACCCCAGTGCTAGGTTTGGGGCAGGGTCTAGCCAGGTTGGTGAGGTCCAGATTATGTGAGGGACATTGTCTCAAGCAGTAAGGTGGTAGACATCTAACGTCAGCCTCTGTTCTTCACATGCATGCACACACACCTACATGGGTCTGTGCACATACATGAACATGTATGCAGACATAGAAAAGTCAACCTTAAAAATAAAGCAAAAATATGGTTTCACTTCCACCCCTTTAATTTCTATTATATTTCATATAAAGGCAATTATTTTCTTATTAATTTTCTTCTTCTTTCTCTCTCTTGTTTCTTTCTTCCCTTCTTTCTTTCTTTCTTTTTCCTTTTTTTGAGACAGGGTTTTTCTGTGTAGCTCTGACTGTCCTGGAACTTGCTCTGTAGTCTGGCTGTCCTTGAACTCAAAGAGATCTGCCTGCCTCTGCTTCCTGAGAGCTGGGATGAAAGGGATGTGCCAATCATTACCCAGCCTAAAATTTCTTCTTTATTGCATTTATTTATTTATTTATTTATTTATTTATTTATTTATTTATTTATGTGTGTGTGTGTGTGTGTGTGTGTGTGTGTGTGTGTGTGTGTATGACAAATGAACCGTAGTGTATATGTTGAGCTTAGAGGACAGCTTTAGGGATCGGACTGAAGTTCTCAGCCTTAGAGGCAAGGTCCCTCACCTGCTGAACCACCTTGCTGGCTCCATGTTCCTTCTTTCCTTGACATAGGCTCTGTGTGCTGTAAAACACAGATGGAAAAAAAAATTTAGTCTTTTAAAGACAGAACATCATGAATATTTTTGCTAGGGCTAGAGAGGTGGCTCAGCAGTTCAGAGCACCAGCTGCTTTTACAGAAGATCCTGGTTTGATTCCCAGTACCTACAAGGCTCACAACCATAGTAACTCCAGTTCCAGGGGATTCTGTGCCTTCCACCTCCACAGACATGAGGCAGGCCTGTGGAATCCTCCTCCATACGCATACAATTAAAAATAGCTCTATGGGTTTCTCTAGTCAGTCTGTGTTAACAAAACATACAGCGGGCCAATGGCCACTGAATCTTAAGAAGAAGCCACTCAGGGTGGCTTAAGCCTAAAATCTCAGCACCGGGAAAGTGAGGAGTTTTAAGGTTAGACAGGGCTTCAGAGAGAGACTTTGTTTCAAAAAATAAAACAAACAAACAAAAGAGAAATAAGAGACAGGCGACACCATGGCTCATCTCACATTGGTTGGACCAGTTTTGCCCAGCATCTGGTCTGAGGCTTCAGATATCCCGCTTCAGCTTCTCAGACGCGAGTAATGCAGAAGACAAAACCCAGGATGTGGGAAACCACGGGCAGAATGCCTCTGTGGCTTCAAGTGTGTGATCCGCCTGGCAAAGCAAGATGCATGGAACCCGTAGGTTTAAAATAGGCTCAAGAGATGTGGCAACCGATGATAGCCTGTGGACCGCGAGCGTTTGCACCTTATTTATGAAGAGCGTCCAGGAGATGATTGACAGACGTGACTAATGGATGCACACTCATTAAAATTAAAGAATTTCACAGAGACGAGAATTACTTTGGGTTGGTGATTTAAAAAACACTTAGAAATAGGCACTTACAAGCTGAAGAGGTGGATCAGCGTGTGGTTAAGAGCACTGGCTGCTCTTCCAGAGGTCGCGAGTTCTATTCCCAGTACCCACATGGTGGCTCTCAACCATTTGTAATGGGATCCGATGCCCTCTTCTGGTGGGTCTGAAGATGGTGACAGTGCACTCGCATGCATAAAGTAAACACATCTTAACAAAAGAGAAACATCTACTTACATATTTATTTCACATACGCGCATGAAGCAACGTGATGTTTGAGGTAAGATGAAGCAAGGGCAGCTCTGCTGTGGAGATTCTCGAGGCTCTGTGGTGCGTAGGCGGAGTTTACTGCACTGTGAGCCTTACTCTGGTAAATGTGAAAACCTTTCATGAGAAACACCAAACCCAACGAAAACAGAGCATAACAATTACAAAAACCAAATCCTGTCAGAATTTAGTGCGCCTTCACTGCCCAGCCACACCCGGAGCATTTGAATTCCCATGTGTGTCTCTGGGTCCGGGGTGATGGGAGCAGGCTTCCCGGGGTGGGGGCTTGAGTCCTCCCACCCACCACACTACTGTCCTTAACAGAATCTGAGACAATGGCTGTTTCCAGCTGCTTTCTGTCACCTGCCTCCGAGGTCAGCTGCTGCTATCAGGACTTGACAGTTGTAATTTGGCGCAAAGCACTTGAGGTCAGGATCAGTGCATGATGCTTCCAACACAGTCATTTTGGACCTGCGTTACTGGCTATCAGTTGGCCATCTTTTTATAGATGACATCAATATCAGCTGGCCTAGGAAAGCTTTCCCAACCACGATTGCCTTATTAATCAATTCATAAAGCTGATCAGGAAATGGTCATAAATCTTAAAAGCCATTTCTGTTGGGTAAGTAGGTGTTTCGGGAGGTGGGAGCGGGGATAGGGTTCAAGCGCAAAGGAATACATCTTGTTATTTCATTTGCTTTTCTGTCTCTTAACCTATGTTTTTGCTGCAAGCCGCTGTCTTCAGTTAGCAGCTAAAAATACATCTGAGTGCAGATAGCCGTAATTTGGCAGTCTGGATTCGTTCTTGTTCGTTGTTATTTTCTCCATATCAGAGACGCGAAATATCGGACTGTGAGGTTATTAAAAGATAACCTGTGCTAAAAGTCATATGTATTTCTGCATTTAGAAATCCAAACTTCTGGGTATTGTGATACATGTCTATACTCCCAGTGCTTGGGAGACAGACGCCAAAGGATTGCTGCTGTCAGAGGCCAGCCTGGCTCGGTGACCCCCATCTCAAAAGAAGTTTTTGTTCTCTGCCAGCCCTGGAAGTTTCTAGAACTTGAGAAGACTATGTCATCTCCCTCCACAAAGCTGTCCTCTGTGTGTGCTCCTGACGGAATCCTCACAGTACAGGGCCAGCTCTGTTAGATCTGGGCGGATTATGAGTCTCTCTCTGACAATTTTTCTATCTTCTGGATAAGTGTTATTTCTTCTGTTGAACTTTCTACCTGGACAGTACACTGTGACAGAGCTAAATTCACCTCAGGCACTTAATCCGATATGTAAACAGAGCAAGAGTTTAGATCATTGTCCACTCCCACCCCAGGATGGTATTGCCGCCTCAGAAGCCCTCAGGCCCAACAGGGCTCCTGGGCCTTGGCTGTAGATGCATTTCACCTCCTCCTACATTGTGACTTCTGAACCTTTCTTGATTTGCATTCATGTGGCCATGTGTGTGGTCACTCAAGGATCCTTTAGTGCTTCTTACCAATCAACCCTGGCAGAAGAATGCCAAACACCAACACCAAGGGCCTACATTCAGTTTGTGCAAGAGATACAAATACAGCCTATGTTGCTTTGTTCTTTAAGATGATTATTTCTTCTTCACGGAGCAGCTGTCAAAACAACAACATCAACACACACTCACGAGCACACACACACACACACACACACACACACACACTCACACACTCTCTCTCTCGCTCTCTCTCTCTCTCTCTCACACACACACAGAGTGAGTGAGAGAGAGAGAGAGAGAGAGAGAGAGAGAGAGAGAGAGAGAGAGAGAGGAGAATCGTTTTTAACAGCTCTATTTGTTGAAGCTGAGCTTTACCATAAACAAACTGAACGGGAGACTTGGCATCTTGTTACATAAATCTATTGCTAGAATCTTAGTAAATGTAATGTTTTTAAAAATAACTGAAACAGTAACATTTCCCACATGTTCCAGTCTCCTGAGAGATGAGATGCCAAGTGGTCACTGGTTTCTATGAAGTGAACCCCGCTGACTCTGTGTATAATCTCAAAGAGGCATCAACTCTCCTTATGGACTTATGGCTTGGGGAAGTGGGGGATGCAGCCTACGAGATAGATAGGTCATTCCTGAGACCTCCGGGAGTTCGGGCTTTGTGTGGTCTCACACCGGGGAGAGGGAAGGAGCAGTTTCTGCGTCCCTCTTTGCAGTTGTGGCCTGTCCCTTGGGCTCCTGAGCATCTCTCCCACAGCGTGTCACAACAATATGACTCCCATGTCACCCCATGTCATAAGTTGGGGTGCTGAGAGCTGAATGAGAGGCCCCAGGCCTGTGGCCAATGATTTAGGATGGAAAGCCTCAGGCTGCTCTGCCTTTCGGGGGAATGATGTGACTAATTTCAAGGCTGAAGTTAGACGTATTTCTTAAGCACACGTTGCATTCCAGCTAACAAGGACTAGGGCGAGGACCCGGTGTGCGATTTGCGCGTGAATCTGCAACTGGTTTACGATAATCGTGTAATAAAAATTGCTTAGCTGAGAGCCACTGGGCAGCACTGCTTAGCTGCTTGCTTCCAATATTGCATTTACAAAAATTACATATTTCATATAATCAGGCCTGTCTCTTACTTAATCATCCCACACATCGTATAAATCTTTAGAGTGGACAGGTCTATAAATCACCAGCATTTTTCATTTACCGCTTATTCTAAGCCAGGCAGCTTCTTATTTAAATTGCCATATGGATAAATCTAATAATCCCTATTCACTTACATCATCTCAAACTTTAAATCTTATTCTGGCTGAGGTCATAAGTGAAATCAGTACTGA
This sequence comes from Rattus norvegicus, assembly GCF_021556685.1. Taxonomy (NCBI): domain Eukaryota; kingdom Metazoa; phylum Chordata; class Mammalia; order Rodentia; family Muridae; genus Rattus; species Rattus norvegicus. The sequence continues at coordinate 81,443,854 of NC_141537.1, read as the reverse complement.
GGGCAGAACTAGCAGCTGTAACAACTATAATAGCTTTCCAAATTATATTACAGGGCCCAAATAACGTTAAAAAATGAGGAAGAATTGAATTACATTATTAAAGTGTGATCTGCTGAATCAGGCAGATGTAGGGCCGGAACAGAGCTCCCAAGTGGGGCGTGGCTCCATTGGGAGTGCGCGCCAATGGGAATCATTGACCGAGCCCCTCTTCTTCTTCTTCTTCTTCTTTTTTTTTTTTGGTTTTTTTTTTCCGGAGCTGGGGACCGAACCCAGGGCCTTGCGCTTCCTAGGCAAGCGCACTACCACTGAGCTAAATCCCCAACCCCGTCCCTCTTCTTCTTCGCACGTTTTCATACAGATCTGAATTAGGGCTTCTCAGCCAGGTACTGTCGACTTTTTGCCTCATACAGGTCTTTGTTACTGGGCTGTTCTGTGCACAGTGGTAGCACGGATTAGTAGCCTGACAGGCCACTGACCATTAGATGCCAGCAACACTCCCTGCCCTCAGTTTTAACAACGCAAAATGATTATGATAGCTCCTAACACAAATGATTGGATAGGATTTAATCAGGTAGGACTGAATTGGCTCTGGGTCTGTGCTCTTTACCCCTTTCCTTGGTGTTAGTGCTGCTAGGTCGGTGGACCCCAGTGTGTTTACAGTGGGCACTGAAGGGTGTTCTGGGAGAGCACGCTGGGAGCCCGGGTGAGGAGTGTTGGGAGTCTTCCGAGAACGCAGAAGTCCTAAATTCCAGGCAAATAGGGCAGTTTATTTCCTCGCCCTCGTGAGGTACTGAGGCAGCCTACTCTAGTCTAGGTCCCTTCAGAAAACACGAGGACATTGCAGACTTGGTATTTGTAACGTTACATCGCAGTTGCAGTATACACACAGCTTTTCTATGTGTCACAGATGGCTAGGAAGGACGCTGTGATTTTGTGATGACTAAAGAAAATGAGTGAACGTTCGGGAAGGAGACATTCAAATCTCAACCACTGGCTCCGCAACAAGTCCTCAAGACTAACGCGGAGGCCACGGGGCTGCCTTCCGCGCTTCTTATAGTGGGTAGATTGCGTCTTCTGATGGCTGGCGGGTGAAGATCGTTCATCTCGGAGCTATGAAAGGAACCGGCTGCAATTAGTTTCCCAGGGAGATTCTGCCAGGTCTTTGACAGCCTGAGGAGTTATTCCCCATATAAATCATCCCTGCGCTGCCATCTTAAATGCACATGCTTTTCTAGAGAGGCATCCATCCTCCGTCACCTACGACCAAATAAAGCGAGTGGTGCCATTACAATTTGGAGATGAAGCTCGCTGACAGCACGGTGTCACAGAATGCTGAGGGAAGGTATCTGTAATCATGGGCTGGTAGCGTCCATACCTAACTAATGGGAAGTGTGACATCATTTATACTGGGGACCAAAGAGACAGAACTCGGAAACAGTACCGGGATGAGATTTGCTGTGTCCAGGAACTCTGATTTCTGCAAGGCTTTTGACCGGCATTAAGCTTGACAAAGTCTTTCCAGCTGTGGCGACTTCTGACTCATTGAGGTGTCAAGCAGATTCACTTTGTATGGGAAAGAGGCCATTCATCGAGTTCAATTTTACCTATAATCTGTGGGAACTCACACAATCTTTCCCTTTTATTTCCCTGTATAACATATTATTTTTCATTCACGTTCTTTGAAGACGAGATTAAAGCGTTCAGCTACTTCATTTAATCACCCCAAAGCAGATAGGGATCACACCTCTGGTGGCTTCCCTCCTAATTAAAACGCTGCGGGATGCCCGCTGTGTCAGATGGCGGTGTTACTTCAGATTCCCAGAGTATAAATCTTCCCCTGGATGATTTTCAGCCTCTACAGACCCAGAGACAGGAGAAAGAGGGAGAATGATACACTTTCAAGGTGTACTGAGGTCACTGCCAAGGTCCAGTTGGTATCCCAGCCCCTACTCCATCTCCCTACTGACTTTGAGTGTTAGGAAGACTTGGCTTTGGTGTTTTCAGAGTGGACACTGGGTCTCAGTTGAGCACGTTCATGTGTTTTCTGGGTTTTACTACAAATATTCTGTGACTCCGAAGTCAGTGACAAGAAGGAAAGTGGAGACAAGATTTCTTGGCTTCTACGGCAGTATCCGTGAGCTCACGTTCCACTGCCCCTCTCTGTAGCCAGGCTGGCTTTGCATGTGGATAGTTTTTGCCTCAGTCTCCTGAGTACTGGGATTACAGGCAGGCACTGCCACTGTCACTTAGAAAAAAACGCTTTCTTCAAATGAGTCTAGGCATGGAGTCAACTGTACAAGGGATACTCACCAGATCAGCTCTTAAGAAGTATTATGCCGTGTCTACGCATATGTATGTGTGAGTATGTGTGTGTGTGTACATGTGTGAGGGTGTGCATGTGTGTGTGTGTGTGTGTGTGTGTGTGTGTGTGTTCATGTGAATTCAGGTGCCTGTGGAGGTCAGACGTCTCAACTCCCCCTGGCTGAGTTACAGGCAATTGTGAGTCACCTGCCACCCAATATGGATTCTAGGAACTGAACTCAGGACTTTTGAATGCTCAGTGTACACTTTTAGCCATGACCATGGAGTCAACTCTCCAACCCCAAGAAGTAAGATGGTTGAGCCATTTTGTATCTCACATTAAAAAAGAAAGAGATTTTAATGACTGCCTTCTTTCCTTTGAGACAGGTTCTCGCTATGTAATTATGGCTGGCCTGGACTTTGCCATGTAGATTTCTTGAGCTCCGGAGATCTTCCTGCCTCTGCTTTTCAAGTGTGGTGATTAAAGGTATCCACCGCCATACCTGGCATGTGATGACCCTTTTATTCTAGGAAAATGGAGTATTTATAAGGCGACAGTGGCCCACTCTTCTCTGTAATCATGGATGACTGAGGGGTTGGCAGTCATATCTTTGCTCCAGCTATCTGGATCCATGTGGTAGGATTAAACTTGCTAGAAGAGCCACTCGAGAGGCTGACGAATGCATCACAGCTAGAAAGTGGGCTACAACCTCTAGACTGCCTGCTCTCCGAATCAGAGCCTGGGTTTCAATTACTCACGTGCGGCGGTAATTTGGGCTAAGCACTCTGTGCTCCCTTCTCTGTATAAGAACAATGGTAACTTTTGTCAAGTGTGATTAGAAGCCAGGCACAGGGCTAAGCACTCTAGGTGGGGAACTATTTGGCAGCTCCACAAGACATTGATACTTTGCCAGTTGCTCACAGGCCCCTTCTCGGACTCTTTCCGGTTGACTGAGGTTAGGGGAGGATGAGGATATTTTGTGGAATCCTTCTTTGCTCTGGCACAGCATTAGTTGTGGACACAGCTGTGTCTCCTTCCTGGGTGCCACTGTTCCCAGCCCCGCTTCTATGGTCTGGTGTCACTCCCAGCTATGGTTGGGTCCCCAGTCCTGCAGAGGCTTCCTGAAGCAGCTAATCTCCAAGTGCGATGGTTTGAATAAGAAATGTCCCTCCCCCCAATAGTCCCTGGCATCTGAAGACTTGGTATCCAGTTAGTGGTGCTTTTTGGGTAGATTTAGGTAGTGTGGCGGTTACAAAATATAATATGGTAGGTTGGGGTAGGGGTGGGGGTACCTGGTGGGCAATGACAAGGTGTCCTCCTGAGAAATCATGCCATGTAACAAATCTTCTACAAAGGAGGTTCATTAGGGGAAAGAGAGGGGAGTGAGGGCCTGAGTAAGGGGTGGAGGCAGACAGACAGGAGCAGAACCATGAGGGCAGAGAAGGGGAGAGAGAGAGAGAGAGAGAGAGAGAGAGAGAGAGAGAGAGAGAGAGAGAGAGAGAGAGAACAGCCAGGGACATGTGAGAACAAGGGAGAGAGAAATAGAGAGAACTGGAGTGGTAAGCAGTCCTTTTATAGGCCATTCACACCCGGCATCCCCCACACCAGTCGGCTGGCTGCAGGTAATGGTGGCAGATGATGTTGTAAGCTGTTGCTAGGTTCCTAGGAGGAGCCTAGTGGAATCACTGTAAGATACCTGTGGCCTTGCTGGGGAAGCTAGTCACAGTGGATGGAGGGAGGGTGGAGGGGTGGGGTGGGGATAGAGGGGTGGGCTTTGAAGTTTCAAAGCCACTCTTCATTCTCAGTGTGCCTGCCACCTGCTGCTATGATTCCCTGCTGTGATGGACTCTCATCCTGTGCAAACTGTAAGACCAAATCCTTCTTTCTATAAGTTTTCATGGCACTCTATTACAGAGATAGGAAAGTAACTAAGACACCATGTGGACTTACGATCTTGCTTGGCCTTTCTCCCCCCATTTCTGTACTGAATTCCTCGGTTTGAAGTTCCTTGTGTGGTTTCTTCTTTCTTGGTGGATCTGAAGGATGTAGGACACTGTATTACCCATGCTCTCTGTTTGAGGCAAACATTCCCAAGTCTGATCGATAGCCACCACCCCGCGCCCAAAAGGCACTCTACATGAGTATACAAGTTAAGTCTGGACGATGGACAAAGGAACTCTTGAGACTGGGTTTGCTCGGCTAAGAGGTTCCTGGCTACACCAATGCTTGCTAAGCCTGCTGCAAACACCCTGCGTCCTTGGTGGATGCAGTCCTTACCCCAGCTGGGGGTCACCCCTGATCTCCTTTTCTAACTGCTGATCTGGCTACCTCCCCAACTGTGTACGCCAGAGATTTGCTGTTTCTCCTGGCCCTGTGTTCAGGGTCCATCTCCTCTCATGTGACTGGGAACTGTTCAGAGCTGATCTGAAGCTGCCATGTGCCCTCACAAGGCAAGTTTACTATAAAACACAAGGCGGGAAGCCTCAGCAACTGTGTCTTCTCATGAGCCTACATCCTGGAGGTGACATCTTAACTGTGCAATGAAGTTTTTATGGTCCCCATGAAGGGGATGCTGTCTATTTTATTTTGGTTCAGCCGCAGCTCGACAAATACTTCTGAGTGTCTACCATGTGCTGGCACTGTTTTTGGCCCTTGGTATTAAGGCTGTGAACAAAACATTAAAAATTTATTTTATAGCCTGTTTTCTGTTTTGTTATATCAAAACTATTATTCCTAGGGTCGAGAGGTGGCTTACTGGTTAAGAGCCCTGGCTGCTCCCTTCTGGATTCCCACCGTTCTTTCGGCAGCTTACAACCATCTGTGATTCCTGTTCTGAGCGATCTGACTGGTGAAGTTTGGTCTTTCGCTGTGTATTGTAATACTAAATTCTGTACTCAAAGGTCTAACAGTGAATTCTCATGTTTACCAGCTTTTGTCGTGTAAACCTTGCTCCTTAATTTAAAACTGTTGGTTAAATAAAAAATGACTACAGCCAGTTCCTGGAGAGATTAGAGCTAGGCAGGTTTTGAGTTACCTGATTGGGAGTGGAGAATCAAGGAGAGGGAGAGAGATGAGGAGGGGACAGGAGAAGGCTCTCTGAGAGGAGATGGACCATGAACACGTGGCCAGGAGAAACTGCAAGTATCTGGGGTACACGGCTGGGAAGGTGTCTTAGTTTGGGTTTCACTGCTGTGAACAGACACCATGACCAAGGCAACTCTTAAAAGGACAATGTTTATTTGGGGCTGGCTTACAGGTTCAGAGGTTCAGTCCACTATCATCAAGGTGGGAACATGGCAGCATCCAGGCAGGCATGGTGCAGGAGGAGCTGAGAGTTCTACATCTTCATCTGAAGGCTGCTTGCAGAATATTGGCTCCCAGGTAGCTAGGATGAGGGTCTTAAAGCCCACACCCACAGTAACACACCTACTCCAACAGAGCCACACCTGCTAATAGTGTCACCCCCTGGGCTGGGCATATAGAAACGTCACAGAAGGTCACCAGGCCAGCAGTAGAAAAGTAGATGGGGTGACCCTCAGTATTTGTCAAAGCCAAGTAAAATAACCACGGTCTGAGTCTCATTTATTTGTAAGGGAGATAGGTAAAGTTTAAGTTCGTCTTACTACTTCTGGCGACCTCTCCAGGCTTCTGCAGAAGATGAGCAGCCTGCAGGCATAATTCTTAAGCTCCGTGGGAGGGAGCAGGAGCTGTCACATTGTGAAGCTCCGTGGCTTTACCTCTGGGCATTTACAGCGGGGTGTCCATTGTCATGTACTTCCAAGCTGGAGCATCATAGATGTTTGAATCCAAAATCTGGCTTCTGGATAGTTGAGACTTAACTGTGTTTCTGCATACCGAGCAATGTGGACTCTAGATCCTTTGTTCATAAGGACCTGGGCACGTTAGAGCATCTTTCTTGACTGCACTGGTCAGGTACCTCAGGTCTTTGACATAATGGTGGCAATACAGTGTTTCCTAACGACACACAGTAAACATGACCATATTCTAGCCTGTGTTTTGGCTGACCCCACTGGTAAGTTCCTAGGCTGGGCATGGTGATACATACCTATAAGCTCAACATTTGGGAGACTGAGAGAGGGGGATGGTGAATTCGAGGTCAGTTGGAACACAGACATCCCTCCCCTTATCACAAAACCATTACAAACCCAACTGGGTGCAGTGAGTGGGTCACACCTACAACACCAGCACTGGGGAGGCTGAGGGAAGAGGCTTGCTGTGAGCTGAAGCCAGGAGGGGCCACGTGTTCCTAACCAGTCTGGCTATGAGTCATCTCAAGTGGGGACTGGGAACTCGGGGCCCCTGTAAGAGCGATGCACGTTCTTAACCCCGGAGCCATTTCTGCAGTCTGCCAGCAGCGCTGCTAAACCATGTGGAGGCACTGAGAGGATCGGATGGGACGAGAATGGTGGGAACGCTCACTGGATTTCCCCTGCTCTGACTGAGAGAGGAGTTCATGGAGTCCTCCCGGCTAACTCTTGACACTTTCCTTAATGTGGGACATTGATCATTTCCCTACAATCCTGCCCTTTGGGTTTCTATCTTCTCTGTTTCCCTGGAACTCCTGTGCTGTGTGCGGCATGGATAATCCTGTTGAGGTGTTCATAGCAGTGACTCCGCCCTTCCAGCAGACTCCAGCCGCTTGCAACTCCACCAGTATAGTTTTGTTGCAAGTTCACTTGGGTCAGAGCATGTTTGTTCCACGTTCACCATGACAACTGGATCACTGAGGGAGCTGTGAGACAGACATCGCTGCGGTGACAGGGAGAGCCCCAATTTAGTCAGAATTTATACAGAGCCCAGGGAAAGGCACTGGGGCTGGGAGAGGGATTAGGACAAAGTGCAATGGCTCTCATACATTTGAAAACACCTTAAGAAAGGCTGGTGAGATGGCTCAGTGGGTGGTGGCACTGCCCATGATGCCTGAAAACCTGAGTTTGATATCTGGGCCCCACAGAGTGAAAGAAGAGAACTGACTCTTACAAGTTGTCCTTTGACTGCACATCATGTATGTCACACACACACACACACACACACACACACACACACACACACACCACACACACACACAGACACACACACACACACACAAATGTAACAAAATGATGAAACACCACAGTAAAACTCATTCATTTGTATGCTGACTTAAAAAGCAATTGATGACGATGGTGATGATGGTAATAATGATAAACTTACAGAAGGCTGAATAGGCAATAGTCACCATCCTAATGTATAATTAATTTTTTGGTTGTCTTAATTACCTCGTTAGTGATCCTCCTTGTACCAATTCTCCAGTCACTGAGTTTTGCTGTGTCTCTGGGTAGCAGTGCCTGAACTGGTGTGACCTACTTCTCTGAGTGTCTGAGACTTAGGGCAGTGTTGGTTATGGTATGAAGCCAATCCCTGTAACAAGAAGGGCACATCCCCTCCCTGACTGCTCATGAGAAGATGCTCTGAGCTTGTGGAGAAGTCCTCCTACCTTAGGAAGTGCACAACCCAGTGGGCTAGGGAAGCAATAAGCATTTTCTCCACGGTGTCTCAGGGTCCCCTGGGGCTGCTTTAGCCCTCTGCCCACATCCCTCAGATGGGAGGAGAGGGCAGGTGGTGCCAGGAGATGGCTGTTTACCTCTGGGATGAAGGGCAAGGGGGGGCCCGAAGTGGCCACTGAAGCCCGACAGGGTTGATGGGTGAGAGAATGCTGGCCCTTTGTGCTCTGGGATCTGATTGGATGCATTCATCTCCTTGGGAGACAAATGAAATTAATCCTCTCTCCAGATGGCAGCAAAGTGACAGGAGCGCAGAGATTAAAAGAGATTGTGAGGTTATATGGGTGACAGCAGCCATCAGTCGGGTTATGAAACCTAGCACCACGCTCTACCAAGGTAAATGACCCGTCTCAGCCTTGCAAGCCCGATAGGTTCAGGTCCTGTGGAAAAACTCCGTCCCTACTGACTTGCCTCCTATCTGACGCCTTTAAATTTCAAATCTCCACTTGTAAGGCTACTTTTCATTCACCCGTGACAAAGGCAGCTTTTACAAGGGACCTTTGTGATGTTGTCATTGGTTTTGTTTTTCTTTGACTGTTTATGTAAATAAATATCCTGCAGTTACTGGGTTCTTGGAGAAGTTGAGTCTGGCTTGCTTCCACACTTCCAAGACAGTTTCCCCGGGGTCCTTTCTTCCCACCAGCATCAGTGTGTGAAGGAGGGAAAAGAAAGGAATAGCAGGGTAGCAATGCTGCAGTCACACCTTCACCAGGGTGAGCACTGGAGCTGCGTGGCCCTTCGGAGTTGGTCTTTTTTTGGGGGGGGGGAGTAGGTCTTATTAGCCAGTCATTGCTGTGGGCTGCCCCCAGGAAGGAGACATGGCCTAGGGCAAGGTGACCTTTTCCAGGCAGAAGGTAGGGGACAGACAGCCTACGACCTTCCCTGTAGGTGAGTCCTGAAGAGGAGATCTGGGTGGCACATCATAGCTCTGGGGATAAGCTGTGCTTGCAATCTGTCCCCACACTCCACCAGGACTTCAGGAGCAGTGACTTCTCCGTCTCCTTCATAAATAATAGTATGCGGTTCTTCCCAAGACCTTTAGCTTTTCTTTCCTCTTCTCTTCTCTTCTCTTCTCTTCTCTTCTCTTCTCTTCTCTTCTCTTCTTTTCAGTATAGGGGATCAAACCCGGGGCCTTCCGCATGCTTCTGTCATACTTACAGACCTTCTTTCAGCCCTTTCTCTCATGGTTCTCTCAGTCACTAGCACCCCTCAGAGACAGCACCTATGTGAGGGACTTCTCTGTCTATCTGCAAACCCTTTCTCTGTGTATATGTCCCCGTCTGGCATTTGGAAGCATTTCTACTCTGAATTCTTTTTTTTATTTTATTTTTTTAAAGATTTACTCGTTACTTTTGTAGAGGATGCAGGTTCAATTTTCAGCACCCATATGGTGTCTCTCCATCTAAAATCATCCATTACTTCTGTTCCAGGGGATCCTACAGCTTCTTCTGACTTCTGCAAGCTCTAAACATGCATATGAACATATACACATATGCAGGGAAAATAGTTGTCACATGAATGAGATAGATCTAGCATCTTTTGAAGATTTACTTTTATATTTAATTTCGTGTGTGAGGGGGTCTGTGCTTATGTCTACATATGGCTTTGGAGGTCAAAAGAAGGCCTCACATCCTCTGGAGCTGGAGTTCTGGGTGGTTGTGAAACTGAACTCAGGCTCTGAGCCGCAGGAAATCTTTTTTCTTCTTCTTTTCTTTTTTTTCGGAGCAGGGGACCGAACCCAGGGCCTTGTGCTTGCTAGGCAAGCGCTCTACCGCTGAGCTAAATCCCCAACCCCACCACAGCTGATCTTAACTGTTTTATTCCCTCTTGAGAGTTTATTTGAGGTTTCCTTATTTCCTCAAGTTGTCTGAAGTCTCTCTGAAGGCGGAGGGCCTATAACTCTTCTTTGAACCACTGGTAAGATTCATTAATGAATTGTTTGAACCGGCACATCAATAAGTCCTAATGGGGCTCTCAGAGGGCGCATTGGCAGTTCCTGTTCCCTGTGGCACACAGCACGGCCTGTTACAAAGCAAAAGAAATTTAGTCAGTTTTCTGTTCAAGTATTCTCCTGGATTCCCGTGAAAAATCATAACTGTATTCCAGGAGGCTCTAACTCCCACTTCAGCCCTCAGCCCTCAGCCCTCAGCCCTCAGCCCTCAGCCCTCAGCCCTCAGCCCTCAGCCCTCAGCCCTCAGCCCTCAGCCCACTCTCCATCCTGTCTGCTTCTGGGCTCTCATACTGGCCCCGCCTCTTGCCCACAAACCACGCCCACAGATCCTCCGCCTCCTGACTCTTGCTGCCTTCTCTTATCCTTCTGTTTCCTTTCTCAGCGTTCCTCACAGGTTCAACCTGTGCTTGACATTCTATTTTAATTATCTATTTATTTCCACATTTGCAGCGAAGATTCCTGTAATTCAAAGACCTTGTCCGTCTGCACTGTTGTAACACATTACCTCCAGAGCTAGAACACTGCCTGGCAAGCCCCAACCACTGTCTGGTGGTGTCTGCATTATGGACTAGGGAAGTGGGAAGTCCCGAAATGACTACCATCCGGCCCTCCAGGCTTGTTCCTGCTCCGGCCAGCAGGGGGCTCTTTCAATTCGAAAGAGCAGCTTAGTGGTTCACCTGAAATTCTGCCTCGTGCAATCAGAAACCCCCACTTTCTTCTAATTTGGCTGTGCCAACCCAGGCAAATATTAAACTTTGTGTTAACAAGCACGGTTTGCTTTTTATAGGTGGTCCTCCAAGGATTTTTTGATTTTGGTTGTGGAGGGGCGTAAGGTTTGCTGTTAAAACCTCCATTTTTTTTTCATTCACCCAACAAAGACAGCCACAGAAGTAAAACGTGGGTGGAACAGCCTCACAGAGGCGGGGAAGCTTTATGTCAACGCTAAGCCCAGCAAAATGAAGCAGCTGACTGAATGAGGCCAGTCAGCTACAATGTGTATTTAGCCACTGGGAAGGGAGTTGCTCCCGCCCCCCTCCCCCCTTTCCAACAACAATAATCTGGCAATATTACGTTGCTATATATAACTTCTTTTGGAAACTATACACTCCCCTTAAAATAGGGTGGTTTTAAAGTTTGTATCAATTTAGAAATTGAAAAGTCCCCACTGGAAGAAATGGCTAGTGCATTTGAATGGACTTATTGTGTGTTGGCCCTTTCCTTTAGGGTAGAGTCTGGCAGGAGCGCCAGCTTCAATGCCAAGACAAAAAGAGCTATATCTGCCGTTCATGCTGGGTCAACACAAAGCAACCTCAGTCTGGCAACACTCAGCGGTTGTTGGGAAGGCCCAGGTATCGTCGTTAAGCCATTAACATGGCTTCTGCGATGTTACTCATGTCTATTTCTGTATAAATGCTCCTTAATTCTGTACCCAGGAAAATTTGCCTCCCTGGTCAGGCAGCAGTTTCCTGGAAAAACCACAGTAACCTTCTGTGAGTGAACCATAGTGAATGCATTCTCCAGAGGATGAGGCAGAGGAGCAGGGCGTGGAGGGAGGGCTGCTTCTTGCGTCCAAGAGCGTTGCTCTGTACAGTGGAGCTAGCCAGGCACCGTCCGGGTGCCTAAAAGTACAGTCATTGGAATCTTGTGTTCCAAACTGTAAGCCAGTCAACCCGGATCTGTTTATCTGGGATACAAAGGACTGACTCTAGGCAAGAGAGAATGAACCTGATGGTCTGAGTGAGGTGAAGCCGGCCAAGGCGAGTGTTGGGTCTCGGGACACATGGCGGCAGTAATGAGGAAGATTCCTTGGACCGCGGGGGGGGGGGGGGGGTGTGGGCTTCCTAACTGCCCGTGGCAGACAGACGGCGCACAGTCAGTGACCAATACACACGAGCAACGTTTTCAGAGATCCTTGCCAGGTAGGATACGCCAGTAACAAAAATCTCGGAGAATTTAGGAAACCGCACGGAGGGCGCTGCACACTCAGAGGCTTGCGACACTACAGAGCACACTGCTAATTACCACGACCCACATTCCTCTCCATGAGGAAGCAGCCGCCCCCAAATAACCTCATCTTCAAAAATAAAACAGGCCGAAGTTTGGGTATGTCCGATCTCTAGGAAGAACACCACAATATACCTCAAGGTGTTTATATACCATGGCTCTCCTGAGCACAAAGTCCGTGGTCTGTCAGTGTATTTGAAAGAGGAAATTAAGTGCTCTGGGAAGGTGGCTCGGTGGATAAAGTATGTGCTGTGCCAGCTGGAGAATTTAAGTTCGAATCCCCAGTGTCCATGTAAAAGCTGGTGGTGGTAGGGGTAACTCCAAAACTGGGGAGGAACAGACAGGTGGCTCTGTGGGCTTTGCTGAATCAGTGAACTCCTGGTTCTGGGAGACACCCTGTCTCAAGAAGGAAAAAAAAATAAGGCAGAGAGTGAAGGAGGAAGACAGAATCTATCTCTAGCTTTCCACACATGTGTACACATATGTGTATGTGCTCATGCACAGTATTAAATCACGTGTCATTCATTTCCTAAAGTGTTTACTGAGTGCCTACTATGTGCAAGGCACAGAATTTAAATACTTGAGTTTCTCAAGAGAATGATGCGTCTATGTACGATGCTGTCATATAATAGATACTGGAGTGAGTGTAGGGAGGGTATACGATGTGGCGAGGGCACTCAGAGGAATGTGATAAGACTATAGAACCATCTCTGGGAGGTGGATCCTGTGTGACAAGCGGGACTTGAATACCTGGAGACAGCCACTGGCCTGGGGCTGAATACAAGAGAAACCAGTTTAACTCCCCACATCATCTTGCCCATCCATAATGCTCTGTCTGTCAAATCTTCAGTGATATTTCTTTAGGATTAGCGTGTTGCTAGTACACAGGTCGTTTCTTCTGGTGGAAATGAGTGAAGAAGTGGTGTGCATTTTCCTCCATGGGGGACACCGCTTACACAGATGGCAGTTGTCACTCAGACTTATGGGGATCCTTTCATAGATGTGGCACAGCCCTGATCCAAGGGCAATGAGCTCTAGGAGTTTTTCGACTCTGTACTGCTAACTCTTGTGATGATCCTCGTGTGTTGCGAGGGAAACCGAAGACTGAGTACTGTCCCCTTTATAGCTGTTGAAGAAAATGCTGACGCATCTCGATGAAGGAGAAAAAGCGGCTTAAGTAATTACAGTTATTTTGCAAATGCTCTGGAACTCGAAAGCCTTGAGTTCCCTGGTATCCCACACAGATGGGGCTTCAGGGAATAAAACATCGGAATACCAAGTTTCTAAGAGGCTGTTAATGTTTCTGTGAGAAACAGGGTCCCATTGGTGCACCCAGGTCTGGAGCAGATTCGCAGTGCCACCCTGAATCCTATTTTACATTAAATGTCAAGAAAGTAAGACAGGAACATATTGAGTCCACAGCCAGGAATAGATGACTACCTCATAGTTACAAACAAGCTTACTTGTCTCAGACTTGGAGCTTGAACAGTAAGCAGACAAGTCTTGAAGATGCAGGCAGGCCAACAGGAGCACTGACGACAGAACAGGCTGGACTCCCACTGGATACTTTATGAATTTTCTGGGTGTCGTTTTCTTTTGCCAAGGATGACTTTATAGATGACTTAGCACTCCTGTCCAGCTACTGCCTAAGGCCCTACCATAACAAACCAAACTGTTGTTAGCCTTTGACACTGGTCCCTGGTTTTGGAAGCCATTTCACGGCACAGAATCTCATTAAACAGAAAACAAGAACAATCAGCTTTGTCGGTTGCTTTATCTGTTTCCACACAGCTGCCTCCTGCAGGCCTTTGCTGTTGCTTTCAGGGTTGCCCACCCCTTTCCTTGTTCATCAGTTGTGCCGCAGTGATCGGCTCATAGCTCACTGTCCCCCAGACCTCCTGTGCGCAGTCCCAGGCTTACCTGGGACACATGGCTTATACGTCTCCTTGCTAAAGTCCTCTGCCACAGTTAACTTGCTGTTGGCCACTCATGGTGCTTTTCCTTCAGGTGGGTTTGAACCTTCCGTTCCACATTCTCCGGCTTGTGAGAGCTACGACATCTTTTGGACACACAAAAAGTAATGTGTCCATATCCCGTATTTCCTTAGACTCGGCTAATAGTGGAGTTAGGATCTTAGAAAGAATCGTGAAATGTTCTTCCAAAAAAAAAACAAAAACAAAAACAAAAACAAAAACAAAAACAAACAAACAAACAAACAAAAAAAACCCACCCAGGTTTCATTTCATTATCTGTGAGAGAATTAGATGCTACTTTTGCTGAAGGGCACAAAATCCACATTTTCTTCTTCTTCTTTTTTAAAAGGATCTATTGCTCTTAAAGCTGTCTAGGTTTTGGATGAAAGGTGTTCCTGCAGGGCTCAGTTCCAATAGTTTCCTTCCCCAGTTATTAGCACCAGTTGGTTTCTCCTTTCTTTAGACCTATTTATCATTTGTGTAAATATAGTATTGGGGGAGCTTCCTGGATTAGATCATCTCTCCTCCTCTCAGTGCCCTTGACATTAATAGCACTTTCCTGCCCAGGCTTAGTGAGACATTAACACAGTGGCTTTTGCCATTCCGATTCTGCTTGGAGGTCCGTAGTGTCCTGCAACTGCTGTTGAGGTGAGATATGACAACTGGCTTTCTCGGCTTTGCTCCATGCAAAACACCATCTTCTTTCTATTTGGGGGTGATTAGATTTTCTTCGTTCTGAACGTCAGTATTGTCATTCACAAACATGTTTGCCTCATCCAGCGCAAGGCCGACTGGACTAGGTTCTAGGGCTACCAAGCAAGTCATGGGCCTTTCATTTTCCAATGCAGCTCAGAGGGTGTCTCCTCGAGAAATGCCGCCACTTGCCCACCTCACACCCTGAAAGCATTCGTTGTTTCCCTCATTGCTGTTGTGGCAAAACGCCTCAGAAAGCATCTTGAGAGGGGAAGGATTTATTTTGGCTTAGTCCGTTTTGAGGGGGAGGGCTGGTGGCTGGAGCAGGTGGCAGCTGGTCACGTGCGTCCGTCCGCAGTTAGGAAGCAGAGAGAGATGCGTTCAATGCTCGGTTTGCTTCCTCGTTTCTATTCGGTCTGGAGTGCCAGCCTGCGGCATGGTATCACCCACATTTAGGGTGAGTCTTCCCACTTGAGCTGATCTAGAAACCCCATCAGGGATATATCCAGAAGCTTGTTTTCATGGCGATTCTAAATCCCATCAAACTGACAGTCAAGATTAGCTATCACAGTGTGACGCTGGGCCCTAAGGTGGCTCCCAGGATGACATCTCCTGATATTTATATCATTTTATAATTTTTTCTCCTTGGGTAAGGGTAGTGACCAATAAGACATCATACAGGTGATGGGTGTCACATCCATGGTTACAGACCTGGGTCTGTAAAGTCTGTCTTGCTGAGGCCCTCTCTTCCTTGGGAGCTTTGATGAGGAAAACAACCAAGTTGGGGAGGCCCATGTGACAAAGAACTGAGGGTAGCCGCTCACTCTCAGCCCTTATTCTGACACTGACAAGAAAGTGAATGCTCAAGTTCATTTTACACAGCATATTAGGTTGGGGATGACCCTCCCACAGCTGGCTGCCCTGTTGACGAGCCGGCTCTGGCAGTACCCTGACAGAAACCTTGCAGAGGGTGAGCCATGCCTGGATTGAGCAGGAGGAGCCGAGAGAGTGTTGTGTCTTGGTTTAAGCTGCTAAGTTGATGCTACTGTTGCTATACTGTTGTAGAACACTATATACATAGCTTATTTCTTGTTTCTCCCACTTCTGTGGGTGATTTGTTTATTACATATAGCTTTATTGTGTATTTAGATCATGCTAGCTAACCTTCGTTTTGCATGCCCCCCTTTCCCATATACCATAAGGATCAAATAATTGCCAATGAAGAGCAGTGGAAATGTATAGTGAAACTCAGAATTGTACAATAAGGAAAAACAGCTTTCCTCATTTCCTCAGTCTGAGGCTCCATCTTGATGGCGAGGTCTGTTGGGTATGGGTCAAAAGTGTGGCTCAAATTTTCCAGTGAAGTCTAATTTTTCAAGCTAGGCCTGGCTGACTTGGTCTTTAGTCAGGTTAAATTCAAGAATCTAACTTTATTTCAAGGTTCTCTCTCTTCTGTAAGGTCCCAGGAGTCAAAGGGAGGTCCCTTGCTTTTGAGGCATGGAGGAGAAATGGCTATTCAGGTAATAGGCCTTGTGCTTCACTTTTATAGGCTCAGGAAGACGAGGGGAAGGGAAGTCTGTAGCTTAAAATTTTCAAAACCTACTTTTAATGATGGCCCTTAAACACTATAACCTCCATTCTAGCCCACTACCCACCAGAGGTAGGGGAAAAGAAAGGTTACGATACAAGGGATACCTGTTTATAAATTGTTCTTTGAAGGAAATCCCATCTGCATTGTCAGGAAGTCAGCATTCAGTCCGCAGGTCAACAGCTGCAGCCCGATGCACTTGCACATACCTCATGGATACCCCAGCAGTCCAGGTCAGTAGTGTTTGGGTGTCGGCAGTGGTGACACTACCCATCAGGAACAGCCAGGCCTCACATGAATTGGCACAAGTCTTCAGGAAGGATTAGGATCATCAGGGACACCAGGAGAAGTTCTCCTGTGTTCCTCTCTCGACATGCATGTTGTCAGCAAAGACTTCTTCATCACGTATCCTTTCACATGCTTGCTTAGCAGAGCATCTTCTCTCCTGTGTCAGCTTCAGTGAAATGTTCCTTCACGAGTCTGCCTGAGTGAAACATCCTTTCACCCGTGTGTGCTTCAGTGAAACTTTCCTTCATGCGTCTGCTTTAGCAAAATGTCCTTTCAGCTGTGTGTGCTTCAGGGAAACACTCCTTCATGTATTTGCCCCAGCAAAACACCATCCAACACAACTAACTTTCCAAATAACCCTTAAGTTTCCACTTCAGAAGTCCATCTATTTATGAGAGGAAAGCCATTCTCCATGCTGGGCAAAGACTCTTCAGTGTGGCTGCTCTGGAGTCATCCATGCTGAGGTCATTGGCCCCTCAGCCATTCTCTTTAAGTAAGCCCAATCAACTCATTGGTTCCCAAGGGTGAATTTTGGGTGGGACTAAACTTTTGTTTATCATTTGGACCTTATGAGGAAGGGGCATTGCTTCTTTAGGGAATGGATATCCTAGGCTAGGCCTGGAAAGACAGACACCGTAGAACACTGTGGAAGGCTCTGCCTCCCCTGGGCCTGTCCGGCCATCACACTAGAACAAACATAGAGGAACTCAGAACACACAGGCTGGGAGCGAGACGCTCCTTCTCAGCAATGGAGCATTGCAAGGCATCTGGAACCAAAATTCTGCCACATCATGGGATCGGCAGTAAATATTTCAAGAGTCCATCAGTACGGGGGGCCTGGGGCCTATTGATATTCCTGGGTGGGGGTGATCATTTGATCCCTCACCTGGGGATCCAGCAACTCCCCTCAGCCTGAGTGTGTGCTTCCCTAATTGCTTGTGGCCTAGGGCTCCCAGGGAACATCTAGCTTAAACTCAGGAAGAGCGCTGATGAGACTTCTGGTCTACCTACTGTCAGTTTGATAGGAGCTGCAGCACCTCTTTTGCTGACTGAGTCTATGTTGGCCTTTGCTGGCTTCGCAGGCATTCTGCCTCCCACGGTCTAAGGTCTCCTAACTGTAAGCTTCATTTTCCCAGCTTCACCCAGTGGCTTCTCAGAACCTCTGCAAAGACTTCAACTATTCAACTGTTCTCTGCCTCTCCCTTCACCTTGCATCTTCCAAGCCTTCAAAACCAGAACCATAGGCAAGCCCTGTGCCAATAGGGCCACATTGGTCCCATTTGTAACCAGGTGAAATGGTTAGAATTATCCAGAAGAGTCAAATGGGGTGAAAAAGCAGATTAATGAACCCTACCGTGTGTCAGGATCTAAGACGGCCATAGCATATAGAGATGAATGTGTGTGACAAAGCTTCTACATCTGGACAGGGTGATCAGGGGGTAGAATATGAGCTTAGGATAGAGCCAGGTTCCCACCCTCACCTCCTAGAGGCCTCTGTTCAAGTCACTTGTCCACAAGTTTTATGCCTAGTTCTTCCCTTTTGGAATAAGAGTGCTTACTCTGCGATGTTGTATGCTGGAAGGATAGAAGCTGCCTTTCCTTCATAGGAGCTTACAGTTAGGAGACCTTAGAGTTTTAAGAGCTGACATATACATTCCCAGCTATATTCTTTCCTAGAGAATTTTTAAAGGTGATAAAGACTTTTAAAGCACATAAAGCAAAACCAGGGCATAGATTAAATACATGTTACATTTTGCATTGTGAGATGAAAATGAGATTTTTAGGAGTAGAGTGGAATGCTGTGATGTAGAGTGGTAGTTTTTCTGTCACGCTGACAATGGCAGAGCGGTGATAGTCGATCTTCATTGTTAACTGGACTAGGCTAACAATCACCATGGTAGCACCTGTGGGTATATTTTGAAGTAATTTCAAGAGATGCTTAACTGGGGAGAGAAAAGCCTACTTTGGTGTATGGTGGCTTTATCCTACAGGTTGGGGTCCTGGATTGGAAAACAGAGAATGTAGAGCATTGCTGTTCACCTCTCTTTGCATTCTGAATGCAAACTGGTGTGACCAGAACGCCTCAAGTTCCCACTGCCATGCTTTCCCAATCTTGACAGACTATACCTTTAAGCAGTAAGCCACACCCCCAAGTCCCCTTCTTTCCTTAAGTTTCCTTTGTTGGGCATTGGTCACAGGAGTGGGGAAAGCAACTGATAGAGTTTATGCTATACCTCAGCTTTGCTGCCTGTGACACACCAAATAATTCCAATTTCACCTTTGAACATTGGCAACCACAGCTCCTTGTAGTCCAGTGTTTTCTTACTCCATTTGTTCTTTGTGTATTTGTATAATGTGCAGGCACCTGCGCCATGGCAGGGGCGG
Organism: Rattus norvegicus; assembly: GCF_021556685.1. NCBI lineage: Eukaryota > Metazoa > Chordata > Mammalia > Rodentia > Muridae > Rattus > Rattus norvegicus. Next base: position 81,425,106 of record NC_141537.1, on the reverse strand, counting down.
AGGACAGAGAACAACTCAGGGATAAGTTCTCTCTTCCCACCATGTGAGGCTGGGAGGTATCAAGAAGTATCTGTTCCCACTGTTACTCAACAGTCTCTCCAGCCGTATTATAATTATATATACTTTACATTTATGTATTTAGGTTCTCTTGCCCCCCCTCGTGTGTGTGTGTGTGTGTGTGTGTGTGTGTGTGTGTGTGTGTATGTGTGGTGTGGTATGTATGTATGTGTGGTGTGATGTGTGTGTGTGTGTGTGTATGTGTGGTATGTGTGGTGTGGTGTGGTGTGTGAGGTGTGTGTGTGTGTGTGTGTGTGTGTGTGTAGGGAACTCCTGCCTGCCATGGTGTTCGTGGTCAGAGGACACTTTGCAAGATACCTTCTACCAGGAGGTGGGTCAGTACGTCCTATGGCTCAGTCTTGGGCTGGTCCTTCTAGAGTCCCAGGAGAGGGGTTTTAGCTGATATGGGTGTCGTAGGTCTAACTCACGTGGTCAGGAGGTCACAGTGCCTCCACCCTCTGAGCTCTCTCAGGGGTGCTCCATTTCTTACTTTTTCTTGTCTCTTTCCTTTCCTGGGCTGATATCTTTCCAGGTCAGTGCACAGAGAGAGAGAGAGAGAACTGTTGCAATTTTTTCCATGTTTCCATGTGCCCCTAATTGCCCGGGTATGCTGTGAATTATTTAACCAATTCACAGTGGTAGCCATTTAGGCATGTGTCAATGGTTCTGTCTTTAAAATGACGCTGTATAAATAGTGCTGCGCTGGGATATTTTCTGCACACTGAATGCTTACCCATGTGTATTTCTTGGAAAGAAATGACTAGGCCAAAGATGTCTACATTGAAAATTTGAAGGACATTGCTAACTTGGAGAAATATTTTAAAGTTGAGGATCACTCAAAAATTAATGGTGATGGTGGGGCCCACCTTTAATCCCAGCACTTGGGAGGCAGAGGCAGTCTAATCTCTGAGATTGTGGCCAGCCTGGTCTACAGAGTGAGTTCCAGGACAGCCAGGGCTACACAGAGAAGTCTTGTCTTGAAAAAACATTAACTAATTAATTAATTAACTAATGAATTACTGGATTGATTAATTGATTAGACTGGATTCTAGAAAGAAGCAGTACCTGGAAGTTAGAGAATGACACTGGAAACATTGTAGGCAAGGACTTAATCTCTTTGTCCTCAGTTTCTTCATCTGCAAAGTAGAGAGATTATTTCTTAGGTATAACTGTGGAAAGGACCAGATAAGGCAAAGTGCTAAGACTCCTGTCTGTGTGGGGAAGGGTTTTTGGATGGGTGCTGCTCTGAGGACATCTTAAGCCAGAACTGCCACTTTGGCACAAGTAGTTGTTGTGTGACAAAACCCTTCCCAGGGAGGTGCAGCACACAGGTCTACTCATCCCAGATAGGGATCCCACAACAGACTAAAGTATGGATGCCACTGAAGTACAACCTGGAGGAAACGGTGAGTTCTATTGGGATTACTTACAGGATATAGGTGAAGGGTTACTCTCAGGAGCAGAAATGACCAAGGCCCACCCCAGCATGGGTGATATCTCACAAAGCTGGGAACCTGGGGCACACTGCACAGCTTGCAATCAGCTCAACAGGTTGGAGAATGTCTTTTCCAGGTGCCTCAGTCGGTCTTTTCCAAGCAGCTTGGCTGGTTTTTGTCTTTTCCAGGCAGCTGGTCTGGTCTTGGAGTCTTAGCAGCTCTGCTTGTCTGAGAGTCTTCTGTGCAGCAATGGCTTGGTTCTTCTGAGAGGGACTCTCAGCTTTTCTTGGTAAGTGTGTGTGTGGGTGGGGGTTGCAGGTAATGAATCTGGTCAGTTTCAGGAACTTCCTGAAACTCTTTTGAGTCATTTATCTTTCTGCTTAAGGAGCTACCCTGCAAGGATGGAAGAATTCAACCTCAGAGGAAAGTCTTACACAACACCAATTTATTATCTCCTGGGGAGGATAGGTCTAAGCATGTGGTCGGATCCCAGGGATTATGCAAAACCATAATTTAGGCAACCTGATTCTTCTCTTCCTCTTCTGTAATCCCCCAGGGGATTTAAGTTCATTTAAGGGTTTGGTGGTATACAAGGAACCAGAAGCCTTATCATTGGTCTCTTTGAAGGTAGGTACAGTTCTAAACTCCAGGAAGGAAGAGGTTTTCCGCACTCCTATTGTATTCTAGATTTTATTATGGCTGGAAAGAATAGTCACAAATTCTTGAATATTTTCGCACTAGCGCATAATGTTAGAATTCCTGGGCAGTTTGGCCCAGGCCACACAGTAAGTGTTAGAGCAGAGACTGAGCCTAGGATAGCCCTCAAAGTTGCTATGGTTCTGTACTTCCCCATCTCTAAGCTCTGAAATACACGTCATACTCTCATACATGGCACCATGATTTAGAACAACTTCTGGCTTAAATTGTAAGTCTTTGGTGTTGAATCTTGGTTTGTATCTTTTGACAGTGACATGACCTTCATAGGTCATGAGCTTGTCAGCAAGCCTCTTCATCACAGAAGCTGAGTGTGATTGGCTCTGTGGGCAGGTCCTTAGCCACGAGTGATGCCTTTCACAGACAGCATCATGCTGAAGGAAGTTGTCATGTAATCACTGGGGTTTCTCCGAATAAGAGGGCCTTGGGATACTGTCCCATTGGTCATGGTTTGAGTTGTTTATTTCCACTAGATAATCAGGAATTGGAGTTGCACCCCTCTATTTAGACTGAAGTGGAAACTTCAGCTTGATTTTCCATCATCCAAGTGATTATTTACAGCCCGATAATCAACTGGTCAAGGATTCACGTAGGCTGCCAGGTGTTCTCCATGCCTCTGGGACAGACAGGATCATTCCATCTCACCTGCACCTTCATTATCCCTCTGGAGAATTTCAGTGTTCAAGCTGCCGGCCTCACAACCTTGACAACCTACAATACCTCTGGAATCAAACAGGTCCCGACTGGTATTTGCCCTGGTGGGGTGTTGGCTCTGCCTGTGGATCTGTCCAACTTCCTTCTCTAGATCCTTCAGTAAATAACACTGAAATGAGGTCAGACTGCCTGTCTTAGTTAGATAGGATTATGATTGTTATGATGAAATACCAGACCAAAAGCAAGCTGAGGAGAAAGGGGCTGATTTGGCTTACACTTCCACCTAATAGTCAATCACTGGAGGAAGAAGTCAGGGCAGGAACTCAAACGGCAGGAACCTGGAGGCAGGAGCTGATGCAGAGGCCATGGAGGAGTGCTGCTTATTGACTTGCTCCCCGGCTTGCTTCTCACGGCTTGCCCAGCCTGCTTTCTTATAGGAACTATGACTATCAGCCCAGGGATGGCACCACCCACAGTGGGCTAGGCCCTCCCTCACCAATCACTGATTAAGAAAATGCCTTTCAAGCTTGCCTTCAGCCTGACCTTATGGAGGAGCTTTTTACTTGAAGCTCCCTCCTCTCACATGACTCCAGCTTGTGTCAAGTTGACATAAAAGTATCCAGACTCTGCCCTACAATTCCTCTTTAGACTCTTTCTTGTGAAGCACCCACAGAAGTGCCTGTCTGTCCTCCTGTTCTCCAGGTGGAGCGAGGGCCTGGGATGGCCTTTCCTTCTTCCCTCAGGTGGGCATTGCCATCACCCACCCCTTCCTGCTGTACTTCCTGCACCATTTCCTGCCTGTTTCCTGGAATGAGAGCTCTGTTTTCTTTCCTTGTAGGTTCTAAAGTGACCTGTACTTGGAATCTGTCATTGAATCTCCCTTCCATGTGTCTGGCCGAGCTTCCCCATGAGCTGCAGGAATGGGCACAATGTAAAAGGTCCCGAGAAGAATTTCTCTCCCCCACCATCCATCCACCTTGAATCCTCATCCACTAAGTAAAACATGTTCTGCACATAACAAGACCAGCACGTTTCTCTCTTAGAGCCTGAATTCTAGGAAGGGCTTACTGGAGGGTGGAGCAGGTAAGGAGATATTAGGTGAGCAGTCAAGGGAAGCAAAATGGCGCCCTTTGTGAAGAAGACACTGAAAAGGGTGTCATGGCAAAACACTGTGAGGAGGGGACCCTGGCTTTAGAAGAGGCATCTTTGGAGTGATGCTCAAAAGATACCAAGAAACTAGTTACCTGGCAAATGCAGGTAAGACTTTTCTAGGCAAAGGGACCAGCCAGTACAAAGGCCCCGAGGCAGGACAAGCTTGGTTTATTCAGAGAAATAAAAGAAAAGCTAACTGGGGCAGAGTTCATCAGGGCTTGACAGAGAGGAGTGCCTGTGGGGTCAACATAGGAAGTTTAGATTTCATATCTTCTGTGCAGTGGAGTAGAGTTATGACTTGTGTTCTTGTGGATGCATGTGTGTATGTGTATTCATGTGTGTATATGCAGGATCATGTATGCACGGATCATTGGGCACACACATGATGCACATACGTACATACATGCATGAAAAGAAAAAAACAGTGATTTAAATGCATGCAAGCAAAACCAGTAATTTAAATAATTACACAAAATAAAATACACAAAATGACTCTTTTTAAAAAGAGAGGCACGGCAAAGAGTCTTTAGCACCACTACTTTCCTGAGGGGTGAGCTGAGCCTTGGGACTGCCCTCCATACCACAGCAAGGATGCTGAAGAGGAGGGAAGAAAATGCTGCAAAGCGTGTAAGTTTGCTGATGGGGTGACTGCTTCCAAAGCAGGTTCTGTCTTCCTCCAGTAGTGCACAAGGGTCTAGGAGCCTTAGACCAGGCTTCTGTGTGACCTCATGTTAACTCCTGATACCTACAGTGACTGCATTTCTAAATACTTTGTGAGGTACTGGCTGAATGACTTCAGCGTATTTGGGGGGCGGTGAAGGGAGGCATCTTTACCTGAAGCATTACAGTTGTGTTTTCTTCCCCTACAGCTACCAAATTGCACAATATACCCCGGAATCCATGCAGGACTCGCAAAGTCCTCAGTACCATGTTTTGGTTTTGTTTTTTTTCCCCTTTGTTCAGTATTTTTCAAAAATTTCCCTCACCTTTCTTAGGCTTGCCCTGACTTTGAAGATCTTTAGTCCATGCTGGTCCCCACTACAATGCTTGCTCAAAGGCAGTTTCCCTGGTGCAGACCAGTGGACTGGAAGACATCAGCTGAGGCTCAGAGCCCAAGAGCCAAGCTTTAAGGTTGCCAACTAATTGAGTTCTTCTGAGTTGAGGTGTCAGCTGGTCAGGTGGGTGTCTTTCTCCTAACAGCCCATTCCACACCCTTTCCAGCTACAGGCAAACGCTGCTCTGTCCTCAGCTGGCTCCGAGCATCTCTCACCTTTCCTATCCTAGAAAATCCTTTAAGGTTCCTATAGAAACCCTTAGGTTTACTCTTCTGGGGTGAGAGATGGGACATGATTTCCTCTGGCTCATTCCCGCAGCTTGTGTTCATTCAAAAATGGTTAGCTCTGAACAGTCTGAGTCAGTAGTGAGGCTGTGCTTGCAGAGCTGAGAAGGGCAAACAGATCAGAAGAAGAAAGGTTGCAGTTGACCTTAGATCAAGGGCAGAGAATACCACCTCTCCCCACTTCACTCTGATGATGACAACCTTACAATGTCATTGCTTAAATCGCTTCTCTTCTCTGTGTATCCCTCTGGGAAGCTGGAGTTCCTTACTGGTGGCCACAGAGGCCCAGTTCTACAGCTTTTGTCTGGTGCTTCTCTGCCTGATCCCTAGTATGCCTTTATGGTCTGCTTTCAAAGTTGCATCAAACTAGCCATTCTGTTACCACCTCCATTGTTGGCATTTTGTCTAGGCTTCACCCAACATTTACTGGACAACAGCCAGGTATGCTTGACACACTATAAAAGGGGCTGCTTGTCCCCTCTTCACTCTCTTCTCTTCTCTTCTCTTCTCTTCTCTTCTCTTCTCTTCTCTTCTCTTCTCTTCTCTCCTCTCCTCTCCTCTCCTCTCCTCTTCTCCTTTCTCTTCTTCTCTTCTCTTCTCTCCTCTTTTCTCTTGCTCTTGCTCCCTTACCCTCTTCCTCCTCTCTCCTCTTCTTCTCCCCCACTCTCTCCACATGCTCATGGCTGGCCCCCCCCCTCTGCCTTTATTTGTCTCTACCCCCTCAACTTTCCTCCCCATGTCCTAAATAAACTCTATTCTATACTATACCATCATGTGGCTGGTCTCTCAGGGGGAAGGGATGCCTCAGCATGGGTGCACAGAGGCACCCCTTTCCCCCACACCACATCTCACCTCCACCAAACATATCCCTGGCTGCTGCTGCTGTTGCTTCTTCTTCTTCTTCTTCTTCTTCTTCTTCTTCTTCTTCTTCTTCTTCTTCTTCTTCTTCTTCTTCTTCTTCTTCTTCCTCTTCCTCTTCCTCTTCCTCTTCCTCTTCCTCTTCCTCTTCCTCTTCCTCTTCCTCTTCCTCTTCTTCTTCTTCTTCTTCTTCTTCTTCTTCTTCTTCTTCTTCTTCTTCTTCTTCTTCTTCTTCTTCTTCTTCTTCTTCTTCTTCTTCTTCTTCTTCTTCTTCTCCTCCTCCCCTCTCCTCCTCCCCCCTCCTCTTCCTCCTCCTCCTTCCCCCCTCCTCCTCCCCTCCTTCTCCTCCTCCTCACCCCCTCCTCCTCCTTCTCATCCTCCTCCTTCTTCTACAAATAAAACACAACACACATACCCGTGCCCCATCATCCCCATCATGTCAGGCTCACAGCAATCTGAACGTCATATCATTGAGCTTTTCTGTGTCTCGTCCTCTATTTTAGCAGCTCGGTGCCCCTCACAAGCTCTTATTCAACTAAATAAGATTCTGCCTCCTCTTTCCTGAACCTTTAATCCTTACAACTAAACACCATCATTTTAAAATAAAATTTTTGCCCCCTCAACCACAAAATCTAGCAAAATCTGAAGGTATCCTTTTTATTGTGATGGTGTGGCTGTCCCTGGTATGGGGTGGGTAAAACCCTGGCATGCTGTCTAACATCCCTCAATGTACCTGTCAGACTATCCCTCCATTTCTGTCCCAACAAAAATCTGACCTCCAAATGTCAGCAGTGCTGAGGCTGAGAACCTTAGCTAAAAAGAACAATAAATAACAAGTACATTTAAAAAATGATACATGATCCTTATGAAAAAATTGAAACTACAGATAAGCTAAAAAGAAAAACATAAACCTCTTAGAAAAGCCAGAATAGTACATTTCTGCTTTTGATTATTATTATTATTCAATGACAAGACATATTAAGGATAAATTGAATCCGCTCTCGTTCCCAGCAGAGCTTATTTATTCTTGCTAATTTTTAAAAATAAAAGGACTAAAAAAAATGAGTTGGCTGAAGTTTTTATGGGTCATTGGGAGAGAAAAGCAAAGTTACGCATAGGCACTAAGTCCGTCTCTACGAAAGATGAATTCCAGATCTGTCTCCAGGTAGCGGTGCCACCTGAGACTCAATGAGAACTCTGCCAGGGGTGTGGGGAGCGCAGGAGCCCCCACTTTCCTTAGGACCTCCCTAAGGGATGACCAGATGTTAGTACAAAGTGCACCCCGAGACCTCCAGACTTCAGGAGTTAGAGCCTGGCCAGAGTTGCTATTTTTTTAAAAGGGAGGTATTTAAAATAGTAAGATGCGAAAATAATGGCCCATGGAAGAGAAGACGCCCTTTTGTGAGTGAGAAACCCGAGACAATGTGGCAGCAAGCCAAGTGTGTCTCTGTGCGCCCTTTGGCTGTCTGGGGACCCAGGAGAGTGGGCAGCTTCATGTGCATGGTAAGGTGGACGTCTATAGGATTGTATCTGGCAGCAACTGAAAAAGTCTAGATGACTCTGAAGGACGTGGGGTCAGGCAAGTGAGCGCAGAGCGGAGACAAAATGGATGCCACAGATTCCCGAAGCTCCTGTCTTTGAAGGCTTTGTGCTGGCAGGGGTGCCTGGGGTGGTCTGAGGTGAAGAAGACCTAGAGTCTTTACTTTTCTGAACCGGAAGTTTCTAGCGCTGGCTCAGGGACTGTCGGGAAGCTTCCATCTGAGGAGTCTGTCCATCACTGGTGGCGAGCAGATTCTTCCAGACCGAAGCTGCCAGGAGTTAATTCAAGGCATGGCAGGAGGGAGCAGGCTCCCCAGTGAGAGAGTAAAGCAGAGCTGACTCAAGTCAGAGCAGCTGAGGAGGGTGTCACCGGGGAATGAGCTAGGAGGGAAACCAGGGTAAGGGTGGATGTTAAAACTGAGGTGGCATTAGTGTGGTTTCAAGCAAGATCCTTCATAATGTGACCCAACCAACCGTAAAATGATCTGAAGGATTGCTAGGGAATCTCTGTAGTAGATCATGAATTTGAAGTCAAGCTGAGCTACATAGCCCGACCCTGTCACAAACACAGTGAAAAAGAATTCTTCGGGTAATCTTCAAACAGAAATAAAATAGAAATGATACAGAAGGAGAGGGTGGCCTCATCGCCCCGCCCCCAGCTTTTAATCATGGCCCCACCCTATCGAGTCCTAGTGATGTTCCAGCCAAGTGTTGACATCATGCCATCTTGTCTGTACTTAGTCCAGAATCTACTGCTAGAAAGAAAGTAATTTGAATTTGTCGTCAAGTGTACATCTCTTCTTTAAATGCTATCACCACTGATCTGGAAACACAAGAAACAGTAGCACATCAGAAAGTCCCTTTCTGTGCCTTCCCACGGTAAGATGGTGCTTCTTCGCTCATGTTGTTTTCTGGGCACGCCTCTCTCATTGTCACCAACAATATTCCTTGTCTGTGCCCTTCATTAGTGTTCTGCTGATTTTTAAAATGTTTTTATATCATATATTAATTACACACAGTGGATTTCATTATGATATTCTCATGCATGAATATGATGTATTTTGGTCATATTTACCCTCTGATTATTTTTTTTTCCTGAAAGACATGGTCTCTAGTGCAGGTTGTCCTGGATGTCTTTTTTTTTTTTCAGTTACTACTGTACTTTATTGTGTTCAACCAAATCACCATGTTACAAAAATAGCAAGCTGCCATAATAAAAAATAAGGCTCCTCTATCCAGCACCAGATAGCATCATTTTACTTTCAAGCCTAGAAATTGCACACTTGTATATAAACCAATCGAAGATGAGGATTGAGAGTTCATCTTGGTGGATTTTTCCTTTGATGAATATGAAGTATCCTTCCTTATCTTTTTTGATGACTTTCAATTGAAAATTGATTTTATTTGATATTAGAATGGCTACTCCAGCTAGCTTCTTCTGACCATTTGCTTGGAAAGTTGTTTTCCAGCCTTCCACTCTGAGGTAGTGTCTGTCTTTGTCTCTGAGGTGTGTTTCCTGTAGGCAGCAGAATGCAGTGTCCTCGTTGCGTATCCAGTTTGTTAATCTATGTCTTTTTATTGGGGAGTTGAGGCCATTGATGTTGAGAGATATTAAGGAATAGTGATTATTGCTTCCTGTTATATTCATATTTGGATGTGAGGTTATGTTTGTGTGCTTTTCTTCTCATTGTTTTGTTGCCAAGACGATTAGTTTCTTGCTTCTTCTAGGGTATAGCTTGCCTCCTTATGTTGGGCTTTACCATTTATTATCCTTTGTAGTGCTGGATTTGTAGAAAGATATTGTGTAAATTTGGTTTTGTCATGGAATATCTTGGTTTCTCCATCTATGTTAATTGAGAGTTTTGCAGGATACAGTAACCTGGGCTGGCATTTGTGTTCTCTTAGGGTCTGTATGACATCTGTCCAGGATATTCTGGCCTTCATAGTTTCTGGCGAAAAGTCTGGTGTGATTCTGATAGGTCTGCCTTTATATGTTACTTGACCTTTTTCCCTTACTGCTTTTAATATTCTTTCTTTATTTTGTGCGTTTGGTGTTTTGACAATTATGTGACGGGAGGTGTTTCTTTTCTGGTCCAATCTATTTGGAGTTCTGTAGGCTTCTTGTATGCCTATGGGTATCTCTTTTTTTTAGGTTAGGGAAGTTTTCTTCTATGATTTTGTTGAAGATATTTACTGGTCCTTTGAGCTGGGAGTCTTCACTCTCTTCTATACCTATTATCCTTAGGTTTGATCTTCTCATTGAGTCCTGGATTTCCTGTATGTTTTGGACCAGTAGCTTTTTCCGCTTTACATTATCTTTGACAGTTGAGTCAATGATTTCTATGGAATCTTCTGCTCCCGAGATTCTCTCTTCCATCTCTTGTATTCTGTTGGTGAAGCTTGTATCTACAGCTCCTTGTCTTTTCTTTTGATTTTCTATGTCCAGGGTTGTTTCCATTTGTTCTTTCTTGATTGCTTCTATTTCCATTTTTAATTCATTCAACTGTTTGATTGTGTTTTCCTGGAATTCTTTCAGGGATTTTTGCGATTCCTCTCTGTAGGCTTCTACTTGTTCTCTAAGGGAGTTCTTTATGTCTTTCTTGAAGTCCTCCAGCATCATGATCAAATATGATTTTGAAACTAGATCTTGCTTTTCTGGTGTGTTTGGATATTCCGTGTTTGCTTTGGTGGGAGAATTGGGCTCCGATGATGCCATGTAGTCTTGGTTTCTGTTGCTTGGGTTCCTGCGCTTGCCTCTCACCATCAGATTATCTCTAGTGTTACTTTGTTCTGCTATTTCTGACCGTGGCTAGACTGTCCTATAAGCCTGTGTGTCAGGAGTGCTGTAGACCTGTTTTCCTGTTTTCTTTCAGCCAGTTATGGGGACAGAGTGTTCTGCTTTTGGGCGTGTAGTTTTTCCTCTCTACAGGTCTTCAGCTGTTCCTGTGGGCCTGTGTCTTGAGTTCACCAGGCAGGTTTCTTGCAGGGGAAAAGTTGGTCCTACCTGTGGTTCCAAGGCTCAAGTTTGCTCGTGGGGTACTGCCTAAGTCCTCTCCGGGGCGGCAGCAACCGGGAAGATCTGCGCCGCTCTTTCCGGGAGCCTCCGTGCACCAGGGTTCCAGATGGCATTTGGTGTTTTCCTCTGGCGTCTGGATGTGCACAGAGTGCAGTCTCTTCTGGTTTCCCAGGCGTGTCCGCCTCTCTGAAGGTTTAGCTCTCCCTCCCACGGGATTTGGGTGCAGAGAACTGTTTATCCGGTCTGTTTCCTTCAGGTTCTGGCGGTCGTCCTGGATGTCTTTAATTAACTGAGGCTGACCTTGAACTTGTGACTGTCCTGCCTCTACCTCCCAAGCACTGCTTTGACAGGGAAGCGTCCCCATGTCCATGCCCAGTTTGTAAGGAGCTGGTAATGGAACCTACGGCCTCCGTTGTCTAGTAGGTGGTCCACAGTTGAGTTACACGCATACCCCTCTACTAATATTTAACATCATGTGCTCAGTAAGCATCATGTGCCTCTCAGTGTTTCCCAGGGAGGTTCAGTTGGAGCCATCTGTCTACTTCAGGACAACAAAGAAAGAGTAAAACCTGGCTTTTCAGGAAACCTTTCTTTTTTTTTTTGCTTCTTTTTTTCCGGAGCTGGGGACCGAACCCAGGGCCTTGTGCTTCCTAGGTAAGCGCTCTACCACTGAGCTAAATCCCCAGCCCCCAGAATTCAGGAAACCTTTCTAAGAAAGGGAATCCCTAAAGGAGAGCTAAGAAGAAAGCCAAGGATGGCGGGAAAGTGAGAAGGGACATCAGCCAGCCTTGAAGATTTGCCCCAAGATTTGCCATATGGAGTTCAACATTTCTGACTATTTGAGAATATTATTAGTAAAGAACCTACCAATCAATCAATCCAGAGAGCTCTTCAGAACCTCTATCCTGAAGAGAGCACCTCATGTGATTGCTTTGCTTTACCTGTATTTGCATATTTATATATGGTTTTCATGAACCTATATAGAAATACATATAAAACTAAAATCCACAGCCAAGTGTCGCCTCAGTGCCACTTTCTCAGCGTGGGGACCTCCCAAGCATCCCCTGTGCTAGTCACTGTCACCTCTGTCCACCTTGCCTCTCTCCACCCTAAGGCTCACTGTCACTTCCTTGTGGGGCTCACAGTGTTTTCTAGTGCTGGGGACATGGCAAGGAACAAGAAAGACTGGAGCCCGGTCCTCGAGTGCACAGCCAAGTGAGAATACAATTTGCAGAGGTTTTCTTTTTTTCCTTAAAAAATTTTTATTTCCTTATTTATGTATGCGAGCTCTGTTTTCATGCACACCAGAGGAGGAAATTGGACCCCATTTCACATGGTTGTAAGGGACTATGTGGTTGCTAGGAATTGAACTCAGGACCTTTGGAAGAACAGCCAATGTTTTAAAGCGCTGAGCCATCTCTCCAGCCCCAACTTGCAGAGTTTTAAGAATGTGAATACATCCTAGAGGGAACCAAGCCTTTCTAGAGCAAATACCTGGAAGGGCAGTTGTTCAAGGGAAGAGCTGTATTTTCAGCCTCTGTGTGTGTGTGTGTGTGTGTGTGTGTGTGTGTGTGTGTGTGTGTGTATGCCTCTGTGTGCATACATATGTGTGTAGTGTCTTCAGAAGAGGGCGTTGGACTCCCTGGAGTTGGAGTTGTAGGTAATTGTAAGCCACCCCACATAGGTGCTGGAAACGTACTCTCTAAGAGCAATTGAGTCCTCTGTAAGAGCAGTAAGAGCTCTTAGTCAATGGACCACCTCTCCAGCTCCCTTTTTTATCTATTGTGTCTACTGTCTCATCTGTTGTTACACACCGCCTTCTGTTTTAGGAAAGAATACCACAGTCTTGTTCCTACTATAATTGAAAGGTCTTTGGGAGACCACTCCTGCAGAGTTATGTATACCTGTTGTCTTAGGGTTTCCATTGGAAACTCTTATAAAGGACCACATTTAATTGGGACTGTATTATAGGTTCAGAGGTTCAGTCCACTATCATCAAGGCAGGAACATGGCAGCATCCAGGCAGGCATGGTGCAGGAGGAGCTGAGAGTTCTATATCTTGTTCCAAAGGCTAACAGAAGATTGGCCCAGGTTATCTAGGAGGATGGTCTCAAAGCTCACCCCTTAGTGACATCCCTCCTCTAAAAAGGCCACCCCTAATAGTGCCACTTCCTGGGCCAAGCATCTGTGCAAGATGAACAACTGTGCATGGTCCATCCCACTCTCCAAGTCACTTTAATATGGATTGACTCGTTTCAGCAGACATTCTGTAGTTAAAAATCATCACAGAAAAGTCTAAAATTAGAATATAAATATGACTGCATATGTTGAGATAAGAATTGTGTTCATTTAATCGCAAATTATTTACAAATTCTTTTCTAATGTTAGCTATCAAGTTCACAGGGAAAAAGCTCGGTTGGACATTGGAATGAGAGGTAAACCAGTGTCAAAAGGCTTTGATTTGAAGAGAGCCGGAAAAAGGTGGTGAGGGGCATAGTTTGGGGGTATCCCTAGGGAAGGTATACATAAAGTGGTGAACTGGCACTCAGAATTGTGGCCTGTGTGAGTCCATTTGAATTGTCAGTTTCCCCGAGGTGCTAGAAGCAGGGACAAGCCAGCCAAGTTCATGCAGGGAGGAAACTGATCTCACTGGTCCAAGGCACGAGGGATGAGTTTCACAGACTCTGAAGCCACATGTTTACTGCAGGAGGCAATTCTGAACAGACAGGGGAAAGACTTGAGGTAGGGGATGGGCAAACAAGAGGGCGTGCCCTGATTCTGCTGTGAAGACCAAAGAGAACACAGAAACAGCACTTTACTAAATACAGCCCTCTAAGTCCTTCCCCGACTCCTTCATAGTCTTTGTCCCAAGAACCATTTGCCAGGAAGGGTCAGAAGCCCACTGAAACCATCAGAAAGGATGATCACGTAAAGTCTACACGTTGGAAAAAAAAAAAAACAGGTGCTCATGGACACCGGACTCCCCTGCTTCTGGCTTTGGCCTCCTGACCTCCCCTGCCAGATGCTCACCTCTAGGCTACCCTGGCTTCTTCTCTGTTCTGACTGCTGGACCAACATCCTTGGGCCACTGCTGTAGCTAAGTGTGGCAAACTGATGCCACACTTAAAACACAGGAAAGGATTTGTTCACAGCTCAGAGATGAGTCAGAAATGAGCGCGTCTGCGGGGCTCTCTCCAGCACTGGCTCTGGGGAATCTCTGTGCGAGGGTCTTCCTATGGCTCTTCACATGGGCCACACTCAGCACCACATCACTACTTTAATTGTGGCCGCCCAGTTTCTCTGGTGTTGCCAGTTTGCCACGTTCACAACTGCTCGGTCCATGCCTCGGGGAGGAGGAACTTAACACACAATCAACTCTCAAAGCCGTTTTCCCCACTCCCATGTTATAGTTGACCTGCTCACTCACCGTCTTCAAGACTTTCCCTGAAAGCGGTGTCCTCCACGGACCCTACTACTCCCATCACTGAGACCTGTCCAGCCCTTCTGCACTGACAACTTCCGGTCCCTTCAAAGCTGTTCTTCCCCACAGTGTGTATTATTCTTTGAACTTACTAGATATCTTCTGTATTGGGTTGCTTTTTAATTTTCTCAAGGGAAAATATAAATTATTTTGGGGCATTTACAATTTTTTAGTAGTATTGTGTATTTTTTTTTCCTTTTCTTTTTTTAGGAGCTGGGGACCGAACCCAGGGCCTTGTGATTGCTAGGCAAGCGCTCTACCACTGAGCTAAATCCCCAACCCCGTGTATTTTTTTTAAAGCAAAATTTCAAGTGGATGCCACTTTCCTTGTCTGCATGTGATTAAGATTTAGGCCAACCTTTTCTTGAGTGACTTTTCCATACATTTGGTATTTGTTCTGGACGCTTTAAGAAACAGCAACACACATAGTTGCATTTCTCAATACCAAAGTATGCAATCATCTCGGGCTGTGGTTTCAATTAGCATAGCAAAGGCAGTGAATGCTTTCTTCCTGGCGTCTGGATTAAAGGGGCTGTTTTCACTTTCTAGCCTAGCTCCCTTTCCTCCTCCTCCTTACGAAAAACATCTATGGTATCCATACTATGTTGGTCATTTAAAAAAGGCAAGCAAGATTCCCATAGAGTCTGTAATTCCATTTTGGTAAATGAAGAAACAGCAGAGGTATCCATGGTATATGTTTTATATAAAAAGAATCTAGAAGGAAATGCATCGAATGGGTACATTTATGTATGGATGTATACCATTTATGTGTGTGTACACACAGAGATGTGTTACTCTGGTGAGAGAAAGATAGAGTCAGATGAAATGTCTTCCATTAGGCAGAGAGGTTTCCATGGCACAGGACACCAAACTCAGCCCACTGCAGAAGAAGTCTCTTGTTTCTCTTCTACTTCCATGGAAACTAACCATTACCGTGAACACAGACTTCAGAGGAAGTGAGCAGAGGAAGCCTGGAGGGACTAGAAAGACTATTCCTGCCTCAGATGGTGTGGATTTGCTGCTGCTGATGTTTTATTTCTTTATTGTAATAAAAACATGCACCTGGGTGCTTGTTGTCAAAGGAGGTGACTGTGGGTTTGGGGGAAGGGTCTTGGGGCCTGAGGCAAACCTTTTCTGCCTTCAGGAGGATGGGGTGTGGTGTTCATGGGTTCATCCTTGGATGCTTCCACTCTCAGTCTGTCTCGGGCTTCATGCCTGTGCCTAGGAATCAGAATTTTGTTCTTACATTTTTATTAGTTTGCTTGTATGGAGCCCAGGCTGTCGTAGGCTCGTGGTCTTCCAGCTTTGGCTTCAGAACACTGGGGTGATGTTTGCGCACCCCCGTGTCTGGGTTATGAATGGGAATCTCAGCCAATGCCCCTCTGCTATTTTCCAGCACCTATGCAGCAGTCTGCATCAGCGTCCAGCTTGGCCTTTTGGATGCACACCCCTCAGATTTGAGAAATCACTGGGGGTGACTCACAGAGATCTGGAAAGCTCTTTCCTTATTATTGTCTTATCCTTAATGTTAATGCAAGATCTGCTTTATCGGATAAATCTATAGAGTGAGGGAAGGGAATGGTGTGTAGAGCTTCCGGGCTCTTTCTGAGTCATCTCTATCCAGAATATCAACCAGTACTCCAGCACAGAAACTTCCTGACCTCCATTCAGAAGTTTTTAATCAGTGTTCTTTACATAAGTAAGATTGATCAAGTCATTGGCCACTGGTGACTGAACTCAGTCTCCAGCCTGGTTCCCTTCTGGAAGTTAGGAGTTGGCTGAACTGTCCAGTCCACCAGGGACATGGTTGGCCAGCCCTTCCCTTAAAACAGCGGCCCATTTTCTCATTCCATTTGTAGTGCTATGACAGAATGCTGCAGACTCGATCATTTGTAAGAATGGAGATTTCTTTCTTATAGTTCTGGAGGCTGCAAAGTCCAAAGTCAGGATTGTTGCAGATGCAGTGCTGGTGAGGCTGCACTCGCTCCCAGGAGCCCCTTGCTGTTGTGACTTCTGGATGAGACCAGCCCTGCGTCTTTTTGCAGAAGGCAAAAAGAGTCTGGCATATTCCTTCAAGCCCCTTTGTCTGGGTGCTAATTTTATTCCTGAGTCAGATGCTCTTCCTCTTAATACGGACACACTGAATTTTAGACTCTAACATATGAGTTTCGGAGGGACACATACATTCAAACCATAGCACTTGCTAAGAGCCATCTTGCTAGCTAGCAAGTGTACTTTGTAATGAGCTGTTTATGTGTATGTGTGTTATGTGTAGTCATTCCTACATGTACACGTGTACGGGTGCAGGCCACAGGCTGTTATATGTCTTCTTTAGTCATTCTGTACCTTACTTTCTGAGACAGGGTATTTCACTGAACCCAGAGGTCTTCAGTTGTTTAGACTGGCTGGCCATCCTTCTGTTTCTGCTACCAGTCCTTCACTTTATGTTAGTGTTTGGTTCTGAACCCAGGTCCTCAAATTTATGTAGCAGGCACTTTTACTGAATGAACCATGTCCCCAGAACTGCTGTGAAGTGTCCTTTATATAACATAAAAAGGTGCTTCTGGGGCCGAAGAGTTGTTAAGAGTACATGTTGTTCCTTCCTGAAGATTTGAGTTGTTCCAAGTACCCATGTCAGGGTCACTGTACTCACATGCACGCATGTAGGCATGTGCAAACACACAGATATGCACACACAAATACGCACACAGGCACACACACGGTCACACATGCACAACCTAAAAGCTACCACAAACAAACCAAGAAGATACTCATTGCTTAGGAAGCTCCAAGAGTTTCAGTTGTCCTGTTCTGGAACCAAGACAAAAGCCAAAAAAAAAAAAAAAAAAAAAAAAAACCAAAAAACAAAAAACAAAACAAAACAAAAAAAAAAGAAAAAAAAGAAAAAACTTGACTACAACCTCCAGATGGTTCTGGTGCCTGTGGCCACAGACTGCAAACGGCCACGAGAGAAGATGCCGATAATGCCTGAAAGTTCCCGGAAGCAGCACCACTGTGGTGAGCCAAATTTCTGCTTGCACTACAGACTGTTCTCTGGACGAGGCTATGTGGCCTTTCCTTCCAGTAAGGTTCTTTGAGAACAATGGTAGTATACCTCTCTGTTCCCACTGAGCCCCTCTCCTTTACTCTATTGTGTGGCGCTCCATTGTGGAGTTCTCCTTAGCCCTCTGCATGTTTGTGATACTTCTTAATTCTTCTGTGCGCCTCTCTGCCTCATTCCTCCAGATGCCTGCAAGTCCTGTGGAACATTCCTTTAATGGACCTTGATGCAAAATTTAACATCCTTAGAGTATGTGCTGAAATGAAACTCTCAGTAAATATTTAATGGGAAGACGCGAAGGTGCTGGCCAATATAGATGGAAAGTGCGAACGGCTTGTGTACAATGTGGACTTAATCATTTCTCACCCATCACCTGAGAGTACACGGTACTGAGACTAAATTCCTCAACATGAGCCAGCTGGTTTGGGATGAATGTCCAACCAGAAAAATCTCTGCCCCGGAACGACCGCAGTTAACTATTGGTAGCCAACTTCTTTAAAGAGTGAAGTCCTGGGTCACTGTGTATTATTTCACGTGGACATGGCCCATGTCAACAACTCCAGTGCCTCAGACCCACAGGAATGACAAGCGTAGCTTGGGTGAATTTCAGAGGGAGGACAAAGCCCTCCTAAAGTCCAGCTGTAAATGTTGACTGTGTGCAGACAATGTCCACCAAGGTCTTTTCCCAGTGGAAGGTTAGAGCCGGAAGAAATACTCCTACAAAGGCTGCTCCTACCGAGACAAACCACCTACCTCTAGCTTTATCTGTGTGGAATTAGCCCACTTCCTGGTTCAGCTGTGTGCAATAACTCTGCTTCCCAGGCCAACTGTATGTAATATAACTCCAGGGTGCCGTGGCTTCTCCTACGGAGAGCCCAGCCATGCAATCTCAGCCTTTCTGTGTCTGTCCTTTCTTCATTCCCCCCTTTGCCTCGAGTTTAGCAATCTGGAAAGCAAGCCATGCAAGGACAAGGCAACCTTCGGGGACAGCGTGGCGAGTGTGATTCAGTGGGGTGAGTGGTCAGCTTGGGGTCAGAGGGTTAGGACTTCCAGCCTCACTCTGCAGAAACTGAGGGACTGGAGAGTAAGCAGCTTGCCAATGTTTACACTTACTGCACCTCTGTCCACAGCCGCCTGAGAGAAAACAGTGTACCAGATACCGTATTGCGTGTATTCTATGCATTACCTCATGTGACTGGCCCAGCACTCTGGACTGCATAGACTAACATCTGACTAACCAATGAGGGTGGGGAGGGGAGAGGAGGAGCAGAAGTAACTGCAAACACAGAACAGCCAAAACAAACAAACAAACAAACAGACAGACAGACAAACAAACCTATGTGTTCTGGGAGCAGGAAGGGAAGAAGGCAGGGCAGAAAATATCCCGGCATTTGTTGGAAGGAACTTAGTGCCTTCTTCCTGAGCTGATGTAAATTCCGCATTTCCCAGCACAAAGGCATTTCTTTTTATTTCTTGCTTGCTGTAAGCAAGGTTAGAGGCTAGAGATGAAAACCCCTTAGTGTTAAACTATAGCCTGACACAGAGAAACAAAGGCAGTGTTTAGCTCTCCCTTTTCAACATAGGAGCATTTGTTGCTATGTTAAGAAAACAAATGCTGTGGGAAGCATAGTCCCACAGGGACAGTTTGGATATAGTGGGCTCCACTCCTCCCGCCCCCAGGACAAGACCAGCCAACAACAACAGGAATCTGACAGCTGGAATACATTCTGAATGTCTACTCTGAACACTCACCCGTGATTATATTTGTTTCCACAGAGGGCCCAAACTTATAACATGCATTTAAAATCAAGACCCCTTCCCAATCCCCTTCAATAAAGCCTAGTCCGTGAATCATACTCTTCATGCAGTTCAAACTTAGTGGCTTGAATAAGGAACCACTAACTGCAATATGAACCCAGCAGTGAAGTCTTCGAGGCGGGCTCCCATACCACAGCCTTTAATAAACAGCAAGAGGTGGGCGTTGAGGTTGGAGGCTCTTGAGGAAGAGCTCTGACAATGTAAATGTTCATACCCTTTGGCCCTGGAAGTAATCAAGTGACCTTTCTGTGCCCTCCAGATTTTTCTTTTTCTTTTTTGTTAATCAAGATGGTGTGGATGTTTTTTAACTTATGTTTTCTTACTTACATTTCATTGTTTTGTTGTGGTGGAGGAAGGCCCGTGTACTTGTGCATGCACACGTGTGGAGGTCAGAGAACAATAAGTGGGTGTTGGCTTTCTCCTTCCACCATGTGGGTCCTGGAGATCAGACTCAGGTCACCCAACAGGCTTGACAGTAATTTCCCTTACCCACTGACCCATTCGACCAACTCCAGATTATCCTTGGCATAAAGTTACAGCAAGAATGATTTTGTTTTCCCAGGGCCATTCAGGTCACATTCAGGAGAGAGAACATATGGTACAAGGAAGAACACCTCCACAGGGAAGGCGGATGGACCCATGGATGGTAAGGTCTTTTAGATCTAGAAGAGCAGGTTCCTTCACGGAACTGAATTTTGCCTCAGGCTTGTCCTGCTGCTGAGAAATCAGAGATCCCGTCTCTGCACAGACACTGGGGAAATAGAAACTGTACATTTGCTCCAGGGCTTTCCCTCAACTATCTGAGACGGGACAAACACACAACTGCCTTTCTTGGACTCAGACCCATCTGGAGTAAGGAAGCATCCTGCTGCATTGGCTAGACATCAACCAGAGGCCACAGGAGAACGAGCAAAAAGAATGGCCTCTTATCCACGGTGGGAGAGAAATGGTGTGTAGGATTTGAGGTCACTACATGGTGCTGGGAACACGCCAGTCAGTCTGGGCAAAAGCCTCCCCTGTTCTTTCTGTCACACTACCTCTGTGGGCCAAATGTCACCGTTTAGAAGCAGCCTGAAATCTTAGTTGAAAGCCAAGAAGACAGACGCTAAGTAGATCCTTGTGTTTCGCCAAATCTGGATTGCTTCACAACTTGTCCTTGTGATGTTCCCAACCACTGACTGGGCTTATCTGGGCTTTTGGTGAATCGAGGAGGGTTATCTGATCACCATGGTTGTGAGGGCAAGGCAGGAAAGGTAGGAGAGTGGAGGAAACATAGAGGGTTCACGGCTGACAGATCATAGGTAGGTCTCATCAAAGGATAAGTTTAAGTCCAATTGTCGTAGCCCAGAGGGAACATCACTCCCGAGTGCTCCGCAAGTGGAGCCTGCTCTGAACCACAGCATCTGTAGCCTTACGGTTCAGGCTGGCACTACAGCATGCGGCCAGAGCACACTGGCCACTAGAAGATCCTGCATATTTTATCTATGAGAATGTTGTCAGTTGCAAGTTGCATCAACAACCCTGCAGCCTCCACACTCAGTGGCATGAGGGAGCACCAATGCAGCTGTGAGTGTGGCCTAATCATTCATTTGGTGCCAGGCCCTGTGCTGTGTGAGGATTCCTGGACTTCCCCAGCAGCTTACAAAGTTGGATTTTACATGCGAGTACACCAAGGAAAGTCAAGGAGAGGCCGCCTGCCCCAGGTCTGAGGCTAGAATTCAAACCGACTGACTCCAGGCCTCATACTCGAGGTATGAACAGGTCTTCTGTTCTTGGCAGTGTGTACAAGGTGGTGTCCTCAGTTTCCCCATGCTGGGAATTTCTGTTCCTTGGCAGCATGGAAAGGGCTGCACGGATGTAGGGCAGCTCCAGGATCAGCTGCTCAATGGGTCTTCGGGAGTTAAACCTTCTGTGAGGGACTGGCTTTGGAAGCCACTGGACAGGAAATTCAGGAGGCAGGGTCCAGGCATGGTTAGATTGTTCTCGAATAGCTGGCAAATAGCAGAGCCCCCCTTTCCACTGCTCAAAGGTGTAAACTCCATCACTGGAAGTCGGGGGTCATTGGCCGGCCTTGGTGCGAGTCACAGAAATCTGGAATTCTCGAGGATAAGGCCTGGGGCTTGAAGGCTGCAGTGTTGGGCTCATGAAGGTGGAGAAAGAGCTTTCTGAGCCACAGAAGTGACATCCCTCCTCAATAGCTCAGCTCACCCGAGCAGAGAACAAGGGGAGAGAGGAAGAGAGGCTGGTCTCACAAAGGCCCAGGAAGTGCGTGCGTGCGTGCGTGCATGCGTCTGTGCGTCTACAGGCTTTCTAACCTGGAGGAGCAGCGTCACTAACAAAGTTTGAGTAATTTAAGTCCGAGAAGCCAGTGGACACTGGTGGGAGGGAGAGGGCTCGCATGCATACTCCATATTCTCAATTGCTCTGGACCTTTCTTTTACCATTGTGTTGAATAGTGAGCGAATAGAATACTGGATTTCATGACGGCATTTTCTTCCCTTCGCATTGTCCTTAGCTCATATTAGCCTTCACGTTTCTATTTCCCCTCAAGGCTATCAGTCATTCTTTGCTTTAGTAGACAAAGCACAAAAGAATGGAGTTTTAAAATGAGTATTGTACCAAAACACTAGCGCAGAACTTTTCCACAGGATCTAGAAAATGCAAAGCAGCGTCTGTGAGGATGTCTACAGCAAAAGTATAGCAGAAATGCAAATGCCATCTGCACGGCTTAGCAGAGAGTATACCTTAGACATTTGGCCAGAGTGACTCTTTAAGCAAAACCTGAGCTTTTCCAGTTCCCATCAGTGTGGAGATGGAAATACTTACTGGGTACCAAGGCAACTCACTCAAGGGAAAGATCCATCTGGGGAAGAACTGGATCTAGCCCAACTCCTGTGGAAAGTTCTAGGACAGTACAAAGACAAAGTTACTTATGTAGACAGCAGCAGGTTAGAGACTGGAGTTTCAACAAGGCAGGTGTTAGTGGTGTGTCTGCTGCAGAATAGTCTACATGGTGGGGTCCTCTTTTTTGTAACTGGTGGATCAGACATTCCTGCAGCTTGAGCCATCAGCTGATCTTCCAAGTAATGACTCATCATGAAGAATTAGCCCTGGTTGACCCTGATTCCATCCACTATTGCTTTGGTCTGAAATACCTTTGAGCAGGCAAGGCACTGGTGGGGAATGACTACCCTGGCTTTAGCCACCACTGTCTCTCTCCTGGATCATCGCAACAGCTTTACTGCGTCCTGTACAGCTTCTTCTTGTTCAGTGCTGGGAATCGAACCCAGGCTGTTCACATATTAGCTAAGTGCTGTCCCCCTGAGCTTCAGGACCTGGTTCTGCTTTCTAGCTGCACCTGGCTTGTTTCCTTTTCTAAGTCTGCTCATCTCACTGACTGCCAGGATTGGCTGCTCTGTTCCTATCCTGATCTCACTTCCTCTTTCTTTCCCCTCCCCTTTCCTCCCCCGCAGTCACTGTCCCCTCTCTTAACACCATGTAAGTCGCTTGTTTGTCAGGGTTTTGTGCCTGTGTCATGAGGATGCAGAGCTCTCTGTTGCCTCATGACCTGAGTCAAGCCATGTCTGGTCATAGTACACTGTAGATACCCAGCCAAGTGTCGGGTGGCTGAATGAAACACAGAAGCACACCAATCAGCTCCCTCTGCCCCTAGACTCTCCCGCTGTGCCAGCTGAGGTAAGGATTGCTTTCTCTAAGGGCCTGCATCATTCCTGGCTCCACAGTTCACACCCGAGGCCTGCAGGAGTCTGTCATCAGTGCCGGGCTGAGGTTGCTACAGGGAACAGACTAACGAGGACTTGCTCTCCATCCCTGCGCAACATCAGATCTAAGATGAAATTGCAGAAGGGATGCAGATAGCCAAGGAACACACGGAGAAACAGTTGGTTAATGTGACTGACCATGAGCTAATTGTGTCTGACACACACAGAGCTTAGTCACTTCGCAAACCTCAGGTGAGCCTCAGCCTTTGCTGCAGTACATCCTGGATGTCTGTGGTGTAAAATTCTGCCTGAATGGATGATCAGTTCCCAGATCGGAGGCTCGAGGATGATCGCATTGGGGGTGGGGACAGGACACAGAGACTGTGCTGTTCCTGGGTGGCCTTTAGCTTCGCAAGTGGCAGAATTGGGGCTTCTTGATGCAGACAGCCTACATCCCCTTCCTGACCACAGGAAGCGAGTCTCCTGTGACACACATGAGCGGTACCTCAGTGGAAACCTCGTTCAGTGTCTACCGTCACTGCCTTGGTTCCTCATGAATCCACTGGACGATGTTGAGCAGCTCTGTATGCCTTTCAAGTCCCCCACTCATCCTCACCCCAGCCTTGTTTCCTAGAGTCGGCTCTCCATGTTGCTGGATTCCTCTCTTTTCCTTCAGCCTCCACCCGTTTTTCTTTTGCGTGTTCGCTTTATCATGCCTTTTCTATATTCTTCCTTCTTGGATCCACCCCATCCTGCGGTTCTTTTCCCTACTCTTGGTGTCTCCAGCTGAAGTCCTGTCTCCTGGAGGGAGGGGTGCTCGGCCTCTCAGCCTCTGTCGTTCATTGCCTTCTTCTCAAAGCCATGTGTGGATTGAGCTGCAGTGACTTTGTCTCCCAAGGGACACTTAACACACGTGGCAAACGCTATCAGTGCTCACTTGCTGAGTTGGGGTATTTCTGGCATCCAGTGGGTGGGGGACAGGAGTTCTGCCATAGGCCTTACAATCAGCAAAACAGTTCTTTGGCCCAAATACAGCTAAGGAGAGGGAAGGGTTTGAGACAAGTCTGGGCTCCCCTGCAGGGCCTTGCTTTTCCAACCTGGCCAGGCACTTTACTCTCTGCCTAGGCTCTCCAAGGAGAGTAGACACCCCTGAGTTTCAACTTTGGGAGCTTAATGAGGTGCATGCATGCTGACTCAGGACCTCTCCCCACGACTGCTACTCAGTCCCACCCGTGCCATGCTGGCAGAATGAGCCCCAGTTCTGGAAGTCACTTCCTGAGCTATCAGGACCTTTGACGTCCACCTTCCTCCAATCCACTCGAAGCCTGGCTCACCTCCCCTCACCCCCCCACTGCACCCCCTGCCCCAGCAATAGTTTAATCAGCCTGTCTGCTCTGTCCTGGAAGCCACAGTTTTACTGCTAGTCCTGTGTGAATCACATACTTCCTTGGTTTGTATTCTTTTTTAAAAATAGAGTGTTTTATCAGTTCCTTGGGAATTTCATACATGCATGCAATGCGTTTTGATTACATTCACCATCTACTCCTCCCCCAACTCTTCCCAGACCTACCCATCCCTCTCCTCTCCAGGTATTATGTTCTCTCTCTCTCTCTCTTTCTCTCTCTCTCTCTCTCCTTCCCTCCCTCCCTCCTTCCCTCTCTCCTTCTTTCCCTCCTTCCCTCCCTCCCTTCCTCTCCTCTCCTCTCAGTTTGAGCTATCAGTATGCTTGTGGGTGTGGGCCTATCCTATCCACTGGAGCCTGGTTGACACTCTGAGGGCCACACCCTTAAAGAAAACCAACTTTTCCCTCCCAGAAGCCCCGGGCTGTCAGTAGGTCCTCTGCTAGTGGTAAGGGCTCCACTCTGACAATAACACTTCTCAAGGCCCAAAGGAACATAACTATGGAAGAAGAGTCTATTTGTGTTTCCCAAACTTCAGTCCTGGTGCAGGTGCATGTGCCAGGTCTCCTAGCCTAGGACACCGGTGAGTGCTTCTAACAAGGGAGAAAGCCGGGTCCTGTAGCTCCTCCATGGGTGCTTGTGAGTGAGTTGTCCCTCCACTCCTCGAGGTGGGAGGTGACTTCCTATGGACTCTCCTGGTTTTCCGTAGGCTCCAAGCAGCACCAGGGCAGGTCAGCACCTGTTCACTGTTTGCCTGGTTTATCTTGTGTTTTATGGGAAAGATGCAGCTGTTAAATTCTTAATATAGACTGATAGTAACAGTACTCACCTCCCCACAGGGCTGAGACTTTGCTCATGGTCTACTTAATAACGCACTATGCTGCTGATGGCAGGCCATGGTGGCTTACCTGTCCCGAGAAGCCAATCACACCAATCTTCCTGTGACCTCCTGGGGTCTTAAAATAAGAAGACATATGTACCCAGCTTCAGAAACTCCTGTTTTATTGTACTGTAAGGTCTGATCTTGCTAATTATAATTTGGCCATCCGTTTTCATTATACAAGTGGCAGAGCACAATGAGATGGTTTCAGATGTCAGGGAAAAATAATGACATTTTCTTTCCATGAATCATGTGGAGAAAACCTTTTAGGGCTTTATATTCTTTTTAATGGCTCTATAATTTAAAATTCCCAGTTATATCACTTTATCTTTATGAATGTGATTTTTAAAAAGCTGAACGGTGCTTGTTTTGTTATAAATTTCAATTTTATGAGCATTAGAAATGCAGGCTTGCAAATTCCTGCTCATGTTTATATGTGAACACACTAGCAGATGTTCTCTGATCAATAAGACACGATTTATATACATTATCTTGAAGTGTCCTTGGCTGGAAGTGTTGGTTGGGAATATTTAAATTATGGTTGAATATGAATGATAAAGATTAAGAAGAAAGTTACTATGGCCTCTATGGCCAGTTGTGTTTTAGCAGAGGTAGCTATTGATCAGAGCTAGCGCACGATGTTTACCACAACTATACAGACTGGCAGCTTTGAGAGTTTAATGTTGCCCCAAGTAACCTCTGTGTTTGCTTCTAGGGTTGTCTATGACAGCCAACAATCTGGCTTTATTTGGTAAAGTTTGCTACCAGAGTAAAATCAGACCCCGTAAACTAGCTGAACTATCCTATCTGCCTTTGACTGGCAAATAAAGTAGATGAAACTTTTCTTCTCCCCTCTAGGAATGTCAACCAAGAACAGAGGCCAATATAGTTTACTAAGCGGCTTAAAAAAACACACCTATTTATTTATGGGTGTATGTGTTTTACCTGCATGCATGCCTGGTGCCCACAAAGGCCACAGTAGGGTGTAGATCCCCTAGGACTGGACTTACGAATAGCTTTGGCTGCTGTGTGGGAACTGGGAATTGAACCCAGGTCTTCGAGAAGAGTGGCCAATGCTTTTAACCACTGAGCCATCTCTCCAGCCACTAAGGGGATTTTTGCCTGCCTGCCTGTTTTCCTTCCTTCCTTCTTACCTCTCTCTCTCTCTCTCTCTCTCTCTCTCTCTCTCTCTTTCTTCCTTTCTTCCTTCCTTCCTTTCTTTCTTGCTTTCTTTCTTTCTTTCTTTCTATATATCCCTGGCTAGCCTTGAACTCATTACAGCAGTCTTCCCACCCCAGCCTCTTGAAAGCTGCAGGAGTTCACCTCCGATCATGGCTTAAATATCTTGGATTTAGGTTACGATTTCATCTTAGGTCGGTGGTTCTCATCCTCAGTGACTATTAGAGCTACTGGGAGAACTTATATAGGACACAGAACAAGACAAAAAACCAAGCCAATTGTCTTGGGGCAGGGGTGAGTCTAGGACACGGGTATTTAAAAGCAACAAACTGACAAGCGGGCAGGTGTTTTCCACATGTATCTGAGAAACAGAACTTCTGATAATCTTGCTAAAGAGACCTTCAAGTTGTCCAACTAGTTTGCAGTTAAATCATGTCTGTCGTAGTTTTGCTTTAGCTAGACTACAGGTAGTCCTTCAAAAATTAATCTCTGAAAGATAACA
This sequence comes from Rattus norvegicus, assembly GCF_021556685.1. Classification (NCBI taxonomy): domain Eukaryota; kingdom Metazoa; phylum Chordata; class Mammalia; order Rodentia; family Muridae; genus Rattus; species Rattus norvegicus. The sequence continues at coordinate 81,398,298 of NC_141537.1, read as the reverse complement.
AGAGGGTGTAACTTGGGTTGCCCTACGTGTGCTCTGAACCTTGGCACACACAGCCAAGCCTGGCCCTGGGCATCTGGGGGAATCTGAGGTGGTCAGCCGCGGAGATGATGAAGCTCTGTGGCCTCAGTCATCCTTTTTTCTCTGACTCTTTGTGAAGTTCAGTGGCATTTCTGAGAGACTCCCAGAATGACAAGCAGCTATAGTGGTATTGAATCTAGGAAATCAGGTGTTGAGTGACAGCCATTTCATGCTAGTCCTGACTAAGGACTGTGACCTTGGCCTGGGAACAGGTTACTTACGGTACAGTCTTTTTTTTTTTTTTTTTTTTTTTATTAACTTGAGTATTTCTTATTTACATTTCGAGTGTTATTCCCTTTCCCGGTTTCCGGGCAAACATCCCCCTAATCCCTCCCCCTCCCCTTCTTTATGGGTGTTCCCCTCCCCATCCTCCCCCCATTGCTGCCCTCCCCCAAAAATCACATTCACTGGGGGTTCAGTCTTGGCAGGACCCAGGGCTTCCCCTTCCACTGGTGCTCTTACTAGGATATTCATTGCTACCTATGAGGTCAGAGCCCAGGGTCAGTCCATGTATAGTCTTTGGGTAGTGGCTTAGTCCCTGGAAGCTCTGGTTGCTTGGCATTGTTGTACATATGGGGTCTCGAGCCCCTTCAAGCTCTTTCAGTCCTTTCTCTGATTCCTTCAACGGGGGTCCCGTTCTCAGTTCAGTGGTTTGCTGCTGGCATACGCCTCTGTGTTTGCTGTATCCTGGCTGTGTCTCTCAGGAGAGATCTACATCCGGCTCCTGTCTGCCTGCACTTCTTTGCTTCATCCATCTTGTCTAATTGGATGGCTGTATATGCATGGGCCACATGTGGGGCAGGCTCTGAATGGGTGTTCCTTCTGTGTCTGTTTTAATCTTTGCCTCTCTCTTCCCTGCCAAGGGTATTCTTGTTCCCCTTTTAAAGAAGGAGTGAAGCATTCGCATTTTGGTCATCCATCTTGAGTTTCATTTGTTCTAGGCATCTAGGGTAATTCAAGCATTTGGGCTAATAGCCACTTATCAATGAGTGCATACCATGTGTGTTTTTCTGTGATTGGGTTACCTCACTCAGGATGATATTTTCCAGTTCCAACCATTTGCCTACAAATTTCATAAAGTCATTGTTTTTGATAGCTGAGTAATATTCCATTGTGTAGATGTACCACATTTTCTGTATCCATTCCTCTGTTGAAGGGCATCTGGGTTCTTTCCAGCTTCTGGCTATTATAAATAAGGCTGCGATGAACATAGTGGAGCACGTGTCTTTTTTACATGTTGGGGCATCTTTTGGGTATATGCCCAAGAGAGGTATAGCTGGATCCTCAGACAGTTCAATGTCCAATTTTCTGAGGAACCTCCAGACTGATTTCCAGAATGGTTGTACGGTACAGAGTCTTGGCTCCGTGCAAACCCAAGTGTTCTGTAGAGAAGCCAGACCCCTGTACAGATGCAGAACGCATCACTGACTTCTGAGTCTCATTCTCAATATATTTTTGTCCGTATTTTTTATTTTAAAAATTTATTTATTTGTTTGTTTACATGCCAAACGCTGTTCCCCCCTCTCTTAATCACGGAGTCCCTTCCTCCATCTCCTGTCCCCTTCTCTGAGAGGGTGGGACCCCGCCTGGGTACTCTCCCATCCTGGCACATCAAGTCCTTGGCAGGTTAGGTGCATTCTCTCCCATTGAGGCCAGATGGGACAGCCATGAAGATTGAGCTGCCTGTGTGCTGCATATGTGCCTGGGGGCCTCGTTCTAGCCTGTGTGTTAATAACCGGGGCTAGAACAGGACTCTGATATCATCTTTGCATCCATACAAGGTGTTTGTGAAGGCCAAATGCATAAGGTGAAAACACGTTCTCTCTCTCTCTCTCTCTCTCTCTCTCTCTCTCTCTCTGTGTGTGTGTGTGTGTGTGTGTGTGTGTGTGTGTGTGTGAGAGAGAGAGAGAGAGAGAGAGAGAGAGAAAATATGTCACAATCTTTTCACAGTTCTTTAAACATTTTAAATCAATACCCGAAAGAGTATGGAGTGGACCTGAGAGTTGTTGGTTCAGCAGTTCAGAGAGCGCGTTGCCCTAGCAGAAGACTCAGGTTTGATTCCCAGCACCCACATGGTAGCTCACAGTCATTTGTAACTCTAGTCTCAGAAGATTCGTCGTTCTTTGACCTCCTCAGTCACCAGGCTCAGCATGTAAGTGGTATGTAGTCATACAGGCAGGCAAAACACGCATACATATCATAAGATAATAAATAGATATAATAAGCTATAAAATGGGTATATGGTTATGGGCTATGGTGTGGTGTTCCGATACATGTATGTATTATGTTATGTTAGATCAGGGTACACATTCTTTTTTTTTTTTTTTTGATTCTTTTTTTCGGAGCTGGGGACCGAACCCAGGGCCTTGCGCTTCCTAGGTAAGCGCTCTACCACTGAGCTAAACCCCAGCCCCGTACACATTCTTTTTTAAAATGAAAGTATAATTATATCCTTTTCCTCCTCCCTGTCCTCCATCTGATCCCTCCCATACACCCACCCTTTTGCCTCTGGAATTCCCGGCCTCTTTTTCTTTAATCGTTATTGTTACCTATATACAGGAATACCTATGCATAGATATAATCTGCCGAGCCCATTTGGTGTTGCTCCCATTACATGATCTCGGCACTGAACACTGGTGTTGGATAATCAGACAGGCTCATTCCTGTGGAAGACTGTTTGTCCCATCTCTGTTTCTCCCATTCCTAGAGGTGGGGCCCCCGTGACAGTTCCCCCCTCTCTGTTGTCTGACTGTTGGTGGTGGACTTATTCATGTGGTGTTTCGGCAGCCATGTTGTTGAGGTATGCTTTGTGGAATACATTGTATACAATTATCATGCGCGGCCACCCTCTTCCACAATAGCTCACTTCCTGCTCCTGTCTAAGTGTGTCTAATGCCCACTGAAGAGTCTCTCCCTTTTTCAGAGTGCTGCAAGGCTGGCTTTTAAACATTCCACACACGCAGTGCTTATCTTCCTGTGCCTGGCTTAGAGTGTTTAACTTTAAACACATCGATTTCTGGCTTCACCAATGTTGTCACAGATAATAGGATTTCATTTTTTTTTTGATGGTTTAATATTCTATTGTGGACAGGCAACACACTTTCTTTAACCATTCGCCAGTTTCCTTTTCTTGGCTATTGTGACTGGTGCTGCACTAAAAAGAGGAGTGAAACATCTCTTGACATATTGTTTTTACTTCCTTTGGATACGTACTCACTAGGGGACTGGTAGATCGTGTGGGGACTTTCTGCGTGTTGACAGCCCACCTTGCTGGTTTCGTAATGGCTGTGCTTATGTTCCTATCTGCAATCAGTATTTGAAGGTGCCCTTCTCAGCTCCTCTGCCTGTATCTTTTGTCCTTTTGATAACAGGCTTTCTGAGTGAGATGGTATCTTACTGTGGTTTTGATTTGCATTTCTGCGATGGTTAGGATACGGAGCATTTTAGAATGTAACTGGTGGCTATTCCTGTGGCTCCCTTTGAGAACCGTCTGCGAAATCTACTGCCCGTTTTGATGGCGAGGTCATTGGTTTGTTTATTTATTCATTCATTCACTGTTTCACTGCTGTCGAGAGTGGAGATCCTTGTATGTACTGTTAGCCCCTTGTCAGATGTGTGCTTTGCAATCTTTCTCCTACCGGGAAAGTTGCCTTTCTGCTGTGTTGACTGTTTTCTTTATAGCAGGGAGGTTTCAGAATTTAAAGCAACCCCATTTGTCTACCCTGCTTTGTTTCTCATTGCTTATAGAGTCCTGCTCAAAAAAGGCCTGCTCCACTTCCGTTCTTTCTCTATTTTCTTCTGGTGTCTTCATGGTTCCAGGCATTGCATTTTAGTCTTTAATCTATTTTTGAGCTCACTTTTTGTAACTACTGTACAGTAGGGGTCCAGCTTCATTTTCTAGCAGCGTTTACGGAAAGGCGTGCTTTCCCCACTGTCTGAAGGCACCTTTCTGAAGAGTCTAAGTCTGAGTTTGCTCCAAGCTGTTGCTCTCTTCTGTCCACCGGGGCCCTCTGTCTGTTTTTATGCCAATATTATCTGTTTTGGTTAGCTTTGTAGTATATTTTGAAGTCAAGTAATTTAATGCTGCCTGCTTTGTTCTTTTTGCTGGAGATTGTTTTGGTAAAGATCGTGAGAGTCAGAGGCTGAGGATGCCTGTTCCAAGACAGACTCTAAAGATAGGGAGGCTATGGGTGGGAGAGAAACTGATCTGGGAGCACGGGGAGGGGGAGGGCAGTGATGAGCAAGAGACAGTGTATGAAAGTCTCAGAATTCTGTAGTTCAGGATTTTCGCTGTCCTCTGAAGAATGGTGCTGGGTATTTGATCAGGATAGTAATAAATCTGTAGATTACTTCGGATCATTGCAGACATTTTCACAGTATTGATTTCATTTTTTTTGTCAACTTATTTAATCAATATTTACAGTTTGATGGTGGAGGTTTTTCACCCTTTTGGCTAAATGTATTCAAAGTCACTTTACTATTATTATTATTATGCAGTCATGTCATCAGCAGACAGCAGGCAGTGACAATTTGTCTTGCTGTTTTCCAGCACGGACACTCCTTCTCCTTTCCCTTGCCTAATTAATCTGGCTAAGACCCTTGGTACTTCATTACATGGAGACAGCATTCTTGTCATGCTTCACACAGAGAAAGTTTTCAGTTTCCCCATGCTCTAAGGGTCAGCTTCTATTGCTTGTATATACCCTTTGCCATATTGAGGCACGAGGCCTCTTTCTTTTATTGGATATTTTACTTATTTACATTTCAAATATTATCCCCTTTCCTGGTTTCCCCTCTGGAAACCCCCTATCCTATCCTCTCTCCCCCTGCTTCTATGAGGGCGCTCCCCCACCCACCCACCCACGCCTGCCTCCCAGCGCTGACATTCTCCTACGCTGGAGCATCAAGCCTTCATGGGACCAAGGGCCTCTCCTCCCAGTGATGTCCAACAAGGCCATCCCTTGCTACATATGCAGCTGGAGCCATGGGTGTGTCCATGGGTAAACTTTGGGTGATGATTTAGTCCCCGGAAGCTCTGGTTGGTTGATATTGTTGTTCTTCCTGTGGGTTGCAAACCTCTTCAGCTCCTTCAGTCCTTTCTCTAACTTCTCCAGTGGGGACCCCATGCGTAGTACAATGGTTGGCTGCAAGCATCCATCTCTGTATTTGTCATGCTCTGGCAGAGCCTCTCAGGAGACAGCTATATCAGGCTCCTGTCAGCAAGCACTCCTTGGCATTTGCGATAGTCTCTGGGTTTGGTGGCTGCATATGGAATGGATCTCCAGGTGGGGCCAGTACGAGGCATCTGATTCATTACCAAGTTTCTCTCTCTCTCTCTTTTTAAATCAGGAAGGGATTTTGAAGTCTATCACCTGCATTTCTGTATGTATTGAGGTGAGCATGTGGCTTTTGTTGATCTTGTATAATATATTTATTGGTTTGTGGGTGGCAAACCATCCCTATGTCCCTGGGATCACTTTCACTCCACCATGTGAACAACCTTTCTTCGGGTGCTGGACTGAAACAGGTTTGTATGTCTATCTTCATCTCAGATACGGGCCCAAAGCGTCCATTCTTGCCTACGTGTCTACCTGTACAGCTCAGGGCGTTAAGCACTCACACCCCTGTGGGCATCTATCCCTTTCCAGAGTGAAACCATGAATACTTCACACAAACATCCCATGGCTCCTTTCCCTCCACCCCTTGCAGCCACTATTCTGTGATTGTCCGAGCCCAGCTGTCACATATAAATAGAGCCACACAGCATCTATCCTCTTGGGATTGGCTTCTTATTATGGTCCTCGTGGTTCACCTGTGTTGTAGTATGGAGCAGTGTCCTTTAAGAGGCGAACAGCTTCTTGACATTTTTGATGTACGCATCTGAGTGTGTTTGTCTCATTGGTCTGTCGGTGGACATTTGCATAGTCTCCACCTTCTGTGAGGAATGTTGCCTCAATATTGCTCTGAGCCCATTTTCTGGTCACAAGTGCCATTGCTGGATCACAGGACTGTCAGGTTCACTTTTCTAGAAGCTTCTGTATTGCTCCCTAGAACCTATACCAGCTAATATCCTGCCAGCTTGTGCCTAAGGACTTGCGTTTCTTTACATTCTCACCAAAGCTAATCGCCTTCTGCTTGTTTTCTCAACAACACAATAGGCACGGATAGATGTGAGGCAGCGGCTCAGCGGCTTTGCTTCAGCGGTGGTGGTGAATATCATCTCACGTGCACAAGGGTTGGAAGCGTTTTATGCCGTAGATGCTGCAGTTTGGGGATTACGGTGAAGTTCAAATGTGGTTTTCAAGAAATCTTGCAGGTCCCCCGCCCCCGTTGTCTCGGGAGTAAATCAGCCATGTTTTCTCCTGGAGCGTAAACGAGCTGTACAAACCGAGAACTGAAGCATACAGTGGGAAGGACTACAGCGTTGGACTTATTCTCCTCATCCATAGAACCGAGGCACAGTCCTGCCTCACTGAGTGGCTTCAGGGATTGAGGGAGGCAATGCATTTCGGGTTCTTAATGGATACAGATGTCCCTCGATTGTGATGGGGTTACTGCTTGGGAGACCCTTTGTTATTGGAAACGATCACGGGTGGAAAATGCATGTGGTGTACGTAGCCCACGGAACCTGAGCTATCATCAACACAGCGTACAGTGGAGCAGTAAAAAAAAAAAAAAATCAGTTAATATTCAGAGCACAATCCCTGCTGGTTGGCTATCACTTTAAACCTCCGTCAGGCTGAGAATCATTAAGTTGAATCATTGTACACCAGAGCTCATCTGTATACAAGACATAGTCACTGTCATTTCTTCTTAGAGTGGGTGGGTGGAGCATCACATGGTGCTTCTGAGGTGGGACCTGGGCAGGTCAAGAGAGGCAGAGGAAGAGACAGAGAGCACTTTGAGGGTAAGGACCATGGGTGCAGGCATGAGTCATGCTTGTGTGACTGGGGATCTTGCGCATAATTCGGAGACGGTGAGAGCTGAGGTTGGGAGGGTTCTTTGAGGTCAGAGGGCAGGGGCACAGAGGTCAAGTCCATCAAGAAGCGTGGGCTTCTGAGGGCAGTGTGGGACCACCGAAAGGTCTGGGTTAGGAATGTTCGGATCAAAGGCAGCCTGTGTTTATTGTTCTTCCCAGACAGGCCTGCCCCAGAGGCCATAATATCAGCGCTCCATCCCCCAGACTTTGATCTTGACCATTACTGATGTTTACCTTTTGGGGAGTACCTTGGATATTTACAAAGTGCCATGCAATCAGTTTCATTAGCTGAGAGATAAGATTAATTAGACGAACAAGGCAAGTCAGGTCTTGAAAACTCAGGCAGGAGAGCAAGCTGCTCTGAGGCTGGGGTGTTATGGTGGTTCTCTCTCTCTGAGTATCTCAGAGTCCTGGCCTCCTCTGTCCGGACTGTGCAGAAACACAGGAGACTCCCTCATGGGGAAGCCCTGGAGTCTGCCTTGGAGATCAGCCTCTTCTGGGATGGGTGGAAGTGTGTGCTCTACAATTCGAGTGGAAAGCCCCGGTCTAGGAGCAAGGCTGATCTGAGGGAAGCCTGGAATCATCTTCTCTCCTACTTTACCTTAGCTTATCTGACAAAGAATGACTGCTCTGTCTCCAGCGGAAATCAATGCAAGCTTCTCAGCGCTTTCTGCTGCTTAACCAGCGCTTGTTCTCTGGGACAGGGCCTCCTCCTCCCTCATGGTTCTGATCATTTAAGGTAAAAGAGTTTGGAGAAGCAACTATCAGTGACTCTTGGAAAGGGAAATAGCACTGAGTTCCTGTGTGTATGCTTGCTTGCTTTCTTTCTTTCTTTCTTTCTTTCTTTCTTTCTTTCTTTCTTTCTTTCTTTCTTTCTTGTGTGTGTGTGTGTGTGTGTGTGTGTGTGTGTATGTGTGTGGTGTGGTATGTTTTGTGTGTGTGTGTATGTGTGTGTGTGTGTGTGTGTGTGAGAGAGAGAGAGAGAGAGGGGAGAGGAGAGAGAGAGAGAGAGAGAGAGAGAGAGAGAGAGAGAGAGAGAGAGAGGCAGACAGCATATCTGGAGACCAGAGGCTGATGTCAGGATGCGGTCTCTGGCCAAGCCTGGATAGCACCATCTCATCTAGGCTGGCTGACTGGTCAGTGACCCCTGGGATCTGCTTGTCTCTCCTTTCCCTGCTCTCCAGGCTTGTGCTGCCACACCTAGCATTTTATATGAGTCCTGGGGCTTGAACTTAAGTCTTCATGTTTGCACAGCAAGCATTTTATGCACTGAGTTGTCTCCACAGTCCATGTTTGCTTTCATAAGCTTCTTTTTCCTTTCTAAGAAATCTAGTTCAGCATAGATACTTAGAAACAATTTTTAAGTGTATAGGGGCTGCAGAGATGGCCCAGTGGTTAAGAGCACTGGCTCCTCTTCCAGAGGACTTAAGTTTGATCTCAGCGTCTACATTGCAGTTTGAATGCATCTGTAGCTCCAGCCCCAGGGCATGTGACTCCTTCTTTGGATCTCAGATAAACACGCAGACAGAGCATCCGTGTTCATAAAATAAAAGTAAAGAGAAGAATTGTTGGCTCTATATGTGTGCATATGATGTGCATGCATGTTTGATATGTGTGTGGAAGGTGTGAGTGTGCTGTGGTGCACGTGTGGAGGTCAGTCTCCTGCTTCCACATCTGTGGCTCAAATGCAGGTCATTAATCTCCCGAGGCGAGCACCTCGGAGACATCTCACTAACCCCCGGCTTACATAAGTCTGTACTTCAGTTGATAGAAGAACCGTTCTAACTAAATGGATGTTTTTAAATTAAAGTGTCGCCGTGATGACTAACACATCCCTTCACTTACCATTGCCTGGGGAGCTCTGGAGTTTTCAGATCCATAGACTATCTATAAATAGTTATGCATGTGCTGAAGGACTTCCAAGCACCGTCCATTCAAGGGTCCTTCCTATGAATGGTGCACTCTGGGAATGTGCCTTATACTCTGGTAGCTCTCATTCAGAAGACCAGAAACCACTGCAGTTATTTCCTGCAGAAATAGATTTAAGAGAAGCAATTGAAAAAAATGTTACAAGGGCCAAGGAAGAAAAAGATCAGAGGGGGCCACTCCCATGTTCAGGCTGACCACGGCAGTGTAACTGCAAGCCCTTGTTCTCATAGCTCACACAAACGAACTCAACGGCACCCATCTTTGGAGGTTCTCTGTCTGGTAATGTTAGGTCAGGGCATTTAAAGAAAGTCTTCTGGGTCCTTTGTGTATAGATTATGGCTTCCACTTTTGTGGTTTTATCTATGCTATTCCTGTGTGTGTGAGTGTGTGTCTCTCTGTCTATATGGGTTTCTTGAGTTTTTTCTTTGTCTCCTTTTCCTGTTTGGTAGGTTTGTCCCATTTTCGTTTTATCTTATTTTACTCTATTATTATTCCTTTGATACCTTTTTATTTTCCAGGAGAGACAGAGAAGATGTGGATCCGGATGGGAGGGAGGAAAGGAGGAATTGGGAGAAGTAGGGGGAGCGAAACCATAATCAGAATATATTGTATGAAAAAAACCTTATTTTTAATAAAAGGAAAAAAAAAGCTATTGGTATGGGCTGCTCATGGTTACAATGGGTCACAGCACCAGGCTGGTAACGGGAGAGGGAAAACTTGACTTTGCTGTGAAACATCCCATCTGTTGAAGCCTAAAATGATTTTCTTATCAAGAACTATGGAGGGTGTGTGGTGGAGGGGAGGGTTGTTTCTGGGACATGTGACCAGGCTTAAAGCCCTGGGAAATAGGGAAAAGCTTTAGAACATGCAAGAAGCCAAACAGCATTGCCAAAATCAACAGCCAAAGAAGCACGGGACGAATGGTATACCTACCCATTTCCCACACGAAGACACGGAGGCATGGGATGAAGTAGCTTCCTGGAGCAAGTGTGGAACCACAGTTTGCTCACACGTATTACCCTGGGGATGCCTGTCAGCGGACACATAACCCTCAAGTCTCAGCAAGTTTCTTGGCTTTGACCAATACTTCCTGACTCATGGTTTTAAAATACCCCTTCTTCTTTGGTGTATTTCAAAAGTGACTGTCCTTTCCGACTCCTCAGGAAGTATGATCTGACCAGTGACCGAGAAAAGAGATCAGAGGCACAGCTCCTCCCCCTTCCTATGTGCACCTCATCTGTGATCCCTCTGAGGGATGCCCTTATGTATCCTACGCTCGCTCCATGACTGTGATCTTCATTGGACAGCCGTGTCTCTACAGTTCCCATCAGCACTGTGTTCTGGGGCTTGTTCCTTCCTTGTGTCCTCAGCCCTAGGGGTATGGCCCACTCTGGCTGTTATCGCGGTTTCACTAGTCCTGATTTTAGTAACACCCCCAAGGTTCTGTCATTAATTTTATACTCACTGAGTCCATCTTAGATGTCAACTGCTAGTGTTTCTAAAAGACATCAAAATCCCCCACCATCATGACTTAGTTATTCACTATGAAAAGGGAAACTATCACATGGGTCTTGGTGGTGTCTCAGAAGAGTATTAGAGAATCTGGGGTCTGAGTTCAGGTGGTTTAAGGTGGGTCTGTCAGTTAAGGTCTCTGATTAGACTTGGGCACCATTTATGAGGAAACTGTTTAGGGCTGGTGGACAGGAGCAGGAGGGAAGAGTTTTGAAATAAGATCTGATAAATCGTCATTTGATAGGGGAGCAGGCTTGTCCAGGTGAGTCACTTACTGTCCTAAAAAACAGAACCAACAGGATGTGTGTGTTTGTGCTTGAGTTCATGCAGGTGTGGGTGGCAGCAGGAGGGAGATTGAGAGACTTTTGAGAAGTAGGCTCACACGGTTAGAGAGCTTGTACAGTGCTGTAGCCGCTGCTGGACTGGGAAGAGCTAAGCTGGGAGTTGCAGTATGGAGACGGCCTTCTGCAGAATTGTTCCTCTCAGAGGCCAGCCTTTCCCGAAGGCTCTCAACTGGTTGGGTGAGGCCCTCCTCCATTACAGATCCATTTTACTCAGACACCACTGGGTTTAATGTTAATCTCATTAAAAAAATTTTTTTTGTATGGCAACATACATAGGTGTTTGAACAAATTATCTATGCCCTAGGACCTAGCCATAAATGAGAAGAAAATATTTGCAAAGCATATATCAGAAAAAGGACTTATATCTAGAGTATAAAGAACACTCAATAATAAGAAAAATACAATCTAATAAAAACGGGCAAAAGATTTGACCAGATACTTCACAAACATGACCGGAAACACAAAACAGGATCAGCATATAAACACCTGAAAAAAACATCTCAATAGCATTAGTCATCAGGGAAGAACAAAATAAAACCACAATGAGATACCATCACCTATCTATTAGATCAGCAATATTTAAGAGGTCGATCTTGTCAAGTGTTGGTAAGGATATGGTAGAGGAACCTGAACTCTCTGACACTGCAGATGGGAGTATAAAATGGTACCAGCACTTTGGAAAAGAGTCTGCAGTGTACTTAAAAGTTGGTGTCTTATTTTCTTCCCCAGTTGCTTTGATAAAATTCTCCCCCACCCCCACCCCCCACAAAAGTAAAGCAACTTAGAGGAGGGTTTATTTTAGCTTACAGTTCTGGATTACAGTCCACCACTGCAGGGAAGTCATAGCAGCAAGAGCACAAGACAGCTGTTCACATTGCATTCACATAAGCAAATAGAGCATTGAATGTATCTTGCTTGTTTTCAGCTAGGTTTCTTCACTCTCACACAGTCCAGGATTCCTATAGGCCCAGAGTCTAGGGAATGGTGCCACCTACTGTGGTCAGGTCCTACTAATGTAATCAACACAACCCCCTCCTATAGGTATGCTACAGGTCCTGCTCCCAGGTGATGTTAGGTTTCCTCGAATTGACAATTAGTACTAACCTTCACAGCTGGACACATATCATATGGTCCAGCCTCTTTAGCCATATATTTACCCCAAATAAAATGAAATATATGTTCCTAAGGGACATCTGTGCTTGCTTAAAGCCATCTTTTTGGTAACAGAGCTTTTAAAATTTTTTCTGCTTGTGACCTTTCCTTGCCTGAGAAATTTTGATAGGGCCCTGTGTTGTGGTTTGCCCTGGAGTTATCTGTATTTTGATGCTAATTCCACTGTCCCAAGGACAGCTGCCTAGTCAGTACTCAGGACTCAGGTGACTTCACCAGAGCCTTCTCCCCATTGAATTTGTAAAATACAGGTGAGGGGCAGGTACAGGATAGAAGGAGGCCTGTCTTTTGATGAGAGGAAGGATGGGCAGGAGAGAAGTTTGAAGGAAGAGGAGGAGATTGGAATGGAGAGGAGGAAGAGACAGGAGGGAGAGGGCAAGAAGCATGGCAGGTGGCGTTAAGATTCTGCTTTGTGTATTTGTAGGTTGTTATTAATGTTCTAAAGGGATGGCTGGTACTGGGCTTTGTATGTTTAGGTAGGCAATTATATCTTATCAACTGGGCCAAAGGTTATTGTGTTATGTGTTCTTTTATGTGACGGTTTGAGTGTAGGAAAGTGTGCAGCGGCTAGAGACACTGGGCTGCTGTGGCAGAGTTGGGATGTGTTTCTGCCAAGATATCTAGCAGATGTCTTGGGGCACTGCAGTGTAGACATAGTGGAGATAAAACATTACCTTTTTTATTTTTTATATTTTACAACAACAGCCCTGGGTATGTAGAGATATAGAATAGGCTTATAAATTAAAGATTTACTAATAGTAAATTATAACTTTAATTTAGGGCTTGGGGAACGGCACGGTCAGTAAAGGGTTTGCCTTTTCATCTTAAAAAATCCACGTCAAAATTCTGGGCAAGGGGCTGGGGATTTAGCTCAGCGGTAGAGCGCTTGCCGAGCAAGCGCAAGGCCCTGGGTTCGGTCTCCAGCTCCGGAAAAAAGAAAAAGAAAAAAATATTCTGGGCAAGGCAGTGACACTTGTAAACTACAAGTCCCTGTGGAGATGGAGACAGGAGAACACTGGGGCTCGCTGGCCAGCTAATGTGGTCTAACTAGTGAGTTCCAGGACAGTGAGATCCTGTCTCAAAAGAAATAGAGAACATTCCTGGGATTGTCCTTTGACCCCCCCACATGCACACATGTTTTTGTGTGAGCACATGCATGTGCACATACATGAGAGCACACACATACATACCTGCACACATATATACAAACACACACACACCAAACACATAAAAAAACACACACACCTGCACACATACAAACACACACACACACCTGCACACATACAGACACACACACCTGCACACATACAGACACACACACACATACAAACACACACACCTGCACACATACAGACACACACACATACAAACACACACACCTGTACACATACAAACACACACACACACCTGTACACATACAAACACACACTTGCACACATACAAACACACACACACCTGCACACATACAGACACACACACATCTGCACACACACAAACACACATACCTGCACACATACCTGCACACATACAAACACACACACACACACACACACACACACCTACACACATACAAACACATATGCAGTTAAAAATAACTCTAAAGCAATTATTTGGTATTCATACAATTTTACCACTATATCAAAGATGAAAGTGAATTTGCATAAGGTAGATTTGATTGTTTATTTTTCCACTAAGAGTTGAAATCCTGGTGAGATATTTAATACTGCAGGACAAACCATCACCAGCCTTTTTCGGGGTTGATTGACATTTTGATTTTCCACTTGTTAATCATGTATGCATTTTGTGTCAATACAGAGTACAAAGTGGCGGGTGTCCATCTAGGGCCACTTTAGCCATTCTGTCCTGTATCCACGTCTAGAACCATTTAACTAATGATATTTTATGAAAGTCAAATCAACAACTCAAATAGAAACTTTAAAGAAAATACAGTGTGAGACATCCATCTGCCGAGGAGCGAGGATAGAAGTGTGTGCAGAGTCATGCTTCCTACTGGAAACCATGACGTTTCTGTAAGAGCAGGAAACTGGTTATGAAAACATGGCGGTGTGTGCACAGGACAGCCTTGGAGCTCAACTGTGGGGATTTGAGAGTGTGTGGTGGTGGATTAGCATGCACACTACCAAGTGCCCATGGTGTCTGTTCAGAACAAGATGCCAGTGAGGGTCACGTGATACAACATGGCTGAGCACTGCCTGAAGCACTTCAAGTTCCTTTCACATTTTATTTTATTTTATTGTTAGCTGTTGTATGTTCAACAACCATTTATTCCCGGCATCTCCCCCAAATCCCCACATTTGTGGGCTCACAATTCCCAGTTTAAGAGGCCAGCTTCCAGACAACCCAAATGTCCATAGTGGGTGGCTGGCTAAGTGAACCACCATGTCTGTCCTCTACTATATAGGAGCGGCCACGGCTTCCAGGAATGATTCAGAAGCTCTAAAGGAAAAGTGGAGCGAAAAACGAGACCCTGCGATTAAGACCTAGAATATAGATTTCATCTAAATAAAACTAGAAAATGCAAAGTGATTTACAGAGACAGAAAATAGGTCTGCGGTTGTTTGGGGACGAGCGGAGCAAGGAGGAAGACCACTGAAAACCTTTGGCATGGAGGGTATGTTGCCTAAGGAGATGGCTTCATGGAACCCGGCCATATATCAAAACGTTGGTCAAATTATGCTTTTTAAATGTGAGTAGCTTATATTTCAGTTTATACCCCCTCCTTAAAAAGCTGACAATAACTTCTGTTAGCTTAGATCAACTTTCTTCCCACAGCTAGAACCATTGCTGGCAAGTCCTGCCCCATCACCACCAGTGACAAAAGGACCTCCCTCTTCTGCCTTCGGTTTGAAAGCTTCTCTCTGCTGGCTGGTTAGCACAGATCCGCCCTTGTGGGGTGGAGAGAAATGGAGAAGAAACTGATTGGGGCATCATTACAGCTATGCGTAGGGGACAAGAAGGATAGTTACACCCTTCAGTACTCTGGCCCCTGGATGTCAGGCTGCTGTTCTCAGAACAAAGACATGCCGAACAGACAAAATCTTAGCTGTGCACTGCAGCCTTTTCTATGTCTTCCTTCATTGAATCTTTAAAGATGAGTGGTGGGGATTAGCACCTCCATTCTCCAGCAACAGGAGTAAGTAATGCATCATACACAGGGTCCCCTCAAGTTCTCTGTCAACTTGGCTAGGTTTCTTAGACTGTGAGTTTTGACCCCATATGGTCACATAAACCGAATGGGGCCAGAAAAAGGTCAATGATAGCACAAAGAGGTTTGTGAATGCTCGGTAACCAAAGGTTAGTTAAAAGTCAATCCTGTGACGAATCCCATGTGCTCTGGAGGCTTGCCCATCCATGCTGCATGGATTCTTTGCTGCAGCCTTGATTTCCAAAATTGAGCACGGGCACTTTGCATGTCCACGTCATCATGACACATAATGCTAACCAACACTTCTTGAAACTCCTGGCCCAGACTGCAGATTATTATGTGCCGGGAACTGCAGATGAATTTTGGCATGGGATTAACAGAACAATTTCAGAAATGGCTCTAAACCTACTTCTGCCATTTTATTCTATAATTTATAAGTTGTATTTTATCTACGTATTTATCTCAGCATTGATGTTTATAAAAATCAAAATATCAAACAACTTTGACAGACATTGAAGTTTGACTCAATCTTGCAATCTCAAACATTTGGTCAATTCTTTATATATAAATAATTCTTTATATATAAATCCTTTATATATAAAAAATCATATACATCTGATTAGCATGTGAATTTTGTAATTGTTAATCAGTTATAGAATTATATGTGTATCAAAGAATTCTCTGAAGATAAATTCTTTCTTACTGGCAAATGTACAGGCAGATGTATACCTGCTTTATATAAGCATGCACCCAGGGCCACATAAAACGATGCTACTATGAGTGAAAAATTCTTTTATTGTGTGTGTGTATCTTTAAATTTTATTTTAACTGAAAATAACTTTTTTCATACCTGACACAACTTGGGTGACCAAGGACCCGAGGCTAGCTAGCCTAGGGACCAAGGGTAAAACCAAATACCATTACTCAAAATGCAGTGGTAAAATGGCTTCTATTGACATTCTGCTACACTCATAGATCAGCCATCACCAGAGAAGCTTCCTCCTGCAGCACACGGGAACAAATACAGAGACCACAGCCAGACATTGTGCAGAGATTGAGAGACCTTGCAACACTCAGCCCTAAATGGGGTGTCTTCATCAGATCCCTCCCTCAAAGCTCAGGGAGCCCTGTGGGAGAAGAGGAATGAATCGTGTAAGAGCTCGAGGGGAGGAGGACACCGAGGAAACACGGTCCTCTAAATCACATGATCCAAGCTCACATGAACTCAGAGCCTGAGGCAGCACGCACACAGCCTGCACAGGTCTGCACCAGGCAGGTCCTCAGGCGCTCTGTGTGTATACTATGGCTTCCAGTTTAGTGTTTGTATGGGATTCCTGAGTGTGCCAGTGAGTGGTCTCTGATTCCTGTGCCTTCTCTTGGGCTGTTTTCCTTCTGTTTGCTTGTTTTGTCCAACCTTTATGTGATAGTTTTTGTTTTATCTTATTATATGTCACACTGTTATATATTTTTAAATGAATGAATGAAAGAATGAGTGAAAACCAAGCCACTTTGGTAAAGGTTAATAACTGAGCTGAACCTACACCTGCTGGGAGAGAGAAAATCAGTTTTCTCCAAAAGAGTGACACCGGGTCTGTCAACCACCCATGAAAAGTAGCTGGTGAACATAGAATTGGACTCCGTAGGTTGTGTGTACGTGTGTGCGTGTGCATGTGCGTGTGTGTGTGTGTGTGTGTGTGTGTGTGTGTGTGTGTGTGATTTTATTTGGTTATAGTTTGGAGATTCGTTTTGCTTTTCTTTTTGAGTGTGGCTTTTTATTTTGTTTTCTTGGTTTTGGGGACATCGTTTCATTGGGTTTTGGCTTTTTTTTTTATTTTGATCAATTTAAGTTTTATTTTTAAAAGATTTATTTGACATATATAAATTGTCATCATAAAATATACAGTGTACAATTTCAATATATGTATACAGTCTTTTATGATAAAATGAAGGTAATTAACACATAGATCACTCAATCATTTATCATTTCTTTTTTTTATTGTAATTTCTTTTTTTTTTTTAATTATTAACTTGAGTATTTCTTATATACATTTCGAGTGTTATTCCCTTTCCCGGTTTCCGGGCGAACATCCCCCTCCCCCCTCCCCTTCCTTATGGGTGTTCCCCTCCCAACCCTCCCCCCATTGCCGCCCTCCCCCCATAGACTAGTTCACTGGGGGTTCAGTCTTAGCAGGACCCAGGGCTTCCCCTTCCACTGGTGCTCTTACTAGGATATTCATTGCTACCTATGGGGTCAGAGTCCAGGGTCAGTCCATGTATAGTCTTTAGGTAGTGGCTTAGTCCCTGGAAGCTCTGGTTGCTTGGCATTGTTGTACTTTTGGGGTCTCGAGCCCCTTCAAGCTCTTCCAGTTCTTTCTCTGATTCCTTCAATAGGGGACCTATTCTCAGTTCAGTGGTTTGCTGCTGGCATTCGCCTCTGTATTTGCTGTATTCTGGCTGTGTCTCTCAGGAGCGATCTACATCCGGCTCCTGTCGGTCTGCACTTCTTTGCTTCATCCATCTTGTCTAATTGGGTGGCTGTATATGTATGGGCCACATGTGGGGCAGGCTCTGAATGGGTGTTCCTTCAGTCTCTGTTTTAATCTTTGCCTCTCCCTTCCCTGCCAAGGGTATTCTTTTTCCTCATTTAAAGGAGGAGTGAAGCATTCACATTTTGATCATCCGTCTTGAGTTTCGTTTGTTCTAGGGATCTAGGGTAATTCAAGCATTTGGGCTAATAGCCACTTATCAATGAGTGCATACCATGTATGTCTTTCTGTGATTGGGTTAGCTCACTCAGGATGATATTTTCCAGTTCCAACCATTTGCCTACGAATTTCATAAACTCGTTGTTTTTGATAGCTGAGTAATATTCCATTGTGTAGATGTACCACATTTTCTGTATCCATTCCTCTGTTGAAGGGCATCTGGGTTCTTTCCATTTTCTGGCTATTATAAATAAGGCTGCGATGAACATAGTGGAGCACGTGTCTCTTTTATATGTTGAGGCATCTTTTGGGTATATGCCCAAGAGAGGTATAGCTGGATCCTCAGGCAGTTCAATGTCCAATTTTCTGAGGAACCTCCAGACTGATTTCCAGAATGGTTTTACCAGTCTGCAATCCCACCAACAATGGAGGAGTGTTCCTCTTTCTCCACATCCTCGCCAGCATCTGCTGTCACCTGAGTTTTTGATCTTAGCCAATCGCACTGGTGTGAGGTGAAATCTCAGGGTTGTTTTGATTTGCATTTCCCTTATGACTAAAGATGTTGAACATTTCTTTAGGTGTTTCTCAGCCATTCGGCATTCCTCAGCTGTGAATTCTTTGTTTAGCTCTGAACCCCATTTTTAAATAGGGTTATTTGTTTCCCTGCGGTCTAACTTCTTGAGTTCTTTGTATATTTTGGATATAAGGCCTCTATCTGTTGTAGGATTGGTAAAGATCTTTTCCCAATCTGTTGGTTGCCGTTTTGTCCTAACCACAGTGTCCTTTGCCTTACAGAAGCTTTGCAGTTTTATGAGATCCCATTTGTCGATTCTTGATCTTAGAGCATAAGCCATTGGTGTTTTGTTCAGGAAATTTTTTCCAGTGCCCATGTGTTCCAGATGCTTCCCTAGTTTTTCTTCTATTAGTTTGAGTGTGTCTGGTTTGATGTGGAGGTCCTTGATCCACTTGGACTTAAGCTTTGTACAGGGTGATAAGCATGGATCGATCTGCATTCTTCTACATGTTGCCCTCCAGTTGAACCAGCACCATTTGCTGAAAATGCTATCTTTTTTCCATTGGATGGTTTTGGCTCCTTTGTCAAAAATCAAGTGACCATAGGTGTGTGGGTTCATTTCTGGGTCTTCAATTCTATTCCATTGGTCTATCTGTCTGTCTCTGTACCAATACCATGCAGTTTTTATCACTATTGCTCTGTAATACTGCTTGAGTTCAGGGATAGTGATTCCCCCTGAAGTCCTTTTATTGTTGAGGATAGCTCTAGCTATCCTGGGTTTTTTGTTATTCCAGATGAATTTGCAAATTGTTCTGTCTAACTCTTTGAAGAATTGGATTGGTATTTTGATGGGGATTGCATTGAATCTGTAGATTGCTTTTGGTAAAATGGCCATTTTTACTATATTAATCCTGCCAATCCATGAGCATGGGAGATCTTTCCATCTTCTGAGGTCTTCTTCAATTTCTTTCCTCAGTGTCTTGAAGTTCTTATTGTACAGATCTTTTACTTGCTTGGTTAAAGTCACACCGAGGTACTTTATATTATTTGGGTCTATTATGAAGGGTGTCGTTTCCCTAATTTCTTTCTCGGCTTGTTTCTCTTTTGTATAGAGGAAGGCAACTGATTTATTTGAGTTAATTTTATACCCAGCCACTTTGCTGAAGTTGTTTATCAGCTTTAGTAGTTCTCTGGTGGAACTTTTGGGATCACTTAAATATACTATCATGTCATCTGCAAATAGTGATATTTTGACCTCTTCTTTTCCGATCTGTATCCCTTTGATCTCCTTTTGTTGTCTGATTGCTCTGGCTAGAACTTCAAGAACTATATTGAATAAGTAGGGAGAGAGTGGGCAGCCTTGTCTAGTCCCTGATTTTAGTGGGATTGCTTCAAGTTTCTCTCCATTTAGTTTAATGTTAGCAACTGGTTTGCTGTATATGGCTTTTACTATGTTTAGGTATGGGCCTTGAATTCCTATTCTTTCCAGGACTTTTATCATGAAGGGGTGTTGAATTTTGTCAAATGCTTTCTCAGCATCTAATGAAATGATCATGTGGTTCTGTTCTTTCAGTTTGTTTATATAATGGATCACGTTGATGGTTTTCCGTATATTAAACCATCCCTGCATGCCTGGGATGAAGCCTACTTGATCATGGTGGATGATTGTTTTGATGTGCTCTTGAATTCGGTTTGCCAGAATTTTATTGAGTATTTTTGCGTCGACATTCATAAGGGAAATTGGTCTGAAGTTCTCTTTCTTTGTTGTGTCTTTGTGTGGTTTAGGTATAAGAGTAATTGTGGCTTCGTAGAAGGAATTCGGTAGGGCTCCATCTGTTTCAATTTTGTGGAATAGTTTGGATAATATTGGTATGAGGTCTTCTATGAAGGTTTGATAGAATTCTGCACTAAACCCGTCTGGACCTGGGCTCTTTTTGGTTGGGAGACCTTTAATGACTGCTTCTATTTCCTTAGGAGTTATGGGGTTGTTTAACTGGTTTATCTGTTCCTGATTTAACTTCGATACCTGGTATCTGTCTAGGAAATTGTCCATTTCCTGAAGATTTTCAAATTTTGTTGAATATAGGTTTTTATAGTAAGATCTGATGATTTTTTGAATTTCCTCCGAATCTGTAGTTATGTCTCCCTTTTCATTTCTGATTTTGTTAATTTGGACACACTCTCTGTGTCCTCTCGTTAGTCTGGCTAAGGGTTTATCTATCTTGTTGATTTTCTCAAAGAACCAACTTTTGGTTCTGTTGATTCTTTCTATGGTCCTTTTTGTTTCTACTTGGTTGATTTCAGCTCTGAGTTTGATTATTTCCTGCCTTCTACTCCTCCTGGGTGTATTTGCTTCTTTTTGTTCTAGAGCTTTTAGGTGTGCTGTCAAGCTGCTGACATATGCTCTTTCCTGTTTCTTTCTGCAGGCACTCAGCGCTATGAGTTTTCCTCTTAGCACAACTTTCATTGTGTCCCATAAGTTTGAGTATGTTGTATCTTCATTTTCATTAAATTCTAAAAAGTTTTTAATTTCTTTCTTTATTTCTTCCTTGACCAGGTTATCATTGAGTAGAGCATTGTTCAATTTCCACGTATATGTGGGCATTCTTCCCTTATTGTTATTGAAGACCAGTTTTAGGCCGTGGTGGTCCGATAGCACGCATGGGATTATTTCTATCTTTCTGTACCTGTTGAGGCCCGTTTTTTGACCAATTATATGGTCAATTTTGGAGAAAGTACCATGAGGAGCTGAGAAGAAGGTATATCCTTTTGCTTTAGGATAGAATGTTCTATAAATATCCGTTAAGTCCATTTGGCTCATGACTTCTCTTAGTCTGTCGACATCACTGTTTAATTTCTGTTTCCATGATCTGTCCATTGATGAGAGTGGGGTGTTGAAATCTCCCACTATTATTGTGTGAGGTGCAATGTGTGTTTTGAGCTTTAGTAAGGTTTCTTTTACGTATGTAGGTGCCCTTGTATTTGGGGCATAGATATTTAGGATTGAGAGTTCATCTTGGTTGATTTTTCCTTTGATGAATATGAAGTGTCCTTCCTTATCTTTTTTGATGACTTTTAGTTGGAAATTGATTTTATTTGATATTAGAATGGCTACTCCAGCTTGCTTCTTCTGACCATTTGCTTGGAAAGTTGTTTTCCAGTCTTTCACTCTGAGGTAGTGTCTGTCTTTGTCTCTGAGGTGTGTTTCCTGTAGGCAGCAGAATGCAGGGTCCTCGTTGCGTATCCAGTTTGTTAATCTATGTCTTTTTATTGGGGAGTTGAGGCCATTGATATTGAGAGATATTAAGGAATAGTGATTATTGCTTCCCGTTATATTCATATTTGGATGTGAGGTTATGTTTGTGTGCTTTCATTCTCTTTGTTTTGTTGCCAAGACGATTAGTTTCTTGCTTCTTCTAGGGTATAGCTTGCCTCCTTATGTTGGGCTTTACCATTTATTATCCTTTGTAGTGCTGGATTTGTAGAAAGATATTGTGTAAATTTGGTTTTGTCATGGAATATCTTGGTTTCTCCATCAATGTTAATTGAGAGTTTTGCTGGATACAGTAACCTGGGCTGGCATTTGTGTTCTCTTAGGGTCTGTATGACATCAGTCCAGGATCTTCTGGCCTTCATAGTTTCTGGCGAGAAGTCTGGTGTGATTCTGATAGGTCTCCCTTTATATGTTACTTGACCTTTTTCCCTTACTGCTTTTAATATTCTTTCTTTATTTTGTGCGTTTGGTGTTTTGACAATTATGTGACGGGAGGTGTTTCTTTTCTGGTCCAATCTATTTGGAGTTCTGTAGGCTTCTTGTATGTCTATGGGTATCTCTTTTTTTAGGTTAGGGAAGTTTTCTTCTATGATTTTGTTGAAGATATTTACTGGTCCTTTGAGCTGGGAGTCTTCACTCTCTTCTATACCTATTATCCTTAGGTTTGATCTTCTCATTGAGTCCTGGATTTCCTGTATGTTTTGGACCAGTAGCTTTTTCCGCTTTATATTATCTTTGACAGTTGAGTCAATGATTTCTATGGAATCTTCTGCTCCTGAGATTCTCTCTTCCATCTCTTGTATTCTGTTGGTGAAGCTTGTATCTACAGCTCCTTGTCTCTTCTTTTGGTTTTCTATATCCAGGGTTGTTTCCATGTGTTCTTTCTTGATTGCTTCTATTTCCATTTTTAATTCCTTCAACTGTTTGATTGTGTTTTCCTGGAATTCCTTCAGGGATTTTTGCGATTCCTCTCTGTAGGCTTTTACTTGTTTATTAATGTTTTCCTGTGCTTCCCTAAGTGTGTTCATGTCTTTCTTGAAGTCCTCCAGCATCATGATCAAATATGATTTTGAAACTAGATCTTGCTTTTCTGGTGTGTTTGGATATTCCATGTTTGTTTTGGTGGGAGAATTGGGCTCCGATGATGGCATGTAGTCTTGGTTTCTGTTGCTTGGGTTCCTGCGCTTGCCTCTCGCCATCAGATTATCTCTAGTGTTACTTTGTTCTGCTATTTCTGACAGTGGCTAGACTGTCCTATAAGCCTGTGTGTCAGGAGTGCTGTAGACCTGTTTTCCTCTCTTTCAGTCAGTTATGGGGACAGAGTGTTCTGCTTTCGGACGTCTAGTTTTTCCTCTCTACAGGTCTTCAACTGTTCCTGTGGGCCTGTGTCTTGAGTTCACCAGGCAGCTTTCTTGCAGCAGAAAATTTGGTCTTACCTGTGGTCCCGAGGCTCAGGTTTGCTCGTGGGGTGCTGCCCAGGGGCTCTCTGCAGCGGCAGCAACCAGGAAGACCTGTGCCGCCCCTTCCGGGAGCTTCAGTGCACCAGGGTTCCAGATGGTCTTTGGCTTTTTCCTCTGGCGTCCGAGATGTGTGTGCAGGGAGCAGTCTCTTCTGGTTTCCCAGGCTTGTCTGCCTCTCTGAAGGTTTAGCTCTCCCTCCCACGGGATTTGGGTGCAGAGAACTGTTTATCCGGTCTGTTTCCTTCAGGGTCCGGCGGTGTCTCTGGCAGGGGTCCTGCCGCTCCCCCACGGGAGCCCAGAGGCCTTATACAGTTTCCTCTTGGGCCAGGGATGTGGGCAGGGGTGAGCAGTGTTGGTGGTCTCTTCCGCTCTGCAGCCTCAGGAGTGCCCACCTGACCAGGCGGTTGGGTCTCTCTCTCACCGGGTCTGGGAGCAGAGAGCTGCTGCGGGCCGGGATCCGCGGGTGTGGGACTTCCCGGCTTTTTTTTTAAGAAAGAACTTAAAGTTTGGTGGGAAAGGAAGAGGATCTGGAAGAACTTGAGGAAGGGGAAGAATATGATCAAACTATGTAAATTTTAAAATGTTTTAATCAATTAAAAATGTAAAAACAAAAAAGCTCTCTTTTATACACTATTTTCTGATCATGGTTCCCCTCACTCACATCCTCCCAGATTCTCCCCACCTCTCACCTTTACAGATTCACAGCTTCTCTCTATCTCATTTTAGAAAACAAACAGGTATATAAGAAAAACAACAACAACAACAAAAAAACCAAATATGAATTAAAAAAACCCAACAACAAAGAAAAAGCACAAGAAGCACATATACACTCTCAAACACATACATGCAAACCCGAAACCCATAAACACACAAAATCCAAAACCATAGTATACAAGCAAAGGACCTGTAAGGTTAAAAGTAATCTTTTAAAATTCCATTGAGTTCATTTCGTGTTGGCTGTCTTCTGCTGGACATGGGGTATGCCCTTAAATATGGTTTTTATACCCAGTGAGATTCTATTGGAAAAATTAATGTTTCCTTTGTGGGTGGTTATGATTGGAGGTAGCTTCTCAGTCAGGCATGGGGGCTTGCGTCTACTTCCCCTCTCATAGCTGAGGGCCCATCTGGCTTGAACCTGTGCAGGCCCTGTGCGTGCTGCCTCAGTCTGTGTGAGTTCATATGTGTGTTAACCCTGTTGTGTCTGGAAGACACTGTTTCCTTGGTTTCTCTGGGTCTTACAACCTTTTTCCTCATCCACAGCTCCTTGAGCCCTGAGGGGAGGGGTTTGATGGCGTCATCCCACTTAGGACTGAGTGTTCCAAGGTTCCAAGGTGTTTGTTCCCATCTACTGCAGGAGGATGCTTCTCTGAGGATGGCTGTGTGAAGCAACGATCTATGGGGCTGGCAGAATGTCACTGGAAGTTGTTTTACTATTATGTTTCTTTAGCAAAACAAGGTTGAAATTCTTTTTATTAGGTTATAATAATTGTACCCCATAACAAGTTTCCTTGTGGCAATGTCAGACATGTGTGTAACGTAGTTTGGTCCTAGTCACTACCCCAATTTCCCTCTCGGGTCTCCCTGCCTTCCCTCTTTCATCTCCTTTCACCTCTCAAATAAAATGTCTTACATATGCATACAGAACAAAACAAAATGAGACAAAACACATGCGCTTTTACGTGATGCTCTCTAGGTACATCTATTTTTTTTCCGCAAAGAACATGATTTCATTCTTTGCAAATAAGTAATTCTTCACTGTGTATAAGCGCACAAACACACACACGCGCGTGTGCACACACATATGTATCACGTGCTCTCTTTCACCCTACTAGAATCAATAACTAAATTTAAAAGTGTAGCATACAAGGCCAACAGGCAAACTTTATTGTATTTTTATATACTGGCAACAAACGGTCAGAATCTAAAAATTTTAAATACCATTCAGAATGTGTATGTGTGTGAGTGTGTGTGTGTATGTATGTGTGTGTGCATGTGTGTGTATATATGTACATGTGTATGTGTATGTGTGTGTGCATGTGTGTATATATGTACATGTGTATGTATATGTGTGTGTGCATGTGTGTGTATATATGTACATGTGTATGTATGTGTGTGTGCATGTGTGTGTATATATGTACATGTGTATGTATATGTGTGTGCATGTGTGTATATATGTACATGTGTATGTATATGTGTGTACATGTGTGTGTATATATGTACATGTGTATGTATATGTGTGTGTGTGTGTGTGTGTGTGTGTGTTTGCCTGCGTGCACATGTGCAATTTGTTGAAGGTGAGACCTGAAGTCTTGCATGTGTTGGGCAAACACTGTACCTCCCAACTATGGCCCTGACCTCCTATAGCTTTGCTTATTTTTGTGCTTTCCCGTTTTCTATAGTCAGGTAATCATACCTTTTGTGACTGAAGGTGATTTCATTTGGTGCATTTCACTAGATGAGCTCTTTCCTTTTCTTTCTTTTTAGTCAGACTGCATGTGACAGACAGCGCAGTGTTGAATGGAAGGGGACGACCTGTAGACCGTCTTGTTCTGGGTCTCGGGAACGCACTTGGCGTTTCAGAATTAAACGTGGTGTTTTCATCTGACATAGACTTGTTTGGAGATGTCCTTTAGCCGGCTCGGAAAGGTTCCTTTATTCCTAGTTCTCTGAGAGTTTGCTTAATCTTTGTTTTTATTGGTTTGTGAGACAGAGTTTCACTGTGTAACCCAAAGTCACCCGGAACTTGTGCTAGCACGTCTGCTCTAGTCTCCCAGTGTTGGTGCCGTGCCTGGTTTCATTTTCAGTCAGGAATGGATGCTTGATTTTTGTGCTGTTTCTGACACACGCTGAGATGGTCATATGGTTTTTATTTTTAAATTTTCTGTTATTAACTGCACTGATTTAACGTACTCATTTATTTTGTATGTGTGTCTGTGTTTATGTGTGTATGCATACCTGGCACACATGCAGAGGTCAGAAGACAACCTGTGGGAGTCAGCTCTTTCTCTCCTACAGTGTGGGTTCTGGGGATCAAACTCAAGTCATTAGGTTTAGCAGCAATCACTCTTACCCACTGAGCCATCTTGCTGGCCCCTGATTTAATTGTGAGTGCTAGTTCAAACCTGCATTCCTGGCATAAAGCTCTCTTGGCTGTGATGTAATTTTCTTTTAGTGTACTATTCGATTAAATTATATGGTAATACTCAACTCAGAATAAGTTGTGAATTATTCTTTCTGATTCAACTTTTAAAATAAAAGTTTATATAAAGATATCGTTGTTTCATCCTTAAATGTTTTATTTAAAGGTTTTTAAATTTTATTTTAATGTTGACTAGCTCGAGGCTCTCTGTGCAAGGGATTTTCTTTGTGAGAAGAAATTTTAAAATGTAATAGTTAATTACCTTTTTTGAGAACTTCCCATCTGTGAACAATGCGTTTTAATAATATTCATTCCATCTCCTCCCCCTAACTCCTCCCAGATCTACCCCTATCTCTCCCAGTGGTTGATCTTCCCCCTTTAATAGTCCATTGATTTCATTTTGTGCTGCTCATATATTAATGAGTGTAGGACCATCCACTGGAGTATGGTTGAACTACCCAGGGGCCAAACCTTAAGTACAAAACAAAACAAAACAAAACAAAACAAAACAAAACAAAACTGACCCTAAGGCTGGAGGGCTCAACCTTTAAAAGCTCTTGGTCTTGTAGAGGACCCAGGTTCCATTCCCAGCCTGGAATCTCTGGAAATTATAGTTCTAGGGGATTCAACTCCTCTTCCACAGGTATCATAAGCATACAGTGCCCATACAGATAAACAAGCATGCACACATGTTTTTAAAAGGCTTTTTTTAAAAAAATAGAAAACTGCCTCTCCCTTCCCCTGAAGTCATCCCTACTGGTTGCTCTTCAGGTAGGGTTGTTACAGTTACACAGTAACCGGATTGTGCGGATGTGGAAATAGCTGGATGTGTAACAACACAGTAATTCACACTACACAGACATTTTCTGTAACCGCCCCTGACAAACAGGTGAGCGTGTTACTCAATCGAATTCTGTGCTGGGGATTTATGGAGTAAGGCAGTTCCTAGAAAAGCAGGGTGAGGTGCCTTATACGCATTGAATCTCAGCACCCAGCGACCCTTCCAGTCTCAGAGCCTCCACTGCAGCTGTCTTGATTCTTCCCCCTTGGAACAATAAATATGTAACTTACTTTTTATTTTACAGGAACCCGCAGTAGGGAGGCTTTGTCGGATATTTTAAAGAGATGAAACTCTTATAGTGTCTGTTTGAATTTTTAAAGATTGTGGGACTGTGTGTTATAAATGCAACATTAACATAAGATTTGGGAGATAAACAAAAAAGGAAAGGTTATGGTTTAATAGTGATGTGTTGGGTGTGTCAACTGGACATGGGTTATATGTGTTGGTTAGTTTTGGTTAACTGGATACAAGCTAGAGGGAAGTTTAGTTGAGGAATTTCCTCTCCTGGATTGCCCCATGGATATGCCTGTGGGGCATTCTTTTTTCTTTGATTAATGGCTGGTTTTAGAGGCTCCGCTATGGGTGGTACAATCGAACTCAGTGTGGAAGCAAGCAAGCACTGTAAAACTAGAGGCCAGCCTGGACCACCAGGAACTGAGCCTGGACCACCAGGAACAGAGATTGGAGACGGAGTTGACCACATCTGCAGGAAAGCATGACAGAAGAAAGCTAATCCTTCAGCCGCGTGTTTCCAACCTGAGGCCAAAGCAAAGAGTTCTGAGCTAGTGGGACGAGGGGGCAGCAAATTTCTTCTGTCCTGTTGAGTTGCCAGATAAAATATATGATTCCTGATGAAATTCAAATTCTCCACGAGCACGAATACTTTAATATGAATACATCCTGTGCAACATTAATAAAATATTACATAGCATAACAAAATACAAATTGCTAATATAGCTCCAGATACTTGTGGCATATCTGAAATTCATATTTAAACGGATATATTATTTTATTTCCTAAATTCTGCAGCTCTGCCATTTCAGAGTGATAAGAAATGTGATCTCTCCATGGGGTGGTGAAGCTTCAGTAGGTGCTTGGGAGCCAAGAGGAGGCTCTCTCTGGCATCTATCTCCACTCCCTGAAAGCCCTCACTCTAAGCTCTGCTGGAATTTTACCTTCGCAGTTGAATAAATAGGATGTAGTGTTTCAGCAGGCTCCATTCTAAAGAGGGATTGACGGTGAACGTTAGACTTTTATGCAAGTCTGCATGTTTACAAAGGAGAGCAAGTTGGCACAGTGGGCGTGGAGTCTGCAGATGAGAAAGGACTGTTCCCAGCTTAGAAAAGCCACGGGCGATCAAAGACTAAGGAATACTTCCTGCCTCCAGCAAGGAGCAACTGCCTCGCTGGTTAAAGATAGTGTGTAGGCTCCCTCCTGTAAAGCGTGCGCACGCGCGCGCACACCCCCACACCCACACACTCCCACACACACACAGTGGGGGAGGGGAGAGGGAGAGGGAGAGGGAAAGACTGTGGTGGAGATTTCTGCAAGAAATTTGTATTCTCTACTTTGTTCAGTCATTGAGAAAGAGCAGCGGTTTGTAGATTCTAAGCTTCCAAGGAGGCAGAGTACCTGGTGTGGCTGTGGCTGTGGCTGTGGGGCCGCATCGAAGCGCTCCTTGCCGCATACATCGCAGCGGAGAACAAAGAGACGGAAGAAACAGAACGTCCGACTCGGGGCACACGGTTGAGTGAATTATGATAAAGTTACACTGAAATATTTGATAGCAGTGGCTGTTATGAAGCATGAGAAGGCCCGACAGGAAGGACCAATCTGGAAGAGGGGCGGTATTTGTACCCTACTGCTCGGTGGGAAGAAAATTACTGAACGTAGTGTAATTATTTAGTAAAAAGAAGGAAAATGAGAACTGCAATGCCACCACGCCTCAGAAAGCTCACGTGAATATAAGGGTCCTATCAGACTGTCCAACCACCTGCAGTGAGACGGGGGATGACTGAGCTTAGGGGGACTGTGGGAAGACAACTGACTCTTTGGTACTTCTCTGAATTCTTTGGCAAGCATGCATTACTGTTAGTTATGGAATCAAAACAATGAATAGCAAATTAAATAGAAACATGCTTTATGGCATGTAGATTAAATTTTTATCAAAAGGGTTTTTTTTTTCTCCCTTTTGAAAAATCCTTGCTTATTGGGACCTTAGTAACCATTTTAGAAGGTCAGTGGGTTCTCAGTGGAGCTCCGAGATGTTGGAATGTAGGATCTTCTTAGTGTCTGTTTTAAGCTTCGCAGGTCCTGTACCCTTGGCCCCTAAGCACACACTCTACTGATACTGAGGAGTCTTTTAAAGCAGTAAAGTCCCAGCACAGAGAAGGAGGAGGGGACTCTATGTCCCACTCCTAACAAGAACTCCTGCAATTGATATCTGTCGGGAGAGCAAACCCAGCTTTCTCCAGCACTTGGTATATCAAACACACTCCCGGGCAGACCTCAAGCTCAGCAATATTTGGGTAACACAAAGCCGATTTGTTATTTTGTGTGACATTTTTGTCTGTTATTGCTTGTAGGGCCATAGGCTGTGAAAGGTACCCTGGTTCCTGAGGTAGATCGAATCCCTGGGGACCCTAAAAGGGATGGCAGGTGCATTTCCAGTCTCTCAGGAGCTCGGTGTGTGTGTGTGTGTGTGTGTGTGTGTGTGTGTGTGTGTGTGTGTGTGTGTGTGTTCTCAGATAGCTGCAGCCCTCAGACCCCTGTAAAAAGGTTTGAGACAAATCAGTCACGTAGGGCAACACTCCAAGCCCCTCCTCCACAGGTGAGGAAGTGACCACAGGTCACATAGGCTTAAGGCAGATCAGTCCTAGAAGCAGGACCACGCCCCCAAATATGTAGATGAGGTCTATCCAAGTAAGTCTCTCTCTGGCTCAGCCCTGCCCGAGGAAGAGCAAGAGCTAGAGCAATCAAAGTGGCAGCAGCTGAAAGCAGAAAGGAGCAGCACCAGCATCGGAGGTGGCAGTGGAATCAATCCTTGTCCGCCTCCCCACCTCCACCCCGCGCACTCCCCTCGCCTGATTTCACTTTCCGGAACCGGAACCTGAGCACTTAGCTGGCCCAGAGATCTCTGTGGGGAGCACCCAGCGCGCAGCCCCACAATTGCTTGGTGGGTTTTTCTTTTTTTTAAATTACGTTTGATTTTGTTTTGTTTTGAGACAATGAGAACATGCAGTTGGGTGGGTGGAGAGGTGGAGAGGATCTGGAAGGACTTAGAGGAGAGGAAAGAATAAGATCAAAATATATTGTATGAAAAAAATTAAAAAAAACAATTAAAATGTAATAATATAAGTGTATTTTTAAAAAGCATGTATTGATCAAGTTCCTTCTTTCCCATTTCACACCTTATTAAAGGCTTGGATTTTTCAAAACCTATTTTGATTGGGGTTCTTAAGTGCTTTAATCTCCCTTCTAGCCCACTACCCACCAGAGGTAGTGGAAAGGAAAATAGGGCAAAAGAGGATATGGACCTGTTTAGAAATAGTTCTTTGGGGTAATTTCAATCCCTGCTGTCAGATTATCAGCAGTTCAGTTCACAGGAATTAGCAGTGTAGCTTGATCCACTTAGAAACACTGTTCAGAATTAGCAATGACAGTTCCATCCAGAAGAAACTGCAAGGCTCTGCCAGCCAACCTGACTCCACGGAAGTGGCAAGAAGCTGCCTCAGGATAGCACAAGAAACGCTTTGTGTTTCTTTCCACAAAGTCACAACAAATGATGATCAGTGAAGAAGGCAAGGTGAACAAAGGCCACAGTATCTTCATGGAGGACCAGAATCAGCAAAGCCTAAAGACCAGCAAAGAGTGGCAAGGCGAACCAATACCACAGCACTATCTGCTGTGTTATACTTATACCCTTCCCAAACATCACGCGTCCTCTCAAGTCTCTGCTCTAGCAAAGCATCATATGTCCTTTTCCCAGGAAGTTTCCAGAAAAACACCACATGACACAGCTGAGTCTCCAAAGAAACCAGAAATTTCTACTTCACCTTGTACACTTAAAACATGGTTCACATTAGCTAATTTTAGTTGATAGTTTTCCAGGAGTGTGTTTTGATTCTGTGGCATTCTTATGCCCTTTCTCCAGGGAGTCTGCTTGGGAAAATGCTAGCTGTTGTGATAAAATGAGTCGATGGTAACAAATGAGAGTCCCGGGAACTCCAATTCAGAAACTCAGGTTCAGCCATCAGGAAAGGCTCTTGGGAGCCACGCTTCTGTCTCATGCTTGACCATATCGTTGGCTTTATTCTTAGTGACGATTCTGCTTGTCCTTTATTTAGCCAGCACCCAATTTGGGGCTCCTATTTTCAGTGCCAAGTGATGTGATTGTCTTACTTAAGTTTCTATTGCTGCAATAAAACATCATGACCAAAAGCAAGTGGGGGAGGAAAGGGTTTATTTGGCTTACACTTCCATATCACTGTTCATTATCGAAGGAAGTCAGGGCTGGAACTCAAACAGGACAGAAACCTGGAGGCAGGAGCTGATGCAGAGGCCATGGAGGGGGGCTGCTTACTGACTTTCATGGCTTGCTTAGCCTAGTTTCCTACAGAACCCCGGACCAGCTCGGGGATGTCACCACCCATAATAGGCTACTTTCTCTCCCACCAACCACTAATTAAGAAATGCCTTATAGCTGGAACTTATTGAGACATTGTTATTCAGTTGAGGCTCCCCAGGTAACTCCAGCTGTGTCAAGTCGACATAAAACTAACCAGTATAATGCTAATTGATTGTCTTACAAGTTGACACTTCTCTAAGTCTCTATTCTAGAAAGTTCTATACACTTAGATCCAAGAAGGTATTGGAACATCTTTAAACAACTTTTTTTTTTGCACTTGTAATAAAATGTACATATTATTTGTGGTTTGTGCCTCAATAACAAATGAAAATTAAATATATAACAGAGTTATTCATGAGGCAAGATGGGTTTTGGATATGGCTGATGGATAAGGTTGATGTGCCTTTCCTAGGGTCTTCTTTAATTCCTAGCTCGCTAGGAAGGGGTTAAATTGAGTTCCATTCAGTAGCGTTTTTGCTTCTAATGTACTGTAGATCACTAAAACTTTTAAGCACCTTTCCAGTCCCTAAAATACCAGCAAGGGGGGGGGGGTCAACGTCCAATCATCTGGACAGTTATTGTGAAGAAAATGAGTTAAAATGTAGAAATAATTGTATGACCCTTGGAAATGTCTGTATCACCCCAAAGAAGGCCCACTGTTGATGACTGGCCATCCTGCTGACCTTTAGAGAGAAACAAGACTATGTATCTCACATTTTGCTTTAGGTTAGATGTTTGTCAATGTAAGATTTGATACAAAATCCCTGGGTTCCCTGTAGACCAAGTATGATGGCTCTTGGGAGTAAACTTGACCCAGGGCAGCCTCGAAACAGCGTAAAACACTAGGCTTCAGCCTTCTCTGTGTTCAGGGGCTGGACTGGACCCGTCAATATGTGTCTGTCTGTTATGGTCCTCTGAGGTGGAAACCTATGGGTTCTATGGAAAGTCAGTTATGTTGGATGGTGTTTTGCTGGGGCAAAAACACGAAGGAACATTTCATTAAAGTGGACACAGTGTGAAAGGCTAAGGCAGACGTGTGGAGGAATGCTTTGCTGAATTAGACACAGGAGAGAGGATGCTCTGCTAAAGCGAGCATGTGAAAGGTCACGTGATGAAGGATTCTTTGCTAACAAAATGGATGCACGAGTCCACCTTACATTGTGTAGTTGAGCTGCATTTGTCAGGACTCCGTAGAGAGGACGGCATCAGAAAACTTGTGGTGTATGCCGCTGTGCGGCTTCCAACAACTCGGGCTGACGGATGCACAGGTGCTGAGGCGAGACACCTGGAGGACACATGGTGTTTGGAGGGTATAAATAGGACAGTGACAGACGCTGAGCTAAGTTCGCTTACAGAGCTGGCTGTGCGACATTGTGGGTCTCCAGTCTTTACCAACCTTCGCTTTGCTGAGAGAGGCACAGCTGAGAGCTCCTGTTGGTTCTGGTCCCTCCTGCTGACTGGAGCAGAGGCTGAAACCTGGCTGTCTCTGCTAGGTCGTGCCATGACAGCTGATTTGTGTCTGTTATCCAGACTCGACCAAACTGGACTGCTGGTGTATCCGTGTTTGCAAGTGGATTGAGCTGCCGCTGCCTGCTGACCTGTGAACTGAACTATTGATTTCCAGACAACACGAACAGGAGTTGCTCCAAAGAACCTTTCTAAACACGTCCACTCCCCCCAACCCTGGCCCTGTATCCTTTCTTTCCCACGATCTCTGGTGGGTGGTGGACTACAAGGGAGTTAAAAGCGTTTAAAAACTAGCATTAAAACTAAGGCTAAAAAACAAAATTAAAGTTACAGTCCTCTCTGCCTTTGGGTTCTTCCCCAGACTCTTTGGGGAGGGGGTGTCTTGCACCCATCACTGTGCTCAGGGACAAAACTGGACTGGTTCTACACATAGAACATGTCTGTCCACTGTAGCTTCTTTCACTCTAGGTCTTTTCCCAACCTTTTTGGGGTCTTGCATGAAGAAGGTCTTACATGTATGATCAGATGTGTATTGGATTCTTCTGATTTCTAGAATTTTGAAGCCAAGGCCAGAGAACAAAACAAAACCAAAAGAAACTTGAGACTGGGACTTTGGGAGGAAATCGGAATAGACACAAGTTTACACCATTTGAGCCTGTTTACGTCACAGGAGGAGAAAGCCGAAATGTACAGGGCTTAGTCCACTCAGAGGGCTCCTGGACCTGGGATTAGAAGAACTGAAATGTTTTTGTGTGTTAAAATATTTCCCTTAATTATAAGGTTTAAGGGAAATTATTAACTTAGTCCACTCTCTTTGAAAATTGTCACCTTTGGGACTCCCTTTTCCCATGGAATGAGACAGGGACTGTTTGTGCAGGGACTGTTCCCCTTCCCTTTGGCAGACGGTATCCCTGAGGGGGCTGTGCCACAAGGAAAAGCCGTGTCCCCCTATGGCTCCTGTTGCTGTACCTGCTCTGGTTCTCCACACAGTCTAGTTGACACCTTCTGTGGGGAAGGTGGGGTGGTAAATCCAGGGCCCAAAGTGTCACCCTCCCATAGAACCTAGGAAATAAAGCAACTCTTCTACTGGTTTGTGTCTGTTCAGAGCTTGCAGGGTTACCAGGTCAAAGTTGGAGAGGCTCCTTTGCTCCCATCCACTCACCCACATACTTGGTAGGTTTGGATATGACAAGTACATCTAATTTATGTGGGTTTCCGGTAAAGAAGTGCACGCAGGGTCTGATACGTGTGTGTGTGTGTGTGTGTAATAACTCAGTATACAGTTAACTCTTTAATTATTCTAAGGTTCAAACCTAAAACCAAACCAAATTCTGTTTATTTGAAAAATGCCAACCCTGGTCTGGAATCCTCATCGTGGACTTTTTGGGTCATCCCCCATTTTTTATTCACTTGCCCATCCATCCATCCATCCATCCATCCATCCATCCATCCGACAAGTATTTGTGGGGGCATTTTCTGTTTCGGGTTCTGTGAAACTTCATAGCTTCAAAGAAGGAAGGTGTGATCCCTGTATGGTAGAATTTTCAGGTTTGTTTGTGTCAACAACATAAAGTTGGCAATGAATATGTTTTCAGGCATTTGTGGAGATTAATATGGCAATTCTGTAGAATGGATTGGAATGGTGGTCACTATCATACAGCAATAGGGAAGGGTTGGGCAGGGAGCAAGAAGTTCAAAGATCACCCACACATGGGGAGCAAAGGGGAGTTACTGCTAGGTCTGCAGCATGGTGGGATGGCCACTGCTCAAACCATCTGGGGTCTACTTTAAAGTCACTGGGTGAGTTTAAAGTTCCCAAGAGAGATGATAAATGGTTGAAAAGTTAGAAGCAGTCACTGCTCTGATTTGACTGTTATATACCGTATGGGTGTATTGAATTACCGTGATGTACGTATCATAACATGCAAACACTGCATCTCAATTAAGGGAAAAAATCATCCAGATCCACTAAGCAATGATGGGAGGAATGAAGGAAACCAAGAGCAGACACATGGCTGCTGGTCTTCAGAGGAGGGAACTTAGAGGGCTTTACTCTGAACATGGCCATAGCAGGGCAAGAGTGGTGTCAGATATCCAAGTATCTGGGAGAGCAAGTGTTGACACTCAAAATTAGGGAGGGACTTGGCAGTAAATCACACGGATGGTATTAGTGCCTAGAGATAGCCACTCTGGTTATCTAATTCATGGTTTCAGAAGGTAACTGAAGGTCTGGAGAGCTGGTTCGGTCAATAAAGTGCCAACCCTGCAATCATGAGATCCTGCGTTTGGGTCCCTAACTCCCAGGTAAAATCTAAAACATGGTAGCATGCATCTGCAAACTCAGCGTAGAGGAGGTAGAGAGAGGTTATCTCTGGAGTTCA
This sequence comes from Rattus norvegicus, assembly GCF_021556685.1. Taxonomy (NCBI): domain Eukaryota; kingdom Metazoa; phylum Chordata; class Mammalia; order Rodentia; family Muridae; genus Rattus; species Rattus norvegicus. The sequence continues at coordinate 81,362,712 of NC_141537.1, read as the reverse complement.
CCAGCCAAGAGTGTAGCTGGCATAGGAGGCTCCAGGTTCATTGAAAGACCCTGCCTCAAAAAATAAGGTGGAAAGTAATTAAGGTAGAAATCTACCTTGGGGTGGTGCTGGGTTTCCACTTCAGTGTTTCTATCTTCAGTGTAGGTACCCATGCAGGGATGGTAGAGGGGGGAAGACAAATCCTCCCTGCTTCCTGTTTTCCCTAGAGGTCAGCAACACTACAGGGGACCTTTGAGAGACTCCTGGGGAAGGCCAAGCTTCTGTATTCTAATTTGCAGTCGTTGTTTGGTTGCTATTCCAATCAAGACATAATCCTTGCCATTCCCAGGGTCAAGGTGAGAAAGAATGAGAAATACTTTCAGGAAAATAATAAAGGGAGAGGAGACTGCATTGCTGTACCCTGTCATCTTATGCTGAAAAGGAGAGACTGGGCCAAAAGGCTCCCAAGCCCAGTGCTCTGCCCCACACCTCTCCTGGTCTCTCCACCCTGCTCTCAGATCGCAGACCTGGTACCAATGCAGCCCTGGTTGTTTCTAGTTCCCTCCCCACTCATCTCTCTTTCAGGCTTGAGCACCAAGCAGAGTTCTCAGTGTTTCTGGCTTCTGATGGTGGCTGCTTATTCTGCTTAGACCTTGAAAGGACAGATAAGAAAGTAGTTGGTTGTGGGACGAAGTCAGGGACACGTAAAATTTCATACTGGTATGTAGTCAAGAGTCAGAGATTTCTGACATTGCCATTCTAAACTCTGGCTCTAAAAACTCAGTGGACTGTGATTGCCACACCAAAAGCCCTTCTCTGTGAAGCTGCAAAGCTGCCTGCAAAGACAATGACAACCAATTTGACAGACACGGGCAGCGGGCTAGAGCAATGGCTCCTTCCTGCAGTTGACAGATATCTAGAGCTCTGAGCACATGTTTCTACAGCAATAAACGACCTCACTACAATCTGACCCAGGACTGTGGTGGATAGTTTTGTGTCAACTTGACACAATCTGGTCATCTAAGCGGAGGAAATCTCACTTAAGAAAATGCCTCCATAGGATTGGGCTGTGGGCAAGCCTGTAGGGGCTTTTTCTTGATTGGTGATTGATGGTGGAGGGCCTAGCTCATTGTGGGTGGTGTCATACCTGGACTGATGGTTCTAGGGTCTATAAGAGAGCAGGTTGAGCAAGCCACAGGGAGCAAGCCAGTAAGCAGCAGTGACCTCTGCATCAGTTCCTGCCTCCAGTTTCCTGCTCTGTTTGAGTTCCTGCCCTGACTTCCTTCGATGATAAACAGTGATCTGGAAGTCTAAGTCAAATAAATCCTCCCTTTCCAACTTGCCTTTTGGTTATGGAGTTTCACTGCAGCAATAGAAACCTCAACTAAGACAAATCCACATTGCAGATTTGAAAGAGAAAAGTAGAGTTCATCAAGAAGCCACCCTACCCTGTCAGTGTCAGCTCCTGAGTCTTTCATGGGCGCAGAATGGTGGCATTTTAGACTAAATCACACACTCACACAAAATGGTGAGAATGTTGTCTTATTTCTGCTTTGTTATTTCCAGAGGAATGTTTCAGTATTAACAAAGTAGAGGAAGCAAATGTTATGCTTTCAACATCGATGTCAAAGATGGACCAACACCTTGTCTACAGAACTAGAAAATACAGTTTAATTCAGCTTTAGGATGACTCTATTTAATGCAGAAACATTTGAGCATAAACATCTTGTCCATTTAGGGTCTTTTTTTTGAGACACGGTCTTACTATGTATGACTGGTTGTTGCTATAGAGACCAGGTTGGCCTCAGATTCAGAGGCCTTCTGCCTCTCCTCCAAAGTACTGGGATTAAAGTTGTATGCTACCAACCCAGACTCCATTCAACTTTCATTAAGAAGCAGTTTCTCTTGACTTCCCACCCTCTGTTTCTTCCTCCTGCTCCTTCAGCTCATTCTCTCTCCACCCTCTTTCTCCCTACTTTCTCCTGCCTCTACCTGCCTCTCAACAGCTTATAGGCACGACACACCATGCCTGGTATAGAGATCTGTTCTCTATGTCTCAAAATGACTTTCATGACTCCAGGCACTGATGCCATTGATGACAACATCAATGTCAGAAAAAGGGATGCCTCTTTTTGTCCAAGGCTCACTTTAAAGAGAAAGGAGAACTCTTGCAGAATCTTACTGCCAATTCTCCATTCTCATTGCTCAGATGGACGTCATGCCCATGCACGCATGCACACACACCTATCTAAACCCATCACTTGCTGATGGAATGGGATCCATGTTTGGATTAGGTTTTTGCTTTGTGGTTAACATATTGTGTGTGATACATTCCTTTCTAGCAGCCATATTTTTTTTTAAAGATAGCACAGGAGATACTAGTCCTACTAGAGTATTTTACTGCACCCAATATTTAATTATACCATTTCAATGTAATGAATTCAAGTAACAGAGTGCATCACTATTGGCTTTGCCTTCCTTCTTTCCCATACTGTGCAATCCAGAGCATATTTGTACTCATAGCGGTTCTCAGTTACATTTAAATAATCACATTTCAAGTGAGCAATAGCCATGCTGGGCTAGTGGCTTCTGAGCTGGGTGGTACCTGTCAGACCCCAGAACTGACTGCCCTCTTTCTTGGAGGTGTAGAGAAATTTTAATACAGCAACATGGCTGCTCTGGCAAAGGATCACATCCAAAGACCATCTGGGTCTAGTGTGGAATACAGACAAACCTTTAATCTCAGAGAGACAGAGGCAAGCATATCTCTGAGTTCAAGGCCAGCCTGGTATAGAAAAGCTTATGTGGTTCACACCTTTAACCCCAACACTTAGGAGTCAGTTCTGTTCAGTTGGTTGGGAGTCAGTGCAGTGCATGCTGTAGAGTGGCGTTGTATTCATTTGTGAATTCACGAAGTTCAGTAGAGGCAGTTGAAGACAGAATAAGAAAGAGTCAAATGATTAGAATAAATTGCCAGAGTTAGTTTGAGGCCAAGCAGAGCAATTCATTGAGAAGCCAAATTGAATCAATCAGCTTGGAGAGGAGTTTGGGCCAGAACAGCTGAGCTGAATCAGCCAGCCAGAGTTCAGAAGGAACCAGAGAGGGTGGGCTTAATCAGCAGCAAGAATCTGAGATTACAATTACTTCAGGTGAGTAAAAGTTGCTTTTACACGAAGGGGCCAAGCCTCCATCTTCAGAGGATAGTAGACACAAGTCAAGGTTCAGCAAAAGAAAAGGACAATGGCCAGTTCATCGGTTCTAGTCTCACCTTCCTTTCAGTCTGTCTCTTCCCATGGTAGGGGAAAGGCCCTGTCTATGTGGTTAGCAAGAGAATCATGAGCCCATACCCTTTCTCTCCTCCTCTCTAGCATCACCATTCTCCAAGTATCTTTATGCTGTTTCCAAGGCCATGACTTGAGCTATCTGTCAGAATCCCATTATATCATTGGGTTTCTGGAAAGTTCTTCAATAGCTCCCAGAGAGTTGGGGATTTGGTCCAGACCTTGCAGTTCAGTGTACGGTAGCAGATTCTGCTTCAGTTCCTGTATGCTTGACTCTGGCCATGGAGAGCTGTGCTTAGGTCTCAGAATGCTTTCTGATGCTTCCTCCTTCTCAAAAGTCTTTCCTTCCTCTCGCTTTTCCAGGATCTTAGTCTTGAGAGCGGTTTTGCCTTCTTCACACAAGGTTGGATTAAATGTGTCTCCTCTGAGCACTCTGCCCCACATCCTCTGATCTAGTGCTCTTCTGTTTGGACTCCCTTGTGTTGGCTCTGCCATGCTTCTGGATGCTGAGACCCTGAGGGGTGTATAACCCCACAACATGGCGGCAGTGTGCATGACATACAAGAAGCACTTGGCATCGTACTTGCAGAGTAAAAGTTCCAACCTGACTCTGTCTAATAAATGGTGGATGGGTGGATTCTTTCTTCCTTCCAGGCCTTCCTGTCATTGAAAAGCAACTTTTATCTAGTTTTGTATGGCAGTCATAACAAAGAACCACTACCAAAATGGCTGAATAGTTCTTCAGGGCAGAGGTCTAATGTCAAGAAGTGGCAGGGCTGTCTGAGTGCTCCAAGGAGGTTCCACCGCAGTCCTCCTTGCTGTGGATGGCAGTTTAGGTAGCCCCTAGTCTGTCAGTCTTCCTGGGTCTTCTCGCCTTCCCTCTGCGTGTGTGCAAATGTCTGACCTGTACTCAACTTTCCTCCTCATTCACTGGACAAACTAAGCTGGGGCTCTCTCTCTCTCTCCCTTCTTCCCTCCCTCCCTCCCTCCCTCCCTCCCTCCCGGAAGTGTGTTCACTTGGTCATCTATAGTTGGATGGCTGTTTTCAAATAAAGTACAACACACAGATACTGCATATGAGTTAATACTTTTGGTATTAACCATATGAGCACAATTCGGGACACAGCAGACAGGAGAGCAGGTGTGTCTGTCTTCTATTGGTGTGTAGAAGGCTGTCATAGATGGAGTATCCTTAAGATCCTTGGTCACATCACAGCTTCCCCGGATCAGCTGTGGCTCTGTGTGTCCTGTGCATAGCGTCTCCAGGCTACAGTCAGTGCTGACCTAAAGGTGTTCTCATTGAGGTTTAGAGGAGAATTCACTTTTAAACTTTAAATCTACTTGTAAGCAGGTTGCTGGTACAATACACTTTCTTGTTGCAGGATGGGGAGCCTGGTTGTCATGGGCCACCAGATGAAGGCCTCCGAAGTTCGTCATACCTGTTCCCTGTTTGAGGGTTAGCTTAGGACAGAGTTAATCTTCTAATTTTTTTCTCTTTCTAGTTGTGGGACAGATATAGAATCCCAAGCCCCTCCAACCCTGAAACAGAGAAGGCCACTCAAGGATGTGGCTCATTGGGAGGGGTACCGTATGGTGCATCTATCTGGGTAGGTGTGTTTCTTTATCATCCCCTCAGCTGCTTCAGAACTGCTCTGCTCTGTCTTTCAGAGTCTACGAAATTTGCCACAGAAAGGGGTGGGGAACAGTGTTTCATTTTCAAGAGTCTCAGCAGTCCTGAAGAACATAATTGTAAAAATGAAACTTGTGAGCCTGGAGAGAAGGTTAAGAGCACTTCTTGGATGCTCTTTGAGAGGATCTGAGTTCATTTCCCAGCATGCATGTCAGTCAGCTCAAACTGTAGCTCCAGGTGATCAAACATCCTCTTCTGGCCTCCACAGAGCCTTCATACATGTCACACACACACACACACACACACACACACACACACACACCCCTTAAAGATGAAATTTGTGGTACACGCCTGTAATCCCAGCTACAGAAGAAGCTGAGGCAGGAGGATGACAGTTCAGAACCTGCTTGTCTGGGCCACTTTACACCATTGTGTAAATTACTGTGATGGTAAGTTTTAAGTGTCAAGCATACATAGTAGAGAATCACCTGGGATGAGCTTTAGTGAGACTGTCTGGACCAGGCTGGCCAATCGGCTTGTCTGGAGGGGGTTGTCTTGGTTACATTAATTGATGTGGAAAGATTCAGCCTAAATTCCAGCAGCAACATTCCCTGGATGCTAGTCTTGGACCATATTAAGGAAGGAAAGTGTAAACATGCATGCATGTGAGTGTAAGCATGTGTGCATGTAAGCGTATGCATGGGTTTATGTAAGTGTGCAAGCATGCATGCATGTGAGTGACTTCATGGGGCCGTGTAAGTGTGCCCGCAGGCATGCATATGAGTGTAAGCATGTGTGCATGTAAGCGTATGCATGGGTTTATGTAAATGTGCAAGCATGCATGCATATGAGTGTAAGCATGTACTCATTCTCTGCTTCCAGTTCTTGCCGATGTGACTTCCCTTCAACAATAACTTGGCCTTGTGAGCTAAAGTAAACCCTTTTTCTCCTATGTTGCTTTTGTCAGGATATTTTCCCACAGCAACAGGAAACAAAATTAAGACAGATTAAACAAATTAATAAAAAAAATACCAAGAGGGCTGAGATATAGGTTAGTGGTAGAGCACTTGCTGGGGGTGAGCAAAATCCTGGGCTCAATGCTAACACAGGAAAACAGAAAGGGGGAAAAAGCCTTATGGATTTTAATTTAATACAGTGAAATATTTGCTGTACTAGCATGAAGTCCTGAGTTTGGATCCCCTGAATCCATATAAAAAGTCAGGCATGATGGTGAGTGTTTATAATTTCAGAACTGGGGGCATGGAGACAAAATGGTCCTGGAGGCTAGCTGGCCTACTCTAGCCAAATGGTGAGCTCTAGATTGAGTGCGAAATCCTCCATCTAAACTAAGAGAGATGGTGGAAGACACCGGATGTTTACCTCTAGCCTCCATGCATATTCACACAGCACCTTATACACATATGTATGTACCTGTACACACAAAGAGAGAGAGAGAGAGAGTCATGACAACATAGTTTAAAAACAAGTTTATAGAAAATATAATAGTAATGGCTGGTGTTAGGATATTATTGGGTGCTGGCTACATGCTAAGTACTGGTCCCCCACACTGGCCTCTTGTACCTCATTCCATCTCCAACGCCAGCCTTCTAATGAGAACCTTCTTTATTTTCATACTACACCTGTGAATACTGAGGTATGGAGAGACCAATGTAATGGCCCCAGAGCCCATCACAGGGGCCACTAGATCAGAGGGACAGATCAGCTCTCTGAATGACACTGGATGGCAAGCAGAAGCCACACAGGTAGCCACTGAGTTCTGTTGATTGCCCTGGGTAGATGCTACTGAGAGATTGGGATACACCATCAGATTGCCTCATCTCTCTTTTCCTCATCCCTGCCTTCTGAATGATCTGTTCTTTATGGGCGACATACTGTGCCGTCAAATGATAGGAAAAGCAATACATTCAATTTACAAGATAAGGGGACTCATTCGTACCAGGTATTTCTGAGGTAGTATCAGAACAAAGCGGTTCTCGGTGATTCCCTAGTCACTAGGCAGTCAAAACACTCGTGAACACTGAAGAAGATTTTACATTATATTTGAAGGATCATGATGACAAGCAAGAATCGGGAGTCACACAAGGATGCTCTGGAGACTGATTTGGAGGGCACGTGGCCTCCGTGATCTCAATTACATCTCATAAGATTTGTGGATGCTTAGAAGCTGGAATCAGGAAGCCCAGCTGTGTCATCTGGTAGGGACGACAAACCAACCCAGATCCATGTTGATTCAAGACGTTAGCTTTCAGTCTGTGCGTTCTCAATGAGCAAGAACCAATAATCACAACAGTGTGAAATTGTAGACTTCTTACCACAATGTACCATATTTCTGGGAAACATTGTTTGGTAGATAAAGTCTGATTAATGCATCCCTCAACCTCTTGCCTATGTGTTCTTTAGGATGGGGAGCTCACGACAAAACAAAAACATTAGAGTTATTTATTTTTATTTTTTGCAAATGAGTGTTTGTCTGGGTGTGTATTTGGGCGCCATGTGCGTGTCTGTGCTGGAAGAGGTCAGAAGAGGGCAGTGGATCTCCTAGAACTTGGGTTACTGACAGTTAGGAGCTGCCATGTCAGCGCTTGAAACGGAATCTGGATCTAAGTGCGCTTAACCACTCACCCATCCCGACAGCTCCAACAGAAACACTCCTTTCCTACTAAATAATAAATGTGTTATTTTATTTCCAGTCTAGTGAAATATATGTTTATATAATTATATGTTACACTATAATGCAATGGATTAACTATGGCATTTTTGTACCTCTGTCATTACATTGTTTTTCATTCACCTCCCTTGTTTCCTGTGTCCCTTGGCTGCAATTGAAGTGGTACTCGGGTGTTAAAAAATATTCTCAACCATTTGAATATCATCAGATAATTAAAACTTTACTTAACACCATGACACAGTGTTATCCAACGGAAGGGGAGCACAAGTGTACTAAGGGAGGACTTCTAGGAAGATGCTCCCATTATCTGGGGTGAAAACCCCCAATGACCCAACTCCCTGTAATCTTTTATACAGTGCTGCTCTCTATTGTGCCTGATGCATGTTATAAATCCTACATTGGCAGCTGCCCTTTGGTATCATACATGGAATATGTGGTCAAGCTACATGTGTCCTTGGCTTTTATGTGGCTGTACTGATACTGTGAGATAACATTGCATGGGGGTGAGGCTGCTACAGCTGGCTTTTATAACCCAGGACCAACACAACCTGAACAGATAAAACTGAGCAGCATGGACATTTGCACCTCAGGTCATCACAAGATGATGCCATCTTAGGCACCCGTCTCACTGCTGCAGCAAAACACCAAAGAGAAGCAACTTAAATGAGGGTTTGTTTTAGCTCACAGTTTGAGGATAGAAAGCACCGTGACAGGGACTGTATGGAGGGGAGTAGGGGGTGTGTGGACACAGTGTCTGCTGTGTGAAAGTCCGGGACCCAGCCCATGGAATGGTACTTCCTCAGTTAGCATAGGTGGTACTCCCACCTCAGCTGAATCCAGATAATACTTCACAGCCTGGCCCAAAATCCTCCAAGACACTAAATCCCATTAAGTTACCATCACACTCATCCAAAGAGAAAGGCCTTTAACCACTGTTCCTGTGATTTGGTTTCTCGGTGTCTAGTTCTGAGTTCTATATATATTTTGGATATTAGCCCTTTATCAGATGTGGAGTTGATTTAAAAAAAAAACCAAACAAACCAATCTTTCTCATTCTATAGCCTGCTACTTTGTCTGAATGATGTCCTTCTTTGTCTTGCAGGAGCATTGCAGTTTCATGAGGTCCTGTTTATTATCGTTGATCTTATTACCTGTGCTAACAGTGTTCTGTTCAGAAAGATGTCTCCTGTGCCAACCAGTTCAAGGGTATTCCCTGCTTTCTCTTCTATCCAATTGTGTATCTGAGGTACTTAATCCATTTGAACTTCACTTCTGTGTAGGTGATAAGTATGGTGGATTTGGAATCTTCCACATGCAGCCATTCAGTTTGACTGCCTTCCTTCCTTCCTTCCTTCCTTCCTTCCTTCCTTCCTTCCTTCCTCCCTCCCTCCCTCCCTCCCTCCCTTCCTTCCTTCCTTCCTTCCTTCCTCCCTCCCTTCCTTCCTTCCTTCCTTCCTTCCTACAATGTGTATTTCTGTCTTCATCAAAACTCAGATGTTCATAGGTATGTAGATTTATGTTTGGGTCATTAATTCTATTTCAATTATCAATGTGTCTTTTTTATGCCAAAAACATGCTGGTTTTATTAATATAGCTTTCAAGTGCTACTTGAAATCAGGGGTGGTGACACCTCCAACAATTCTTTCATTGTTCAGGCTTCTTTTAGCTATTCTGGGGGTTTTGTATTTCCATATGAAAATGAAGATTGTCCTTTCAAGATCTGTGAATAATTGTGTTGGAATTTTGATGGGGATTGCATTAATTCTGTCGATTACTTTTAGTAGGATGGCCAGTTTTATTGTATTAATCCTACTGGTCCATGAGCTTGGGAGAACTCTTTTGATTTGCTGCTCTGGGATTATTTATTCCTTGTGTTTTCTTGGGTGTAGTTAACCTCTTTAGGTTGAAATTTTCCTTGTAGCATCTTCTGTAGATTTGGATTTGTATATAGATACTGCTTAAATTTGGTTTTGTCTTGTAATGTCTTTCTTCTTCCATTCATGGTGATTGAAAATTTTGCTGGGTATAATAGTCTGTGATGACATCTGTGATCTCTTAGAGTTTGTTGAACATTTATCCATGACCTTCTGGCTTTTAGAGTCTCCATTGAGAAGTCAAGTGTTAATCTAATAGGGTTACCTTTATATGTTACTTGGCCTTCCCCCCTTGCAGCTTTTAATACTTTTTCTTTTCTTTTCTGTACAGTTAGTGTTTTGCTTATTGTGTCCTGAGAGGACTTTCTTTTCTTGACCAGTCTATTTAGTATTCTGTATGCTTCTTGTACCTTGATACATATCTTCTTCTTAAGGTTAAGAATACTTTCTTCTGTGATTTTTTTAAAGATTTATTTATTATTTTTTGTATATGAGTACACTGTAGCTATCTTCAGACATACCAGAAGAGGGCATCAGATCCTATTACAGATGGTTGTGAGCCACCATGTGGTTACTGGGAATTGAACTCAAGACCTCTGGAAGAGCAGTCAGTGCTCTTATCCGCTGAGCCATCTCGCCAGCCCCCTCTTCTGTGATTTTTGTTGGAAATGCTTTCTGTGCCTTTGACCTGGGTTTCTTCTCCTTCCTCTATTCCTACTATTATTAGATTTGGTCTTTTCATAGCATCCTAGATTTCCTGGTTATTTTGTTCCAGGAAGGTTTTTCTCACAGTAATATTTTCATTAGTTATTTGGTAATTTCACATAGTGTATCCTGATCATATTCACTTCCTAGTCTTCCCAGGTCCATCCTCCCACCCTTGTGACCTCCCTTCGAAAAAAGGATGAAAAGGTGAAGAAGAAGAAGAAGAAGAAGAAGAAGAAGAAGAAGAAGAAGGAGGAGGAGGAGGAGGAGGAGGAGGAGGAGGAGGAGGAGGAGGAGGAGGAGGAGGAGGAGGAGAAGAAGAAGAAGAAGAAGAAGAAGAAGAAGAAGAAGAAGAAGAAGAAGAAGAAGAAGAAGAAGAAGAAGAAGAAGAAGAGGAAGAAATACCAGATCCAATTTGTATTGTCCATATACTTGGACAATATATTGGATCATGGTCAAACTCCTTGTGGCTGGACCCTTAGAAAAACTAAGTACACCACCTCAACCCCCACCAGAATCCATCAGCTGTGAAGAGCTACAGTTCAGGATCCCTTTCACAACTTTTAAGAGTTCTGTTCAGTGACTTCCTGTCTAGACAGTTTCTGTTTCAGGGCAACAGAGGTTTCCACAGAAGGCTTCTACGTCTCTTGTTCTCAACTGCGTGTCTGCTGTGATCAATACCACTGTGAAAAAAGCTTCCTTGCCCTTTAAAATTTTTGGCAGCATGAATCAGGGATGTCCACATGGCCTCAGGCATCAGCATGGACCATGGATCTCAGCATGGTCTCTGGCAGCAGTATAAACCATGGACATCAACGTAACCCTCAACTGCAGAATGGACAACGGACACCATCATGGTCCTTGGTGGCAGCACAAGACAAGGACATTAACATGACTTCAGGTGATAGCGTAGACCAGAGATATCCACATGGTCCTTGGTGCTAACATCATATAACTAACCCCCTCCCGACACACACACACACACACACACACACACACACACACACACATCAAAATCTATCCCCTTCCTATCCCAGCCCCCGTATACGTCTGGTGCTCTCTGAGTTGAGTTTCTTCTATTCTACCTGCCTCAGATTAACTTATGATCTTTTCTAGGGGGCTACTGGGAAAGCCTGTTATCTGGAAGTATGCAGTAGTGGAAAAGTGATTCAGTGTCCACATCATGCCCTCCGTCAGCCTGTCTCACACCCAGCATCTCCAAGTTCATGATCTCTGACTGTCTAGGAGGTGGGGTGCTTTTAGCAGCTCCATGCTTCCCTGCCAGTCTGTGTTCTCTCTCTCTCTCTCTCTCTCTCTCTCTCTCTCTCTCTCTCTTCCTCTCTCCTCTCTTTCCCTCCCCTCCTCTGTGTGTGTGTGTGTGTGTGTGTGTGTGTGTGTGTGTGTGTGTGTGTGTTTGTGCAGGTACGGGTGCTGAGAATACCTCTGGGTGCTCTTCCTCGTGCCGTCTCCCCAACTTTATTTTATTGTTTTACAGACGTTTCAGAGACTAAATAATGTATATTTTCAGTTTCTATGGATAATTAATTCCTTCTGTTTCCTTTAAAATATTTATTTTATGTTCTGTGTGTACCTGTGTGCTCAGTGCATCAGGTACGTGAAGAAACCTATAGAGATCAGAGGTCTCAGGTCCCCAGAACTAGTGTTACAGATGGTTGTGAGACACCATGTAGGCTCTAGGTTCTAGACTAGTTCACACCCCTCCACTCTCCCAATGCTTCCTTTTTTTTCTTATGGATTGAATCATGTCCCCCCCAAACTTCTTGCACTAAGGTGGGAGCCTGCAGTACCCCGGGGTGATCTTCAATATGTAATGTTGATCTTACTGTTGAGGTCATACTGGAGTGGGGTGAGCTCCAACCAACATGGCTAACATCATCATACCAGGGAAAGCTGGGCACAGAAATGCACAGTAAGAACAAATATGAAGATGGACACAGAGACACAAAGGAAGAATGCATGACAAGGTGAACATAGGGGTGGATGCACAGGAGGAATGCACATGGAGGTGGGTATTAAAGAGCCACAAACCACAGAAAGAGGAAAAGATCCTTCCCTGGATCCCTCAGTAGAAATGGACCCAACCAAATCTTTGTCTTGGCTTCCTGCCTCCAAAACCATGGTAACAATTCTGTTTGCAAGCCACCCAACTCTGTCATGGCAACTCCATAAACTATGCTTTTTAAAAACTGTATTTTAACGGATATATTTCTTTAAGTCACGTCAAATCTTTTTAATAAAAAGGTAGAGAATTGGTGAATAAAAATGCCATCGAGGTTTGAATTACAACCAGACAGTCTCCTAAGAGTGGCCTGCGAAATGCCACGGCCATTGCCTTAACCTAGCAGGTCCCCAGAACTTAACTTCCCACTGCAGATGCTCTCAGTAGTGATTGTAACAGTTGCCATTGTTATTATAACTAAGTATCAGCTGCTCTCTAAGGTTTTCTTTAGTATCTGAGATGGAGAACTGTCAGGGTTTTCTAATGGGAATCATTTCATTTGACAGATCCTTGGATGTATGCATCAAGGCAGGGCTGAGCTAAATCCTTGGCAACAGGAAAGAAAACTTGAGAAAACTATGAGTGAGGTGCTCCTCTCCCCTCCCCTCCTCCTTGTCCTCATCCTCATCCTTGTCCTCCTAGTCCTCCTTCTCCTCCTCCTCCTAGTCCCCTCCATCCTCCTCCTCCCCTTCCTCCTCCTCCTTACTCTCCCCCTCCTTACTCTTCCCCTCCCCTTCCCTCTCCTCCCTGCTCTCTTCCTCTTCCTCCTCTTCTCCTCCTTAGAATGCTAACAAGTAGCTACTGACCTTGCTAAAGGACTCATCTTTGGCTTGACACTGGTAAGAGGTTTTAGCTAACACTGTACATGGTTGTTTTCCCTGCTAACACCCCCTATGAAGGAGATTTCCCTGAGCTTAAAAACCGAGGGTCCTGCTCAAAATTTCCCATGTTAAAGATGTTGTACTAACAACTTATTTTCATTGCTGTGGGGGAAAAATATCCAGCGGGAATGAACTTAAGGTTTGTGGTTGGGTTTTTTTTTTTGTTTTGTTTTGTTTTTATTTTGTTTGTGTGTTTTGTTTTATATAGTCCACGGTGGGACTGCGACAGGTGGTTACAATGTGTCTCCAGTCAGGTAACAGAGAGAACACTGGTGTTCAGCAGGCTTTCCCAGTTTCCCCTTTATATGTGTTTGGAGAGTCTCCCCTGCCCATGGGATGATGCCACCCACTCTCAGCGTGGGTCTTCCCTCTTCCACTAAGCCTAGCTCGACACACCATCTCACTGTCAGTCTCATAGGTGATTTCCATGTCAATTAAGCTGACAGTGAAGATTAAGTATCACAGTTGTCACATGTGGCCTGATAATACTGTCATTGAACAAGTGACATTTGAGGTATAAATCTTCCCTAAACAGAAGGATCTAATGGAAAGCTGCCCTGTGTGGTAGATCTCCTCACTACAGTAGCCCACCTGATGCCAGGAGGGTGATCGCTGGGAAGAGGCGAGTGGGCCAGAGAGCACACATTCCAGCTTTTGCTGTGCAGCTGTGGCAATTTGCATAGGTCTAAGCTATTTATGACTCTGCACATTTGCCCTAAAAGAACCATCTCATTTTCAGATGGCAGCTGCCCACCCCACACTGTTTTGGCTGCTGCTGGGGTTTTCCAGAGGCCACCACGCTGCCACATCACCTCAGAGCATCTTCCCCGAGTTCTTGATGCTTCTGTCCCTCCCATGTGCTGAGGTTTCGCTCTGGCTAGTTCACTCATTTAGCAACTGTATGTCTGGAAACTCTCTGAGCCACACCTTGTTCAAGGTTCTTGTGAAGATGTGTGTTGCAACGTCCCACGTCCAGGGGTCTGCAGACTGAAGACCAGCGTGTCTCAGGTTCTTGGCCTCTGCCGCTGCTGCTACTTTCTCATGCTTCAGGTTTCCCACCAGATTTTGGCACCTTGAAGGCTTTTTTTTTTCTGTTTCCATTAATTGTCAAGCTTTATAGTATTACCACACCTGGTCAGGAAACTGACTCCCTGTGACCTGTCTTCTGAGTTAGAGGAGAGCCTCCAAGGTCACCAGTCACTCACACCTGCTGCCTTCCCCCACAAAAGGCACGTACTTTTCTGGAGTTTCATTTATTTATTTTAACTATGGTGATTGTGTTCTTATGTATGTGTGTCTCTGTGTGTGTGTGCCTGCATGCGTGCGTGCGTTGAGTGCATGCATGTGTGTATGTGTGTGTGTGTGTATGTCTGTGTCCCAAATACCTGGATGTGTCTGAGGATGGTGCCTGGCTTTCCCCAGGGTCTTCAGTATGCCCTATTCTGTTTTCTTTGAATATGAGTCCAATATGGCTTCTCTTCCCCATCTCCCCACTCTTCCCTTACACTCTAGAAATCCTAACTAATCCTGACTCTCCTTCCTTCTGGTTCTCAATCCAATAGATTCCAGGCCAGTGTGGTCTCTTCCATAGCTTGGTGGGTGGCATTGCATTTTGTGGACCAGGAGTGCTACTTTGTTATAGCATAGTTTGTTTTTTTCCTGTAGACTGTGACTAGTGCCTGTGCTCAGAGGCAATGAGCAGCTCCTCCCTGCTGTATCTGTGAAGATTATCTTAGCTTCTGTCCTTTTGTTTCATTTAGCTGGCTATGGCTTGGGGTGTGGCTGGGAGTGTGGCCATCTATTTCTGTCCTCCCAAGCTCTCTTTGTGTTGCAGGAGGCTGAGTCCAAAGAGTGGAGCTCCTGGGATCCTGGGTCAGCTGGTTTGGGAACGGGTTTGGCAGGTGGAGGATCCAAACAGGAACTGGACAGGAACTGGAGGGGAACTGGATGGTAGGAAGAAGAGAGAACTGGGCATTCCTTTGACTTGCTTTTTCTTAGCATCTATGACAGCACTCTATGGCTCCAGACCCTGGGGCTAAGGCCCTTCTGGTCCAGTGTTCACAGAATCTGGTAGCACCCTCAAGTTCCCCCACCCTCCACATTTGGATAGTACCTTCCCTCCCCTGCTAATTTCTGGGCAGCCTCCAGTAGCAGCTTAGCTTTGTCGAGTCCTGAAAATCAAAACAAGGCTGGTAAGTCCTTGAACAGAGACCATAGCTGCCTTCATAGCCTAACCTTGGACAAGGTGCTATCCTGTCCTGTCTCAGGTAATCTATAGGCTAGAAGTGAGTATGTCCAGCTTATGGTCGAGAAGAAATGACCCAGTGTGTGAGCATCATCAATTACTGATCACCGAAGGCCACCTCAGAGATGGCCTCTCTTTCTTTCCTTCTCTTCCCTCCCTCCTCTCCATCCCTCTCCTCTTTCCTTCATTTCTTGCCTTCTTTCCCTCCTTTTGTCCCTATTTCTGGACGGATTGAAAGGATTTAATTTCAGGTGGATTTCCTAAGACCAATTACTTCTCTGTGGGTCTTTCATATTTTGTCTCTCTTGGCACCATCAGCAAGCTACACATCTAGGTGTCTCTGAGTTTGTCTGAGAAGTAAGCATGTATGGCTCCACATCTATGGAGGCCAAACTCGCCATTTTATATTCTAGACATGCAAGTGACTTCTGAGTGCAACCTATCAAGAAGGGCTTGCTAGAGTAACCACAGTCACAAGTCATTGCAGACACCTTTGAAATCAGCGAGGCTTGCGTTCCTCCTGGCTTCCTTCATTCACCTGAGATGGATACTAAAGGAAGTATTTTGTTCACATCCTATCCCAGGTTCTTCGGTGTGCCCATTTCTCTTGGGGATGAATTGGATCATGAAGGGAAGGGGCAACAGATGGCACCATGACTTCTTCAAAGATCATCACCCCTTTGGGAATAACTCACAGTCTCTCCTCCCCATTTGTCAATGTCACTGAATTGCTTGGTGTTGTCAGCGGAAGATCCAACTTATGGGCCACTCTCCACCATGACAGCAATCTTCCTCCAAAATGCTACATTGAGCTGTGGCGCACTACACTGCATTGCACGAGCATGAGAAACGAAACAGAGATTGCATAGACCATCCCTCTCCCCAGATGTGAGAGCTGAGATTGCATAGACCATCCCTCTCCCCAGATGTGAGAGCTGCTGTTCTTTTTCTTCTGGGGAATTATTTTCTATGTCTATGCCAGTCTTCGGGAAAAAATGAAACAAGAGACAAGAGGAACTGAGAACTTGTCATTGCTGATTTCTTTACAGGTGCAGGGGCCATTGCATATTGTTTTTGCCATAAATATGGAATCCTATGGATACCTGCCTACTACAAGAGTCACCCATGAGTCTGCCAAGATAAACACGATTTGGCCCTCCCTGGGTTATGTTTTTCGACAGTATGAAAAGATGCCAATTTTTAAAGACTGAATTTTAAATGTTATAACCACACCCCTGCCTGTCCTTCCTGCTGCCTCAGTGGGAACCACATTTAAGCAGCCATTCTTGAGTAGTGAGGCCAGGGGAGCAGGCACTGCCTTCTCTGTGTTCTAAGGGAGATCAGAGAAGGGAGGGGGTTTATGGGAAGGGGCCGTGGAGCTCCGAAAGTGAGCCAGAACCCTTGTACCCCAGGGCAACTCACAACGATCAGAGCAGGAATTTCCGTGGTAATTTTGCATACACGACTTTCATGCCTAAGTTTCAGTGCTCCTCCTGCACATGTGTTCCATATGTTCACCCTGAACTTAGCTTCCAGCTGGACCACACTCAGGAACGACCTGTGACATTTTCACGTTTGAACACAGAATGGACTAGCATCTCAGCCAGTGCGTCCTCAGATGGCACGCCTTTGCCTCGCCACCACTTCATGCCCTGTTGCCATTTTAAAAGGAGCCCCTAAGGTAATCCCAGTGGGTCCCAGGGAGTGAAAAGAGCCAATGTAAAGACAGAGGCCAATTGTTGTAAAAGGTCATAGCTGCTTTCATCAGCTGACATAGGACCGGTGGAAAGGTACTACAGCAATGAAAATGAAATCTCACAAGAGGTGGGAACAGGCACCCTGCATCCCATATCCTGAGCAGGTTTGCAACCAGTCTCAACCCTGGAGGGGGTAGGACTGGGGGACGGAGAGTGTGTTTGCTTTGGCTGAAGGAGACATTTTAAAAACAGGCTAAAAATAGGGCCAACAGGAAGGCACCCATGCCTTTATCAAAGGAAAGTTATGCTGGTTACTAATATTGAGGGCTGCATTCTTCCAGACTAATGGAAGTTAATGGAAACATTGCTCCTACCGGCTTGGTGAGACCACAGTCAGAGGCAGCGACTGTGGGTGCCTGGAGTGGGAACTGTCTAAGGATAACTTAAGAGATGGATGAGCTTTGCTGAGAATGTTCTGGACTCACACCATGTTAGGTGACTTGCTGTTCCAAAAGCCTCCTGCTTTAGATGTAGACCTAGCCCAGCCCTGAGCAGCTGAGAAACCACTGAGAGGCTCCTCTTGTCACAATGATGTTCTCCTGTGAACAAGCAGACAGAGCCCACCATTTTTGGAAGAACTGACTGTGCAGGTCTCATCTCTTCCGTTAGAGAAGACAGGGAGAGACTTTGCACAAGCCAGCATACTGGAGCCAAATAACAGGCATAATTGAAAACATTTGTAAAATAAACAGACTCTCTCTCTCTCTCTCTACACACACACACACACACACACACACACACACACACACACACACACACACAGAGTTTTCTTGACATTGAGGTTGAAACTGAAATGTACATGAAGCTCGGGGAAAGAGATCCTATTTAGTTTTATTTTGGGTGAATTTTATTTTCCACCAGTAAAAGAACATGCGTGTTTTTGTAGTTAACGGCATGTATCCCTCACAGTATTGGAACATTGCTTTTTGAGAAAAAGGCTTATTAATAAATAATAATATATTATTAATAATTAGCTAGACAATCTGGATACCTGTGTTCTGTACTGGCTCTGACACTAGACAGTAGCTGTGTCTTGGTTGGATCACTTAATCTTTCTTAACTTCAGTTTCCTGCTCTGAAACCTAAGACCATTGGCATGGACCAGTGAATACCAAGCTGCCATTCTCGACTTGTTAGAAATCACAAAAGCAACTCAGTGAATTCAGCTCAACATTAAAGAGAAGAATAGAAAGAAAAGTGTCGGGATGCATACGATGTTGTGTGATTCATTTCAGATACACATATACAAGTGTGCCCATATGTATGGCTGCTGTGTGAAAACTTCGCCTCAACTCTGGAGGGAAGTTTAAAAGTTTGAATGCACTGTGAGAGGGGACCTGGGTCCCCTCAGGTAACAAGCTGGGTTCCCTGAAGCAGCATCCTCACCATGCATGTTAGCATCTCTGACAAACTGTGATGATAACCAGCCTTCTTTAAATGTAAGCAATCACTGAGCAGCTGACAACCTGGAAACCATGCATCCAGAGAGCGAAAAAGCAAGTAGAAGACAAAACAAAAGACATATTTCTCACATAGGTCATTGACCTGGTTCCTCTGTTCTGGAAGAGATTTTGTCTTGATGCAAACCGTTCGCCACAGTTAACAATATACATCTTGCAACTAGACCAAGCAACAACTTTTGTGAATGCCAAATGAGTCTCTTGTTTCATGTTATAGGTGTTGGCCTGCAAGAAGGGAAGATGAGCATCTTCTTGCTCTAAATTTCTTTCTAAATTGAATAAAAGATGTCAGTGTTCTCTCATCTTTCCTAACTTGCTGATGTGAAATGGTATCTTTCTCCAATTGACACATGGGCCATCTGAGTTATCAGTGGGCCTACGGGTAAATTCTTGGTGACAAAACCCTGCCGTGGGACTGGAGGAAGACTTGTCGGAAGTGGTTCCTGAAGGAGGAAGGCAGTGGCTGTTGCCTGTGGGTGGGTACGTCTGGATTCCAGGCAGGAGGATCAAAGGCCAAGTGTCTGGAACATTCCGAGCTCTGTATCAACTTGACAGTATTTTTACTTCTTTTGGGAGTTGGGTGGGTTAGGGTTTGATGTCTATAACTGTCATAATTGAAGTCTCATCCACAAGGAGAAGTAATTGATCCGTATTGCCTCCCCCAATGCTCTTCCTGTTTAACAGTAGAAACTGACCCCAGAGCGGTCCCCTCCGCTGACTAAGCTGATGAGAGCCTGGCTGCTCTAATGTGAGATTGAGCGACTCCAGGCAAATCAGATGCTCTACTCAGAGCTTCACAGAGTGTAGGTGTGGGGAGACAGCATTAGGGAATGTGAACTGTCAGGGCGGAGTATGGACCCTTGTACTGTTTGAGAGAAACAACCCATTTCCTCATTTAGAAGCTCTTAGAAAGTACCAGCGGACTGAGACGCCACATTTAAAATCATACTGCCCAGAAGAGGGAACGTGCACTTTGGTGAGGGTGAGCCTTGTCCAGAGGATAAACAAACCAAGAGGTACATCAGCTCAGTGCTGGCTGAGGCATATCATACAAAGAAAGGAGAGCCTGGAGTTTGATGGCCTAACTTAGTCTTAAATAAGATGGTTCTATATATAGCACATCTCCACAAAGAATGCCAGGTTGCAGTATATATTTAAAGGCAAAAGTAGATTTTCTCCCCTTACTAGACTGTCGGTCAGTATCAGTACGTTCCCAACAGTTTTAGCGCTTCTTGGGGAGTTCTCCAACCGTATAATGACTTACAGTTTCATGGAAAATGATCTGCAAAGCGGATTTGTGCAAGTTTGCCCTTCCCTCTCTCCCTTTTTACCTTTAGGCATTGCACAGTTATCCAGCCACCAAACAGTTACAGGAAGCCTCTACAGTGTGCGTGTGTGTGTGTGTGTGTGTGTGAGTGTGAGTGTGTGTGAGTGTGTGTGTGAGTGTGTGTGAGTGTGTGTGAGTGTGTATGTGTGTGTGAGTGTGTGTGAGTGTGTATGTGTGTGTGTGAGTGCGAGTGTGTGTGTGAGTGTGTGTGAGAGTGTGAGAGTGTGAGAGTGTGTGAGTGTGTGTGTGTGAGTGTGAGTGTGTGTGAGAGTGTGTGTGTGAGTGTGTATGTGTGTGAGTGTGTGTGAGTGTATGTGTGTGTGAGTGTGTGTGAGTGTGTATGTGTGTGTGAGTGTGTGTGAGTGTGTATGTGTGAGTGAGTGTGTGTGAGTGTGTGAGTGAGTGTGTGTGAGTGTGTGTGAGTGTGTATGTGTGTGTGTGAGAGTGTGAGTGTGTGTGAGTGTGTATGTGTGTGAGTGTGTATGTGTGTGAGTGTGTGTGAGTGTGTGTGAGTGTGTATGTGTGTGAGTGTGTGTGTGAGTGTGAGTGTGTGTGAGAGTGTGTGTGAGAGTGTATGTATGTGAGTGTGTGTGACTGTGTATGTGTGTGTGAGTGTGTGTGAGAGTGTGTGTGAGTGTGTATGTGTGTGAGTGTGTGTGAGTGTGTATGTGTGTGTGAGTGTGTGTGAGTGTGTGTGTGAGTGTGTGTGAGTGTGAGTGTGTGTGAGAGTGTGTGTGAGTGTGTGTGAGAGTGTGTGTGAGAGTGTATGTGTGTGAGTGTGTGTGAGTGTGTGAGTGTATGAGTGTGTGTGAGTGTGTATGTGTGTGTGAGTGTGTGTGTGTGAGAGTGTGTGAGAGTGTATGTGTGTGAGTGTGTGTATGTGTGTGAGTGTGTGTGAGTGTGTATGTGGGTGAGTGTGTTATGTGTGAGTGTGAGTGTGTGTGAGAGTGTGTGTGAGTGTGTATGTGTGTGAGTGTGTGTGAGTGTGTATGTGTGTGTGAGTGTGTGTGAGTGTGTATGTGTGTGTGCGTGTATGTGTGTGTGAGTGTGTGTGAGTGTGAGTGTGTGAGAGTGTGTGAGTGTGTATGTGTGTGTGAGTGTGTGAGTGTGTATGTGTGTGTGAGTGTGTGTGTGAGTGTGAGTGTGTGTGAGAGTGTGTGAGTGTGTATGTGTGTGAGTGTGTGAGTGTGTATGTGTGTGTGAGTGTGTGAGTGTGTATGTGTGTGTGAGTGTGTATGTGTGTGTGAGTGAGTGTGTGTGAGAGTGTGTGAGTGTGTATGTCTGTGTGATGTGTGTGTGAGTGTGTGTGTGTGTGTGTGTGTGTGCGCGCCTGTCTTAAGGATGTGATACATCCTGTCCTAAAAGTCCTATCCTCAGGGAGCCCACAGTCCCAGGGACAGCAGGGACTACAGACAAAGACTGGGTGCATGGTTGTGAGCGGTGAGGCAAGGGGTGTGGTGAGTTCTGAGCGCTGGGGTGGTGTGTCACTCCACGCAGTTCTAAAAGTGCTGACTATACTATTTTAAGGTTAAGAGAGGGGAGCTGGAGAGGGTTCAGTGGTTAAGGGTGTTTTCTGCTCTTCCACAGGCCCCAGGTTCAGGTCTCGGCACCCACGTTAGGAAGCTTGGAGCTGCTTGTGAACTCGAGCTTCAGGGGGAGCCAATGCCCTCTGCAAGTACTGTTGCTCATGTGCAAAACCTCACAATTACACAAAAAATTTTTAAAGTAAAGAAGGAAAGTAAGTGTGTGTCGTGGGGGGGGGGGCGGCGAGGGACAAGGATCTAGGAAATGAGCCCCATTCAGACCTGGAACACCAGGGGAGACTAGAAAAGGAACCCAGATGATAGACCGACCAGAAGGCAGGGACGAGGGTCCCAAGAGTCTTTCCTTATGAAGGACTGGGTTTTCTTCTTTTTTGAAAAATAATTTATTTTATTCTATGTGTATGAGTGTTTACACACACACACACACACAAGCACGCACCATGTGCTGCTTGTCTGGTGTCCAAGGAGGTCAGAAGAGGGCACTGGATCCACGGAGTTGAAATTACAGACAGTTGTGATCCTCCACGTGGTTGCTGGGAATTGAACCTGGGTCCTCTGGAAGAGTAGCAGGTGCTCTTAACCACTGAGCCATCTCTCCAGCCTACCCTGTGCTTTCTTAAGGGTCCATGGCAGTTTCTGATGTCCTCTGGAAGAAGATGCTGCAAGAGAAGCGGGTCTCCCCTCCAGTTCCGGGAGGAGAAACACGGAGGAGACTGCAGGCACAGACCGCAGGGCCAGGCGTCGGGAGGAGGAACACAGAGGAGACTGCAGGCACAGACCGCAGGGCCAGGCGTCGGGAGGAGGAACACAGAGGAGACTGCAGGCACAGACCGCAGGACCAGGCGTCGCACTGTTTTGTATAATTGCCCACAGTGACTATGAAGCCCCAGCCGCTGGTGAATGAAAGAGTGGTTTTAGCAGAGTTGCCCTGGATGGATGGAAGGTTGTCAAATGATGAAGATGTATGGTGGTGGCATCTCCCAACACTTCTGCAGGACAGCCTGTCGCTTCCTGCAGAGTGTTAGTAGGACACATTGCAGACTGCTTATGTCATTAGTACTGAAGGAGTCACACAAGTTAGAAGGCTGGGCTGGGAAAGTGAAATAGCCTGACATTGTCAAGGAACTTCCATGTGGTTTGTAAATGTAAGGTCTATGTGTTCTCGTGCGGACAGCTTTTCACATCACGTCTTGAGGGAGCCTGTGACCTCAGAGGACCGATCTGGAAGCCACAAGTTTCTCTCTTCTAGTCCTGATCATCTACTTCCTATAGCTGGACATGGTAATCTTCACCGAACAGATCTTTCAGAGCACTCTATTTTGTGTAGAACCTTTAGGGAAAAATCTTTCCCAGGGGCAGGGCTGTTTCGGAAGAGTCAGCAAACAAGCCTGTCTGAGCTGCTTCGGAAATAAACTTCCTTATGCTCTGCTCCTTGGTTACACTGAACAAACACATGAGATAAGACGGACTCACTGTTTTCAGGTGCTCTATGTTCCCAGGTAGAACTCTGCTTACTGGCCCCTTCCTCTGTTTAAACTGCATGGGCAATGGGCATCCTTTGGGGAGTAACTTTGACGCTTGTACTCGTATAGACCTGGCCATTAGCTCAGTGAGAGGCCTCAAGGGGGAGGGGCCATGGGCAAATGCAGACAATTCTCTTGCTTTATGAAAGACACCTACATGAGCTTGTCTTCCCCCTTCCATTGATAGCGTTCTCTCTCATGCTCAGCTTTTACAATTACCTAACTTCTCGGTTGAAGCCTCAACAAGATCCACTGCTCACCCATCGCCCTGTTCTGCCGGATAGTCTTTCTATCTGTCCTGTTTCCCTAGTTCCTTCATTCATATCGGATCTACTGTGCTGAGCATTATCAGAAGCTTATAAACCCATTTCAAGTAGAATTTGAGCTTATGATTTGACCTCAGGATCACCGTGCATGGCTCTAATCCTTGTAGAGAAAACCTTACTGACAGGCTTCCATGTCTCTCTTCATATGCATGGCTATGTATGTATGTATGTATGTATGTATGTATGTATGTATGTATGTATGTGTTTTTCCTCATTTCTGTACATTGTAAGTGAAGAATGGTTGATTATAGTTTCTAACTGCCACTTCAATCTCTTTCATGGTATGTATTTGAATTTCTCTATTGGACTATCTCTGCAGCATGGCTGTAACACAACTCTTAAAGCAGAAGGAGGCCATGATGGATTGCTGTTTTTTAGGTCAAAAGGGTCAAATATCAATGATTTGATATTGTTTTACGTAGTTTAAAACCCACTTATTCAGCCAAAGTCTCAAGTGTCTGAAGTGAGTATTAAGCCAATTTCCGTGGGAGATTAAAACAGCAGAATGACGTAGGTCCTCTCTGGCATGTGGTGTGTGTGTCACAGCACGGCACAGATGGGAAGGGCTGTGTGTCCTTCAGGGGATTGGAGGGGGAGCTGTCTGGATGGAAGCTGGGACCATGCTTTAGAATGGTAATTCCTCACATCACTGTAGTCTCTCGAAGCCCAGAAGCCCACCGTAAAACTCCAACACTAAGAACCTTTGGTTTCTCGATGCCTGTTAAGGCAAGGTCAGTCTTCGGACTGGGCCTCACCCACCTGATGCTACTGCTTGTTTCTTGTGCCTATAGTGCTTTCCCATCTGTTTCTGCTATTCCTTCCTCTTGGAATGTTCTTTCCACTTCAAAAGCAGTTGAGCAAAGTGGTTGAAGAGTGGCCACTAGGGCCTGTTTTTTTGCATTCAAATCCAACTCTGTAGCTCCCGGGAAGCTGATGAGTTGCCAAGAGCCTCAACTTACCTGTGAGCAAAAGGGAAACAATATCATGGAATGGCGGGTGCACCATCATAGAACGGTTGCTACAGTTTGGGTTTTGAATAGTCCTCAAAAACCCCTTTGTGTTGCAGAATGGTAACTCTGGGAGGGGCTGGGACCTTTAGGAGGTGGAGGCCAGTGACCGGACATTAGACTATTGTAAGCATGCACTCAAAGAGGATCTGGAAATCCTGGCTCCTTCCTATTTGTGATTTTGCTCCATAACCATGGTTTGAGCAAATCAGTCCACCATGTACTCCCTGCCATTGCCTTCTAGCCCTCCCACCAGAGAGCCAAAGCCCTGTGCCCATCCAGTCACAGGCCAGAACCCCTACAACCATGGGCCCAAATCTTTGTTCTTTGTACATTAATCATCTTAGTTTATGACTAACACAAGCATGTATGTTTATTACTCAACAGACCCATATTTTAGTACAACTTTTGTATGTTCAATCTTATTCATCTTCAAAGGCTCTAAGCAAGGTCTTGTGCTTCCTCCAGAGTGACACGAATGATGAAAGTCTGCAGTCCGAGATCCCAGACCATGCAATGGAACCTCTCTCCTTCAGGTAGTCTTCCCACTCCCCAGTAATCTAGACATGCTCAGTGGTTGTAAACCTTGATACACCGAAAATCAGGATGAATCACCACAACATTTGAACATAGAGGCACAATTGTGTAAATCATCGGTGGCATGACTGACCTCAATCTCCAGCTTGTCCTTGCCTGCAAGTGGATTTATATCACCATGCACAAAGGCTCAACCCTCCAGTCACACGATTGGCCCATTTATGATGACCGATCCTCTCCATTCTAAGCCATTAGCTACTCAGGTGTGGTCAAGTAACCTACCACGGGCAACAAGCAACTTCCTTATTGTGGAAGAGAGGTTCTATTTGGTCCATCTTTGAATCTTCTCCGGAAATTAGTACAATGTTTTAGATATGATACACACTCACCATCCTGGTTTACTTCTCTGTTGCTGTGCTAAAATGCTGACCAAAAATGACTTGGGAAGAAAAGCCTTTATTTCAAACTTAGTCTCCACAGTCCACCATCAAGGGGAGCAAAGGCAGGACCTCAGGCAGGAACCTGGAGGCAGGAACTGATGCAGAGGTCACAGGGCAACACTGTTTACTGGTTTGCTCCCTGTGGTTTGCTGAACTTACTTTTCTCAGGGCGCCCAGGACCACTTGCCCACAGTGGGATGGTCTCTCCCACATTGATCAGTAAAAAAATCCCCCACAGAGGTGTCTACAGGCTGATCTGACGAGAGCGATTCCTTAACATGTTCCTTTTCTCCGACGTGTCTCTAGTTTGTGTAAAGATGAGAAAAACTAACCAGTGCACTTGTCTTTATAGAAACAATGATGAAAGTTAGGCTTCAGGAAGTTAACCCCAGCAGCTTACATCAGACCGTGGAGACTAAGAAGACAACTGCAGGAGGACTGATGCCTTTCATCAATACTCCACTGATGATGAAACTGAAGAAACAGAAGCTGAAAAAGTTCAGGCCCCTCCTCCCGGCCATTCAGCCCTGCATTGGTTTCCTTTGTGCTGAACTTGAGGAAGGAGCCCTCTGGGACGTTAGAGGAGGCTTCAGATATGAACACTTTAAGCATCCTCACATGTTTGACTACAACAGTTTTTGATAATGTCTTAGTAGTGCTGCTGGTGCCATCGATGATACTCTCATAGGAGCACCCGTTCACAGCATCATACAGGGACCGAGGGAGCACGAATGAAGGAAATGGTCTGAGTTAATGGTTGCTCAAACCAGTGTTGAGTGACGGATTTCTTCACACTCCTATGCTGGGTACTTTTTATGTCAACTTCACACAGGCTGGAGTTATCTGAGGGAAGGGAATTGAGAAAATGCCCCCATCAGATTGACCTGTAGACAAGCCTTCAGGCATTTGCTTAATTAGTGATTGATATGGGTGGGCCTGCCCATTGTGGGTGGAGCTACCCAGGGGCCCATTGTCCTAGAATAAGAAAACAGGCTAAGCAAGCTGTGGAAAGTAAGCTGTAGGCAGCGCCCCCACCCATCCTGGCCCCCTCCCCCCACCCTCTCCCCCCCGCCCCCGCCCCCCTCTCCCGCCTCCGCATCAGCTCCTGTCTCCAGGTTCCTGCCCTGTTTGAGTTCCTGTCCTGACTTCCTTCAGTGATGGACTATGATATGGGAGTATAAGCTAAAATAACCCCTCTACTCCCCAAGTTGCTTATTTTCATGGTCTTTATCACAGCAACAGAAACCCTAAGATAACCCTACACAATTCCGTATCTATTTTGTAGGATATACTGAGACTGAATTCTTTTCTTTTTGAGTTCTGGCAATTTTTCATTGCAAAAGATTTTTTTCTAAATTTATTTTTAGTTACATATCAGTATGTAGGTGAGTACAGGTGACCACAGGGGTTAGAACAAACCCTGAGCTAGGGTTTGGGTGGTTGGGAACCCCTGAACGTGAGTCCCGCCTTCTGCCGAAGCAGTATGCGCTCTTAACCGTTGAGTTATTATTCCAGCTTCATCAAAACGTTTTTAAAAAGTTAACGACTTTGTTTCTAAAACTGAGGATCTCTTACAAAGTGGCTTGTAAATGGTTAGGGGCCGTTCCACTTTTACTAGCAAGTGTTTAAAAGCCTAGCACTGGGGCTGGGGATTTAGCTCAGTGGTAGAGCGCTTACCTAGGAAGCGCAAGGCCCTGGGTTCGGTCCCCAGCTCCGGAAAAAAAGAACCAAAAAAAAAAAAAAAAAAAAAAAAAAAAAAAGCCTAGCACTTCACCCAGCAGTCCATCTCCACAGGTAAATGCTAATCAAGATGCTGGATAAGCAGATACTCCTAAGACCACGCCCCTAAGACCACGCCCACGACCCCCATGAATGCACTGGCAAGGCATAGCACAGTGAGCACTTAGGCACATAAGTGTTCCATTCAGCATTACAGTCAGAGCCTAACCGGTTGCATCTAGCTTTGTGCTCCCTCCTCATGATCTCTCGGAATCCCACCACTAACCTTCTCCTTACCGTTTTCCTGCTTTGCCTTCACTTCATGACTGCCTCAAGCACATATTTAGTTTTGCTCATGGTTGAGCTTTATACGAATAGTAAAGTGTCCATGGTCTCTGAGACTTGCTTCCTGCTCTCCCCCATCACGTTTGTAAGCTCCAGGCACGATGGTGTAAGGAGCTGCCATTCAGTTTGCTGTTATTTAATGGTCTCCTAGGTGAAGATATGACAGCAGCCATTGTCGTGTATCGTCCGCATCTGTTTTTGATTCCAGACTTGTGCATTTTGACTAACCTGGTGAGAATGAAATATTTGATTAAAATCTTTTTTTTTTCTTTTTTCTGAGACAGGATCTCACCATGTCACCTAAGCTGGCTGTAACTTGTGATCCTCCGGTCTCCACTTCCTGAATGCTGTGATTACAGGTCTGAGCTAGCATCATGGCTTCACTGAAGTTTTAACTTGCATGTCCTTGTCACCGACAAGGATTAATGTCTTTATGCTTGTTTGCCATTTGATCTTTTTCCTTCTTTGTAGTGCCATTTTTGGTCCCCCCCCCCCTTTTTTTGTCTCTATAAGGCTATCTTTTATCTACAGGGCCATCTTTTTCATACTATAGGATTACTTTTAATAGCAATGCTTCATTTTTTAAAATTTCTTGATCTTTAAATTATTTTTAGAAGTATTGCATTTAGAACTAGAAAGATCCTTTTCAAATATATCAATCCTTTCCCTCACATTCCCTCAGATTTACCCAAGAGGAAAATGAGAGTGGGGGAGGTTAAGGTGACCTGGCTGATGCCTCAGCTCGTTTCACAGCCATACTGAGACTTAGGCTAGCCCCTGGGCCTTTGAGACCCCACTTCAACTCTTTTGCTATTATATTGTGATAGCGTTTTGGTTTTGCCTCATTTTTTCTTTCTTTCATTTTTTTTTTAATTGTAGAGACAAGGTTTCTCTGTGTAACCTTGGCTGTCCTGGAGCTTACTCTGTATAGACCAGGCTCCCCTCAAAGGCGAGAGATCTGCCTGCCTCTGCCTCCTGAGTGCTGGGATTAAAGTTGTGCACCACCACTGGCCAGCCAAATTTCATTAAAATTTTTAATGTTCATGGTCATTTAATGAAATTTAATGTTCACATATGCTCATGGTAGAAAAGAGAAAAAGAAAAACATTTACAAAATGAGGAAACTTTAAAGCAGTTTTAACTACTCCATCTACCAGATGCTGCTGGCACAGTCAGAGTTTCCTCTCCAGGAGATATTAGACAGTCACCTCGAAACACAGCGACAACTGCTATGGAGTGCTTACTATACAGATTAGGTTTAGCACGATGCTAAAAATTTACATATTTTATTTCATTTTGTCTCACAACTCTCTAATAGGAATTGTCACCATTATCATGAATGTGGCAGGCGATCCTAACATATTTGTATCCTTTATTCATTTCTTTTTCTTTTCTTTGTTTCTTTGTTTCTTTCTTTCGAATGTGTCTCATTTTAAAGTCCTGGATGGTATCAGGCTCACAGAGACCCTCCTGCTGGGTCTAAGGGGAGAGCTACCACAGCCACAGGTGCTTGTATCCTGATCCTGGGGACAAGTGATTGTGTCATATTACTTGTTACGTGACATAGGAAATATAAGGTTGCAAATAGATTTAAGTTTGATATGTAGCTGACCTTAAAATGTGGAGATTATCCTCCATATCTATTTGGGCTCAACATGATCACAAGGGTAAAGGAACTGGGATAGAAGAATCGGTGTCAGAAGACTGAGGCACGAAGAAGAGTTGTCCCCCACCCCCACCCCCCAATGCTGGCCAAACACCGAGGAAATGTGAGCAGCCTCTAACTGATCGGGATTCATTCCAGGAGTTCTCGGAAGGAAACACAGGGAGTACTGCAGATATCTCCACATCAGCTCAAGAGCTAGCCGGTGGTGGCATCAAGAGAATCCTGAGTTAGGGGAGATGACTCTTGGTTATCCAGATCCCAGCATAAGCACAATGCTCCTTCCTGGAGGAGGCAGGAGGGTCAGAGGCAGGGGAAGAAGCAAAAGCAGAGATCAGAACGCTGCACCACCTGACCTTGTAGCCAACAGGTCCAAGAAGCATTCTGGAAAGATAAAGAGGCCGGTTGTCCTTGGAGGGAGGGGGTCCTGACCCTGTCTTACCCAGCAAACCCCTCTTCAGTCTTCCAGTACCAGTTCTTCTAAGATACAAAGTAGTGCTACTTCAAGTCTATAGATTTGTGTGCTGCTTTTCACAGGTGACAGGAGACCAACATACTTAGTTTAGAGCCAATGTAGAGTTAACTAGTGATGAAGATGGGATTTTCCCAGAGCCCATTTCCCTGGTCACTGGGACACACTCTAAACGGATAGAGATTCCAGTGACATGCATGTCCGCAAGTGCAAACATCTCCTTAGTCAGCACCACCGTGACATACATGCACCCCACTGAATGCAAGGCCACTAGTGTGTTTTATGTGATAGGTCCCACATCGCTAGGTTCTTTCCAGTGTTTGTTTCAATGATACAAAATTGCAAGTAACTTCTTTTTAAGTAATAGTATTTTTTTTAAGGAAACACTCAGAATGAGAGAAGCTGGATCAAAAAGAGTTTTTTGTTTGTTTGTTTGTTTGAAAATGGCCAAATCATCCTCCAAAAAGATTGCAATGAAATGTAATTTAAAACAAGGACAACAAGAGTTGGAACGATCCGCCTTCTGCTTCTACAACATTCTTGGTATCAATCCATTTTCAGATCTAAGATCCACGCTCGACAGAATTATGCTTTGGTCTTTAGGTATATCATTCTCTCTCTCTTTAGGTATATCCCACCTCTTGTAGTTAGAGAGGGGATTCAGAAATCGCTGAATTAACCCTTTAGGTACAGGTACAAATGGAGAGGCTGCTGAGTGAACAGATTTACCTGGGCTCATCTGGTGAGGATGCCTGGAGAACCCACATGCCTTACTCAGGTTCAGAGTATGCCCCTATCAGCAGCAGAGGTCACCGAGACAGCCCCAAGGCAGCCATGCTTATTGATCTGTTGTCTCCCTTGAAATTATGTGAGGAATCTGTTGTCTTTTTAAACAAAGGCACATTTTGGGACAGAAGGATAATAAGAGGCCAAATAGCTAACACTAAAAGATAACTAACGGCTTGTCCTGGAGCAAGCCTATTTTCTTTTGCTCATTGTGAAATTTGGCAAACCTATGGCTGAAAATAAATGCAGATCATCTAGTGTTTTACATAAGAGTTCTCACAAAAATGGATAATAGGACGTTTTCGATTATCACCTTTTGTTTTTCCTAACTTGGTTCTGCTGCAACCCAGGAGCTTGGCATCTGATGTACACAAACAGGCCAACCCCCTCCCCGTCCGTGAAGCACACAATGAAATAGGAAAACGCACTGCCATTCTCTGACTGACCTCAATCGCTGAGGGTGGACCCCGCACGTTACATCAGCAGGCTGGCTCCATTACACTGCCCTGCGCTGTGCTCGAGCTACTGAAATATTGATTTTTTTTTTTTTACAGAGCGGCGCACACACACTGAAAAATCAATATTCCAGCTCACACAACAGAACCTGCGGCAGAGCCCGGACCAACTCCGAGGCCCAGCGAGCATTGCTGGCAGACCTTGGCAGAACAGGGGGTGGGAGGCTGGAGAGACAATGCCTGGGAGACCACCCCAAACCCGGAAGGTTCAGATAAACACGCAAGTGGAAAAGATCCCTGAGGATAAACAGTTGGAAGGAGCAAGGATTTATCTTTCCATAGGGGGATGGGGGAGAAGGGACGAGTAAATTAAGAAGACAGGAAGGGAAGAATTTTCCAGGTAAGAATCTTCCCATGAAAATGTATCTTTCATTTTCTGTATCATACAACCAGATTTAAGATAAAAAAAAAATGATACAGACGTTTTATCACAAAGAAAAGGCAGGCCTGTTCTGAGAAATATCTGTATTTTAAAAGATGCAGCTCATTTTCCTCAGTGGGCAGAGGCTGTGGTTTTCACCATAACCTGGGCTCTACCTGTGCATTGACATTGCTGTCTTCTGTTTGGGGAGGGAGGAGGGAAGGAAGACATCTAGTCATGTGGCCTCTTATCAATTCCCTTTCTTCTACAAAAGCCTTCCTCCATGTGTGCTTGGGAAACCATGGACAGATCATGGATATGGGCAATTCTGAGCACCTTGAGTTACACCTCTGATGCAGGAGACCTTGACTCTAGCCAGGTTCCGCGCCCGGCCTCCGCCCGGTGCCTAATGTCCAGCAGGGGTCAGAGTGCAGACAGACCGATCTTTGGGTTAGTCCCTGTAGACATTAAAAAAGAAACTGGTATTTTTGATACTTTTAGGCCTCTTACTTATAGCTGGGCAGTGGGCAGCTAATTCAAAAGGATGGCTTTTTAACTTCTTGATTTAGCTTTGTTCTAGAATTCTCTTACCCGAGAATTCCTCTGTCAGTTCTTGGAACACTCAGCCCAGAGGGAGGCGAAGTGTTCTCCTCAAGGTTTCCATTTTCCACTCAGCTTAGGTGGCAACCTCGTCCTCCCCAACCCAGTAGAAAGACCCAGGCCCGAACTGGGCTCTGGCCCAGCCTAGCGGAAGGGGCTGCAGGGAAAGCTGCGTTCAGCGTCTTCTTGCAGGAGGGCGGGCGGGCGACCACTTCTACCTAGGCTGCCACAAGGGGCTGAACCCAGAGTCCCGGTGGGGCCGGACTTGGAGCCAGGTGGCCACCTGGAGTGTCGCGCCCCGCCCGGCTCAGGCCCCGCCCTCGCCCCGCCCCTCTACCGGCTCCGCCCCCTCCCTCCTGGGGCCCCTTCGCCTCTCTATTTGCATAAGGAGGCGGCTCCCCGCCCCGCCCAGCGAGCACGTGACCCCTGGGAGGCGGAGGGAACCTGCTGACTTGACACGAGCCGTTTTGCGGCTCCCCTTGGCGCGGAATAGCAAGAGCAGCCGTGACCTCCGACCCCGCCCGCCGGCAGCCAATAAGAGCGCAGGTCGTCTCCAAACCCAAAATTTCCACGTCGGCAAAAGTCAAGATGGAAGAGAGCGGAGCGGAGCGCCCACTGGAAGCCTGGCTCAGCGGCCCGGGGCGTAGAGGGACGGGCTGCGGCGTGCAGGGGGCCCTTGGGAGGGCAGCCAGGCCAGACAGGCCGATGCAACCCCCGGCTGCAGCTCCAGAGCTCTGGACCCCCGTTCTGTCGGCCACGCACACCAACCGGGCAGGATGGGGACTGCGCTCTGCGGACCTGTTGCACGCGCGCAACAGCTGCTTGCGCGCAGTGTGTGGGGAGGCGTGCGGGACCCCGCACGGTGGTCCGGGCTGGATGGGCTAGGGGCGCCGGGCCTGTGTCGTGGACTGCATGCAGATCGGCTGCGGAGGCGCTGCCTCAGCGGGCTGAGGGAAACCGGGAGAGTGGGTGGGTGGCACCGAGGGGCCAGGGCTGCGTGAACGTGGATTCCCGGGACTGTGCGCGGGCAGCTGGATAACCGGAATAGCGTGGTGAGAACGGCTGAGGGAAGGGGAGGCCTCGAAAAGCCTGGCTTTCCCGGGACGTCCCATGTGTGGGAAACTGCTCCTATGGGCTTGTGTTCGCTGACTTTGACTCCCTGCTCCAGGAATTCATCCTCATGCAGTCCTCCCCGCCCTCACCAACTTTCCAGATGGGAAGGTAAAAAGTTACCACAACTTAGATGGAGTGAATTAGCTTCTTGCCAGAGTTTAGTAACAGGGCCGGAGGAGGTGGGGGCTGGACCGGCAATGGATTCTTGTGCGGGGTGGGTAGGAAGGAGAGGGCATTATGTGATTACACCGGTCCATTTGCTGTGACATTGCCACCAGAGTGTGTTAGAACACCCTTTCTACTGGACTTTTACTCCTGCTGACTGTGGCAGTAACTTTCCATAATTAAGGATCCACTATTGGTCTCATCCTGAGCTAAATTGCTTCTAATGAGTTATTCTTCTTTGCCTTCGCTGGGGGCGAGGCGGGGTGTCAGGGAGCACACCTGCAGGATGAAACTTCCAGAGGAAGACAGCCAGTTTGGTCTTTTGAGACAAAGTTCTGAGACACTCTGACTCTGAGTATGATAGAAGTCAGTGCACTACAGAACTTTGTCTCTAGAGGCTGTGGACGTCGCCTCCCAGCGAGGGCCCTGGACGCCAAGCTGTTGGCCCTGTTGGCCACGTCGTTGCACCTTTCCTTTGGGGGAGGGGCAGCCCAGAGGGGGCACAAGTGCTTTGTGAAGAACTTGACAAACTCCTTTAAAGTCAATTGGTTAGATCACATAAAGAGTAACCACCTTTCCCCCCTATTTTCTTCTTACCCTGGTGGACTTCTGATTGCATATTTTTCAAGGTTATTTTTAAAATACTAAGTCTGGCTTCACTTATTGAGCAAGGAGAGGAGGACCACGAGTTTATTGATGAGTGTGTTGGTATGTTCAAACTGTACCGGAAAAGAAGGAAATGCATTTGTGCCAAAGCCACAGATAATGCTCCTTTTACTCAAATGTCCTGTTAGATAAATGAGCCTACAAGGACTGGGTTTGGGGATTTGGTTTCAGTTCTGAGTCTGATTTAGGCCCAGTTCACTTTTCTTTTCTCGTTTTTTTTTTTTTTTTAAGTGGGTTTGTTAATGGAAAGGAAGTACCTTTTCTAAGAAGGCATTTTGACAGTCATTTATGAGGTTAGTGTTTATACTTTGAAGCTGTGAGATACTGTACAGAGAAACTGCTCTCCTGGACCCTAATGGAATGTGGGTTGTGGTTGGCAAGTTGCAGTCAATAGTGTGCTCTGCAGTGGGCAGTGACTGGCATTGAACTGTATCCTGTTCCCCAGTCATTGCCCTATTTTGATTTTTATGAGTATGGCCGGAGAGCTGATAGAGTCAAGGGGTTACAAAAAGCGACATTAACAAAGGCACTTACCCAACACATGCATGCTGGAGTGCCAGGCTGGGCAAAAAAGAATGAAGCCTCCTGTACTGCTCACAGGCAGGTCAGCCCTGGCACCATTTGTCGAGGGCTTTGGAAGCCCTTGGGTCACCTGTCTCGTGTCTCTGGGAAGCCTTGATCTAAAAAATGAAAACCCACTGCCTTTATTTCTGAGCATATTCCAGTTGGAATAGAGATAATGGGGAAGACCAATGGGAAACGTATGGGAACCCGACAGAAGGACTTTCCAGTTGGCTTCACCTGTCTGGACCTCTAGCCAGGTGCTCTTCTGAGACTGTTACTTACACTAATCCCCTTCCTTCCTGCCAGTGACCTTTGAGCTTCATCGCCTCAACTTGCTACCCAAAAGGTAGCTTAATTTTATTTTTGCAGTTAAATAAAGTGATCCAAACTCAGGTTGTTTTTGTTTTTATTTAAGATATAAGGTATGTATGCTTCCTGGTAAGGAGGATTTTCCTTCCTGGTTTTTGTGAATGAATGTGTTCACAAGATAATATGAAACTACTGAATTCTCACAAAAGGTAACCGGCTTTCTATGAGAATGCAGGTGGCCCTTGGAGCGGATAAGGTGAAATGGTTGAGAGTAGCCATCCATGCAAAGGAATAGGTCAGGACTTTACCTTCAAGAAAGAGCCGGGTTGGGGTTGGGGATTTAGCTCAGTGGTAGAGCGCTTGCCTAGGAAGCGCAAGGCCCTGGGTTCGGTCCCCAGCTCCGAAAAAAAGAATTTTAAAAAAAAAAAAAGAAAGAAAGAGCTGGGTTTGGAGTCTCTCACTTGGGTCCATCTGGTTTGACCTCGTTATAAAAATGGTTTGGTTAAAAGTCTTGCTTTGTTTCCTTCACATGGCCATGAGTGAGTTAAAGGGCCAGCCAGACAGGAAGGCTCTGTGGCTTATGCTGGGTGCTGTGTATGCCCAGAATAGGGTCTAGGAAAACCAACAGGCTGGGTGTGCTGTAAAGCTGACATACTGTCACCGACCTTCATCACTGAGCGACCAGAACCTTGTTACCAACTGAGCATCAAGTGTTAGATGCGAGGGTACAGCTGTGAGCAAAACCGGCCAAAATCCCGGCTCCAGAGTTCATTCTTGGGTTAGAGGTTGGCAGTGCCACCATCATCCAGAAGCATCCAGTGAGCGTGGCAGGGAAGAGTGGACAGGCAATGTCGGAAGGGCTATCTGATATTTTAACCTAGCTTGCTGAGCCAAAGAGTACTGTCTTCAGCAACCCAATTTACATGGCCCAGGCCCCTTTTCACTTCCAGTAAGATAGCTGAAGGTGCAGCTGAAGTATATGTCCTGCAACACCAGTCACCCTTCATTATTGAACAAGCGTTGTTATTCTCAAATTCAAAGGTCGGGAACTGTGGGCATGGTTCTTGGAGGTACCTGGAGAGTGAGGAACGAGGTCACTGTGCCACTGGACCGCCATTCGTTTTGCTTTGTTTTGTTTTGTTGTTGTTAATAAACTCTAGGATTTTGGATAACCTTGAATTAAAAAAAAAAAGAAGAAGAAGGTTCTAAAAGCTCCCTGTGTACTCAGATGCCCCTTACAGACCTTTAAGTTTATTTTAATTACATGTCTGTAGGTATATGTACGTGGTTATCAGTGTCCTGAGAGGCCAGTAGCATGGGTTCCCCCTGGACCTGAAATTACAAGCAGTTGTAAATTGCCCAACATGGGTGGTAGGAAATGAAAAGGGCGGGGTCTTAGGGCTTTATTGCTGTGAAGGGACAGCATGACCAAGGCAACCCTTATAAGGACAACATTTAATTGGATCTAGCTTACAGGATCAGAGGTTCAGTCTATTGTCATCAAGGTAGGAGCATGGCAGTGTCCAGGCAGGCACAGTGCAGGAGCTGAGAGTTCTACATCTTCACTTGAAGGCTGCTAGGAGAAGACTGGCTTCCAAGCAGCTAGGAGGAGGGTCTTAAAGCCCACACCCACAGTGACACACCTACTCCAACAAGGCCACACCTTAAAATGGTGGCACTGCCTGGGCCAAGTGTATTCAAACCACCACAAGCAGCATATGCTTTTAAGCACTGAACCATCTCTCTAGCCCCTCAGAAAGCTTTTAAATCATTGGGAATACAGTGGATACTCTTTCCTTGGGCTTTCCAGGAGCCACAAGTATGCTGCCATGTGCTTAGCTTGTTCCCTGACCTAAAGTGTCCCTAGTGGACAGTATATACGGCACGAACAAGGGTTTCCTTGGGATGAGCACTACAGACACAGGTTGAAGTCTTAATGCAAAAGGGGGAAATGGCAGAACGTTGGTGACGCTGCTGTAGGCGAGAAGGACTAAAACCCCATATGGTGGCCTTGGAGACTGATGGAGGGGAGATGGTGTCCCTTCATGGACCCCTGCTAGCACTGGTGAGGATTCTCATGGTTATGATCCACACATTCATTAACTCGGCGCTAAGGAAGGTAGCAGAGGCTTCCCCTGAGGAAAAAGCCAATGCCAAGATGGCTTCTTTACCCTGGGACTTAGCTATTCTCTTGTTGCTAGTTCATAGGAAAATAAACCAATGTAGATGCACAGCACGTAGTCTGAGCCTAGCATAACTGAACAGCGGTACTAAATTTGTGGTGAGTACTATTAGAAGCATCCACATGGTAAGTCCTTGTAGTTCATTTCCACGTGACAAATGAGGAAACCGAGGCATAAACATTGCATAATTGAATACAGGCTCTCAGCTACTCTGGCTGAAGTCAGGTACAAACCATGTGTTGGTTTTAATGTCAGTTTGCCACATATTGGAGCCTCACGGGAGGAATTGTCCTGGTTGCCTTAATATGGGAAAGTAAAACTTTAGTTTTAGTTTGTGTCTCTCTTGCTGTGATCAAACACTGGCCAAAAGCAGCTTGGGAAATGAAAGGGGCTTGTTTGTTTGTTTGTTTTGGATTATAAATTACAGCCCATCATCAAAGGCAGCCAAGGCAGGAAGTGAAGCAGAAACCATGGAGGCTTACTCCTAGTTTGCTCAGCTTCCTTCCTTATATAGCCCAGATCCACCTGCTTAGGGATGGCATTGTCCACAGTGGTCTCCTCTCCAACCAACCAACTAACCCCCCACCCCACCCCAGCCCCGGCCAATCGACAATCAAGAGAATGCATCCCACAGGCATGCTTTCAGGCCAGTCTGATGGAGGCACTTCTTCAGTGGAGGCTCCTTCCCAAGTGTGTCAAACCTGACAACCAAGATCGGCCATCAGAGCCAGCCTTCAGGATCATAGTCTGCTCTGAAGAGCCATGCTACCATGCGGTAGTTCTCAACCTGGGGCATCAAATGACCTTTTCACAGAGGTCACATGTCAGATATTTACATTATGGCTTATAACAGTAGCAAAATTAGTTTTGAAGTAGCAACAAAAATAATTTTATGGCTGGGGGTCACCTCAACGGGAGGAACTGTATTAAAGGGTCCCAGCACTAGGAAGGCTGAGAACCACTGTGTGTAGTGGTATCATTTCCATTCCTAACTGTGATGCTGTAAAACCTGGAAGTCTGAGGCATTTGCTCAATGCAAATGTTAGTTTCTTCTTCAGTGTGGGGAGTTGTTTTACAGGGTGGCCACAGCACTACCTCGGAAAGTGTTGTACTATTTTGGATGTACTGCCCACATGGCCACGGGGCAGAATTGAATGGTGAGAACAAAGTAGCAATTTCTTCAACAAGTGTCCTGGTTAAAACTATTTGGGAAAAAAATAGAAGTAGGAAACAAGCAGCATTAAGGTGTTGAGGCAACAACAGGCACCGATGTGAGTCAGTTCAGGGAGGTGCACATACAGAGCACTCCTCCATCAATAGCGGATGTCCAGGAAGCCTTCCCAAGGGAGACCATAATGGAGCTGAGTACTAAATACCTGGAGAGAGGGAAGGAAGGGCATTCTAGGTACTGGGACAGCAAGTGTGGACTCATGGAGCTAGGCACCCATGTGGGGTGCTGAGGAGCAAGCCTTTACATGCAGCAGGCATAGAGGGCATGTGTGAGCGACAGGAAACAAGGCTCAGGATCACGGGGGAAAGCCGTGAGCACCTCGTGTGTTACATTTAAAAGTTTGAGCTGATCCTGAAAGGCACTGAGAACAATGAAAGATCTTAAACATAGAAAGGTGCCCTCAGCCCTGCTTTTATAGAAAACATTCTGGCAGAGAGAGAGAGAGAGCGAGAGAGAGAGAGAGAGAGGAGCAATGTTCAGAAGTAGAATCCCAGTTATGAAGCTGCTAAAGAAACATAGGGCAGGCCTGGCAGCAGCCAGACCTGTGCGGTGTGCACAGGGGTGGGGTATGTGCACGGCACACACAGGTATGAGTGGGCTTAGCATGAGAGCAGGAAGACACCTGGCATGGCCATATTGAAGAACACTCAAGACAATTTGCATGTGAGGTTCTTTTTTGTGTATTTCTGGTAGTACTGACCCTGAAAAGACACCACACTCAAGCACATTGCGGGTAAGATTTCCAAACATTGGTCCAGAGAGATAGCTCAGTGGTTAGGAGCACTGACTGCTCTTCCAGAGGTCCTGAGTTCAAATCCCAGCAACCACATGGTGGCTCACAACCGTCTGTAATGGGATCCGATGCCCTCTTCTGGTATGTCTGAAGACAGCGACAGTGTACTCACGTACATAAAATGAATAAGTCTTTTTAAAAAAATGATTTCCAAACACTAAACTTTGGTTGGCTGTAATCCCCTCAGTTAATTCTAGAGTGTAAGATTAGGAGTATTTCTTTACCCCCTAATGGCATATTGGAAATTTTACTTGGTTGATGAGATCTAAAGAATCGCCTGTTGCCAAAGCATTGCCTTATCAAAGAGGCAAGATACAGAGAGTGTCTGAGCAGCAAGTGGAGGCTGCTGAGGGCTTCACAAGGAAGAGTGTGGAGCAGTGGTTCTCAACCTTCCTAATGCGGCAACCCCTTCATACAGTTCCTCATGCTGTGGTGAGATGCCACCCCAACCATAACATTACTTTTGCTGCTACTTCATAACTGTAATTTGCTACTGCTAAGAACTGTAATGTGAATACTTGTGCTTTTCAACAGTCTTAGGCAAACCCTGCGATAGGGTCATTTGACCCCAAGGTTGACAACTGCTGGTCTGAAGAACGGGTGGCCTCATAGACAAGGTTAGAGATGGACTGAGGAAGCAGAGTGGACAGCTGTTCTCATTCAGCTCTCCGGTTTGGAGGGGAGTCCCATGGAGATGGAGGCTGTGGGAGTTGGCTGTCCACCTCTTACAGACGGGAGTCATGGCTTTTGGTGGAGAACACAGTCACAACCAACCCACAGTTAGGCAGGGAGGCTAGGCATACTCAGCCCCTCTCTTCCTCCTCCCACTGGCTTAACACAGAGACTAGGGGACGCTCAGCACACTTGAACAGCCCATGGTGGCCAGTGTGATCTGAGGGGCAGATGGGGAATTGCCAGGTCCGTTTTATTGTCTTGATATCCTGTTACTCCATCCAGTGAAACATTAAGAGAAGAATTCTAAGATGAGTTAACTATTCGAAGTATTATTAAAGGCTCAGGTATCAGCCTGGCTATGGTGGTGCACAACTTGGATCCCAGCGCTGAGGCGGCAAAGGCAGGCAGATCTCTGGGAGTTCGAGGGCAGCCTGGTTTACACAGGGAGAGTTGCTATACAGCCAGAGCTACATGGAGAAACCCTGTCTTGAAAAACCAAAAAGAAATGAATAAATAAATAAATAAATAAATAAATAAATAAATAAGCAAGCAAGCTCGCTCAGGTATCTGCATCCAGTTTTTTGTTCGCTTGTTTTTGCCGAATAGCATCATCTTCTGTGTCATTGGTGGCATAAATGACAGGTACAGCATTTAAGTAAAACTTTAAGATTATTTTATGTGCATGGCAGCTTTGCATGTATGCATGTGCACCACATGCATGCCTGATGCTTCCAGAGCTCAGAAGAGGTTCAATTCCCCTGGAACTGGAGTTTGTAAACCACCACAGGGGTGCTGGAAGTGAAATCTGGGTCCTTTGCAAGCGCAGCAAGTGCTCTTAGTCACTAGGCCATCTCTCCAGCCCCGGGTGCTGCAGCCAAGCCACTGACACCTGTGCAGGTTTCAACACTAGATTTTCTTCTCCCTTTGACTGTGGTGAGTTTACATTGCACAAAACATGCTGCTTTTTGGGCAAGGTTCAGCTGCATGAGTGCTGGCTGTGCAATTATTACTTACCTCCAGGAAGCTATTTTTATTATGCCAATCTTCAGGTCCGTCCATGTTTAATAGTAACATCCAAGGACGATGAGGTTTCCCTGCCCTCACCAGGAGGGGCAACAGAGTAGATTCCTGTGAGGGTAAGAAGTAGTTGTGGCTTTGTGCCATCTGGATGATGCTACTTGTAAGACATTGGTTTTTAAGAGGCATCTGAATTTCGGAGATGATAAATTGTGTGTGTGTGTATGTGTGTGTGTGTGTGTGTGTGTGTGTGTGTGTGTGTGTGTGTGTTTAGATTCATTTAACCATAGTGAGTCATTTACAAAACCAGTGGCCCATGAGTGAGTTTCCTCATGAATGGGTTTCTGATAGGTCCTACACTTGCTGTCTTCCTTTCTTAGGGAGACCACACGGGACCTAAGGCAACTGGAATTTTTAGGCTGACAGTGACTGGCTGAGTAGCACTGCCCTCTTACCCCAGTGTGCCTGCCCTAAAACATGATCATTTCTTACCTGCAATGTGATATGAGGAAGGCTGAGAGGCACGCTCTGGCCAATCTCCATCTTTAGCCTGCTTAGACTTCTGGGTTTATGTTTAATTCAGTATCATCTGTGTGCATCAGGGGTACCTGATGGAGAGCTACACCATAAGTCTCACCTTCCATGACAGGATGACTGCCATTCCAGAGGATGGAAGGCACAGCCAGACCTTTGAAACCCTAGCATCATGCTAGAAGGAGAAACAGAAGCCAGTTGGGGTTCCTTGCACAATAAAA
Organism: Rattus norvegicus; assembly: GCF_021556685.1. NCBI lineage: Eukaryota > Metazoa > Chordata > Mammalia > Rodentia > Muridae > Rattus > Rattus norvegicus. Next base: position 81,321,555 of record NC_141537.1, on the reverse strand, counting down.
TCTGTATATTGCCTCTGAACCTGCAATTCCACTTGTATCTGCCAGGATGCTCTTGTCTCTAATGTAGACCCAATTTACCTCAATTACCTGAGAAAGAGAAAAGAAAACACTTCTAAGAAGTCTAGAGAAAGCGAGTCTCCAGGATTAGTTACATTGACTGCTCAGCAGTGCCTTGCAGGTTTGAACTTTTTCTGTCACCCTACATGGCCGTGCTCAGCTGCTTTGCCTCTCTCTCTCTTACGAGGTTCTCTGGTGGCTGAAGGCAGAAGCAACATTCTACATGACGGCTTTGCAGAATGTCCCCTTGTGCCTTGATTTTTCCAAGACCATTAGCTACTTTCTACTCTATCTGATGGAACAGAATCGCATGGGAGCAGTTAAGTTCTATTAGTACTAGCAAAGAGGAAGTGGAGAGACGCCTCTCAGAAGGTGGTTAACAGCAGGGTCTGCTGAAGGTCCACTCAGGGAGCAGTCTCACAAAACTGTAACTCTATGGTGACTGACACTTAGCTAAGTCATCTTTAAAGGCAGAAATTTAGAACTACAATGTTCACTGATAGAGGAAGAGCTAAGTCCGACTCAGCCACTTGGTGAAAAGTGAAACAGATCCAGGTACAGTCAACATGGATGGGAGGAAGTGTTTCCAACAGAGAATGTTATAGAGCAGCAAATGGGTCTGCTCCATTTTCACCCTCTGTCTCCAGTCAGGTATGGGTATACTTAAAACAGACATAGGCATCTCTAGGTACAGTCTGAAGGGATAAAGATCAAGGTTGTAGAAGAGCTCTGACTCCTGTGACGGTTTCAGTGAGAATGATCCTCATAGGCTTCTATATTTGATAACTTGGTTTCCAGTTGGTGGAACTGTTTGGGCAGGATTGATTGGGGTGTATTATTACATCTTATTGGGGGAGGTGTGTTACTGGGAGTAGGCTTTGAGGTTTCAAAAGATGTAGACCATACCTAGTGTCTGTCTCACCAACCCAATTCCCTCTGCCTCCGTGATCAGGGATCAATATGTGAGCTCTCAGCTCTTCCTTCACTCTGTCATCATGGACTGTAGCACTCAGAAACCATAAGCCAAATTAAATGCAGTCCTTTATACATTATCTTGGTCACAGTGTTTTGTTTTGTTTTTTAGAAAAGTAACTAAGACTACTTAAAGGGTTGCACTTTTTTAATTGAACTTTATTAAAAAAAGATACGGTACTCTTGAGGACTGAAGAGATGGTTGGATGGTTAAGAAATCTCTTGCTTCACTGTGTAATGTGTTTCCATAGCTGGGCTGCCATGTCTGGCCTCAGGGGGAGAGGATGTGCTTAATCCTGCATGGACATGATGTGCTAGGGAGCGGGGTGAATACCCAAGGGCAGTCTCCACCTTCTCAGAGGAAAAGGGGAGGAGGGAGGGAGGGGGGACGGAGGAGGGACTATGTGAGGAGGGGTGACTGGAGGGCAGTGACCGGATGTAAAATGAATAATAAATTAATGAAACAAAACAAAACAAAAACAAATGAGGGTGCCTTGCTCTTCTAAAGGACACTAGCTTGAGTCCCAGTACCCACGTGGAGCAACTCACAACCTCTTGTAACTCCAGCTCCAGAGCTCTGATGCTCTCTTCTGGCCTTCATAAGCACATGCACATGTGTCACACATGACACACACACACAGACACACACACATATATACACACACACACATACACAGACATACACACACATACACACACACAGACACACATACACAGACACACACACATATATACACACACATACACAGACACACACACATACACACACACAGACACACAGACACAGACACACACACAGACACACACACATATATATACACACACAGACACACACACACAGACACACACACATATATATACACACACAGACACACACACACACACACACACATATATATACACACACAGACACAGACACACACACATATATATACACACACACAGACACAGACACACACACACATACACACACAGACACACATACACACACACAGACACACACATATATATACACACACATATACATACACACAGACACACACATATATACACACACACATACACAGACACACACACATATATATACACACACATACACAGACACACACACATACACACACACAGACACACATACACACACACAGACACACACATATATATACACACACATATACATACACACACAGACACACACATATATACACACACACATACACAGACACACACACATATATATACACACACACAGACACACACACAGACACACACACAGACACACACACAGACACACATATATATATACACACACACAGAGACACACACACATATATATATACACACACATACACAGACACACACACAGACACACATACACAGACACACACACAGACACACACATATACACATACATACACACACAATTTGTTTTAAATCTTAAAATCCTTAAATTAACGTATTACTCTTATGATTAGAAATTACATTTGCGCTCTTGCTCTCTTGCTCCTTACTCCTCTCTCCCCATTCCCCTCACCCTTCTCTCTCCATGTGCTCATGGCTGGCTTTCCTCAACTCTTTCTTTTTTCTTTCCAGAGCTGAGGACTGAACCCAGGGCCTTGTGCTTGCTAGGCAAGCACTCCACCACTGAGCTAAATCCCCAACCCCTCAACTCTCTATCTATCTCTGCCTTTCTCAGTCTCTACTACCCTCTCAACTCCCCTCCCATGCCCTGAATAAACCCTAACATATATATATATACATATATATATATACATATATATATGTATATATATATTTGCCACATGGATGCCTGTTAAATAGAAACTAATACGGTGACATCACACCAACAGTAGCTCGATGAGACACATCTCCCATGTTTAATGTATATAGAAGCTTGTCCTAACTTTATTAGCTTACCCACATCAGGCTCGTTACTCTTTAGTGTGAACAGTTTGGCCTCTTGAGCTGGGCTCCCTGAAGTGACAACAACTAATGAACTACATGTGGCTATAAAAGGTGAGCGGGTGCTAGGGCCACCACGTTCTTGAACTTTCTTACTTCTAGAACTGTAAGCTGGAACAAGCCTCTTTTGTTTATAACTTACCCAGTCCTTGTCATTTTGTTATAGTAATGGGAAACCATGGCCTAATACAGGAGCATTTTCATCTGTATTAGTTCAGCACTTGCTAAATGCAGGATATAGGTTTTAGGCCATGATCCTATGGGGAAAACTGAAGGATAGGTGTAGTAAAGTGTCCCTGCTCTCAGGGCTTATGGCTCCTTGGTGTCTAATCCGTCAGTGACCTTTCCTGGTGCCCTTGCTGTTCCTTCTCTGAGCTTTTGAACAGAGCTTCCCCCAAACCTGTAAGCTTTCAAGTTCATCTGCTCAGTCACTCCCACAGTCTCTCCAATGCAAGGGCTCTGGAGAGAAGAAGACAACAGAATTTGCTCTGGACCACATTTGTGTGTGTGTGTGTGTGTGTGTGTGTGTGTGTGTGTGTGGTGTTTGAATCTTCCTGGTTTCTACTTGTGGACTTTCTCAAAGTTGAACAGTCCCTCTGAAGGAAGCCACTTGGACTGAATTAAGGAAAGGAGCCTTGCCAGAGGACAAACAGGAAGAGGTGATTATCTTGAAAAGCTTCTAATCAAAGTTAAAGTCACTGGTGTCTCCCTGGAAGGTTCAGTCGCACAGACTGGGGTTGGGTATGGGAGGCCTCATCAAAAGTGTGAGGGACTAGGAGATACGGGAAATGGGGGGAGGGACTGATGTCTGTCATAGACCTTTGAGGGGACCTGGTCTTCAGCACTGTAGTTAGCATGCCTGCAGACTGCCCTGTTTGTGTCATGGGCCATCAAATAGATGTGCTCAATCCTCCAGGCAACAGAGAAAGGACTACCCCCAGAAGGCCTTGCTTTGGGCTTCTTTCTGAACCCCACTTCCAGTTGACCCCTGTTTTCCAGTGAGTTAACATCTGTCCTGATATTTTTGTGAGCCAAAATGCTGTAGAAAACATGTAGCTCTTTTCAGTCTTCCCTCCCTTCCCCCCCTCCTCTTCTCCCTCTTCTCCCCCCCTCCTCCCTTTCCCATCCATCTCCCTCTTTCCTCCTTCTGTCCCTCTCCCTCTCCCCTTTCCTCTCCCTCTGCGTCTCTTGGGGGTGGGGTGGAAAAGAAAGGCAACTGATCTCGAGTTTGAAAGGCCACGGAGAACTGGTTTGTTAGGGTGCTCCTGTGGCTGGGGACCAGAGAGAAAAGCCAGCCCCATGCCCCGCCTTAAGCCTTCTACCGTGAACAGCTGATAAGAATTTATCTGGGCGGTTGGAAGCTGGAGTCTGAGTCTAGTCAGGTTGTTCTGTTGTAGGAGATCTGAAATCACCTGAGGCATCGAACTATGCAGTAGATCGTGGAGAACTTACTTTGGCAAGGGTTATCTGAGGAGAAATCTGGAGCACAGTAGGAGGCTTCCTGCTGCCCTGCTTCCTTTGCCCCAAGCCTGATGGTGAGGTTTCCTTTCATTCCTGAAATAGGCTGGAAGTATAACACTTGACCGTGTGTGTGTGTGTGTGTGTGTGTGTGTGTGTGTGTGTGTGTGTGAGAGAGAGAGAGAGAGAGAGAGAGAGAGAGACAGAGAGACAGAGAGACAGAGAGAGACAGAGATAGAGACACAGAGAAACAGACACAGACAGAATGTTCACAATGCCTAGAAGATCTTGCCACACAGCTCTCACTTTAAGCCTCCCAGTTTGCAGATCTGTTTTGTACGATTCGATGATTTATTCCAGCACCGAGCACTGCAGTGGGCTCATAGTGACCATTCCACAACCACAGATATTTGAATGTCTTTAGTGAATTTGTGGGTCCTTCCACCTCTCTGCCTCTCTGTTGTGTCTGTCTGTCTGTCTGTCTGTCTGTCTGTCTGTGTATCTTGACTTGGAGAGCTAATGCCATTTCAGAGTTTCTCACTGCTGTTGTCCTGAAGCTGAGTTAGCCACACCCTTCCTCCCATGCATCTGCTTTCCAAGTTCTTGCATGGCATGAATTAAGCGTGCGTGTCTCACCCAGCATTTCTTTTTAGGTTGATTCCGGTTTGGGAAGCATCCAGCCAGGAATGATGACATTGAACGATTCTCCTCTTCCTTCTGAAACGAACAGCTTCCCCCCAGAACCACTGCCATGTAGCCAGATTTCCATTCTCAAGCTCCAGTGGTTGCCGGATTTGCAAAGGACTTGGTTATTTGCTGTGCCCTTTCTATAAACAAGCTCTCGCAGCTCACAGTCAGAATCTCAGCTCTGGGGCTTTCGATTCCCTTTACTCACTCTTCTTTGTCTTATAGAGGAGTTGGTGCCCTCTGCCATCCCACAGCTTTCTAAAGTGCTTGACCCAGGGATTAAAATCCTTGAGATTACAAGCATCATAAGGACAACTCAACTCACCTGACCACATGCACTTACTGAACGGCTGTTGCGTGCCAGGCACAGTTTGGGTGGTAAGACATGCAGTCCTTTCTCATTTTTACTGCACAAAAGGATAATATAGTAGTAAGAAAGCCTTTATATAAATATCATATCATCAAATAATTTCAAGGAATTTATGACTCTGATGATTAAATAAGAGCTTGTTCATATATATTTTAAATAGATAATTGTTGATATCAAATCACTGGGACATTTATATTTTGTTTGGCACATGTTTCAATGAATGTCGCTATTTTAAATTTTCAGTATTTTCAGTTACCAGAAGTTATATCCTTTGCAACGAGGGAAAAATATTGCATCTCTCCTTAACCATGTGCTGGGGAAATAATGTCTCGAGATTTCTGTGGTGAAAAGGGGGTGGCTGTGCAAATATTTAAAGGAGGATGGTAGGTGAGGTGGCAGAGTAAACCAAGGCAGTGTTGTCTGATTTTACCTGGAAACATCCAGAGATTGTTCCAAACCGTTAGGAGACGAGAAGTAAAGATTCTTCATAACAGCAGCTTAGCCACCGATGCTCTGTGTGATCAGGCAATCCACTGCTACTGTGCCACACAGTAGCCCTGGTGTCGTTCATGCAGCAGGAACTCACTGGGCACAGACTGTGTGCGGAGCACTGTGTGGGCACTAGTGTGGAGTAAGCCTAAAAAGTATGCATCCTGCTATCAGTTATGAACATGTAATACTTCTGCAGCTTACTGACACTCCTGGGGTTACTTCCCACCCCCAAATCCCAGCAGTATCACTGTGCATACAGTCTGTATTCTATCCAAAGTCACCATGGGAAAGAGTAACAATCTGGAAGACTTTAAAATGTTCAGCATGTTACACACCTAACTTCATGTATTCTCACAATAACCTGAAATTACTTTTATCTTATGGAGTCAGTAAGAGAGACACAATGAAGCTAAATAAGTTTTCTAGTGATACACAGCTATTACATAATAGAGGCAGGAGTCAATCCCAGGCAAAGCACACACACACACACACACACTCACACACACACACACAGAGATACACACTCACACAGAGAGAGAGACACGTATACACAGAGAGAGACACATACACACACAGACACACACACACATACACACTCACACACAGACACACACAGAGAGAGAGATACACACTCACACACAGAGACACAGAGAGAGAGACACATACACACACACAGACACACGCATAGAGAAGACACACACACAGACACACACAGAGAGACACACACAGACAAACACAGACACACACACATACACACTCACACACAGCCACATACACACTCACACACAGACACACACACACAGAGAGATACACACTCACACACAGAGACACACATATACACAGAGAGAGAGACACATACACACACACTCACACACAGACACACGCATAGAGAGACACACACATACAGACACACACAGAGAGACACACACAGACAGATACACACAGACAAACACAGACACACACACAAACACAGACAGACAGACACACACACACACAGACAGACAGACACATACACAGAGATACACACACGTACATACACACAGATACACACTCACACAGAGAGACACACATATACACAGAGAGAGAGACACATACACACTCACACACAGACACACACATAGAGAGACACACACAGACACACACAGACAGATACACACAGACACACACACACAGACAGATACACACAGACACAAACACAGACAAACACAGACAGACACACACACAGAGACACACACTGAGAGACACACACAAACACAGACACATAGACAGAGACACACAGACAGACAGGCAGATAGACACACACAGGCACACACACAGACACACATACAGAGAGACACACACAGACACAGACACATAGACACACACACAGAGACAGATGGACAGACGGACATACACACAGACAGACAGATACACACCACACACACACACATTTGAGACAGGGTCTCTATCTATCTGGCCAGCTCGTAACTGCTTCTCCTATGTTGGGATTAAAGGGTAAGCCACCATTCTCGCTTGATTCCTCTATCTTAGGGTTTCCATTGCTGTGATAAAATACCACGACCAAAAGCAACTTGAGGACGGGAAGCCTTATTTCTGTTTACAGTTCCACATCATCCATCACTGAGAGAAGTCAGGGCATGAACTCACACAGGGTAGCAACCTAGAAGCAGGTCCTAAGGCAGAGGCTCTAAGGGTGCTGCTTACTGGCTTGTTTTCCATAGCTTGCTCAACTTGCTTTTCTATACACTCCAGAACCACCAGCCCAGGGAAGGCACCACCCACAGTGGGCTAGGCCATCTTACATCAATTACTAATTAAGAAAATTAAGGCTTGCCCACACAATTGCCTTCAGGCCAGTCTTATGGAGGCATCTTCCCAATTGTGGTTTCCTCTCCTCAGATAACTCTAGCTTGTGTCAAGTTGACAAAAAACTAGGAGCATACTTTCCTATCAGGGAATTGAACCTGTCTCCGGAGTGACAGGTGGAGAAACTCATCACTGTGTTCATGAGGACAATTCTTAATTAGAATGCAAGATCTCTATGTTTAAATACAAGTAATTCGGTTTATAGAACATTTATCTGCACCAGGTTTTATGTTAGACACCTTACTTGTATCACCTCAGGTAATTTTCATAATCAAGTCACTCAGGTATCATCCCCAATGTATAAGTAAGTAGAGGCATAAAACAGTCAAGTAGTTTGCCCAGGATTTCAAACCTGTCAAATGGTAAAGCAGGTGCCCATCTAAATCCCAGAGGAGTTCCTTGCAGGGTGCATCAGAGGGCCAGAGAGCTGGTGTCCAGTGAGGAGTGGCCAGACCTGATCTACCATCTGTAGCAAGAGTCCATCCTTGGGACCTTCTGAGCTACCTTTACTCTGTCACTGCCTTGCTATCAGAAGCCACCACAGTATTGAAACACGCCGTGTGAGAGACTTCCAACTACCTTTACCCAGGGACATCCGGGCTAATGTTAGAGCAGCACTCACAAAGCCCTGGGTTCAGTCCCTAGTACCACAAGGAAATAAATAAAACCTGCGGTGTCATTATCTTTGCATAGACCAAAACGAATCTATAGGTGTTTCAAGGATTGGGGTGAGGGTGGGGTAAAGAACTGATATAGAACTTGTCTTTTCATTCATTAACTTCATTTGTTTCTGGGCCAAAAGCTAAAGGGATGAAATACCAAAGATGGTTCTGCATACATCAGTGATACTGGCAGAGCCTCAGGTCACATTGCTGTGTAACTGGGGTACTGTTAGGCTTCATGGAGACCATCTTAGGACTCTCCACGGACAGCCGCCTTGTAGTAGCATCTTCCTTATAGTTGTATGTGTTATGCTTTCGTGTATTCAGATGTCATTGTTCAGTTATTTTCCCTCCCCCCTCCTCTTCCCTCCCTGCTTCTTCCCCTCCCTTCATCCTTCCCTTTTTGCTGTGCTAGGGATGGTACCTCAATCCCATTTGGACCAGGCAGACACTGCACAGCTGAGGGGGACCCTAGCCTTATTTCTGTTTGAAGTAATATACTTAATACTTCTGTGTCCATAGCTATTCAAAACCCCTTTGTTTTGTCATTGTTGGATAACTTAACAGGAGATCATATAAAAAAATGATATGACGATGTTATCACTGTGGGGTGTTTAAGGTCGGGCCACCATCTGACTACACTGTGAACAAAGACTAAGCCTTTCATCCTTATGCCTCGTCATTTGACTTTGAAAAGTTTGGTATGAAATGGTGGCTTTCTGCTGAATGTCCCCCCGGTGAAGGTAGTTGGAAGTGGCTCACACGGCATGTTGCAGTGCTGTGGTGGCTTCTGACAGCGATGCAGTGATAGAGTAAAGGTGGCCCAGGATGGACCCAAGGATGGAACCCTGCTACTGATGGTGGATTGGGTCTGGCTACTCCCCCTTCCGCCCCCCACCCCACCCTACCTGGCCACCAACTCTCTGGCCCTTGGCTGCACACTGCAAGGAGCTCCTCTGGGATTTAGATAGGAACCTGCTTTGCTTTTGCTTTTGTTTTACCTATGAGTATACAAGGACATAGCTGTGCCTCCCCGAAGCCATCTCCGATGCCAGAACTGTGGTCAAGTAGTGCATAACCCAGTTGACAATTGAGATTCTAGCCAGAAATACCTGCCAGTTGCTACTCAAGGGCAGAGGGACGGCAGGCGTGGGCTTGCCTGTGTGCCCCAAGGCAAGAGGTTCAGAGGGCACCTTCTCCCAGTCAGGGCTTCGCTTTGTGGCTGATTTCTTCTGGCTTGTTACTTGGCAGATACAATCAGTATTAGTTGTGCAAAGATGAGTGAGGTGTGGTTCCTGCAGAAACTCAGGCCCTGGTGGGATGGACGAATGTGTAAAGTGGATGAATCATTGTAGCATATGGGGACAAGGCTGGGATGGCACCTAGGAGGTAGTGCCCATCTGGTGCCAGAAGCCAGGGTGAAGAAAAGCTTTACAGACATGGGTCTTGAACGATGACAGGAATCTTCAAATGCTTCCTGGAAATCAGAGAAGAATGTTCTAGATAGCTCAGCATGCCCAAATGCATGGGGTCACTGAGCTCTGTGACAGGAGATCTTATACAGTTGTGGTCATGTGGACTTAAATGTGTCAGAATGGGGACCGGGGGGTAAGCTGAAAGAAAAAGTCAGGGACCACACACCATGGAGGCCATGCTGCATTGTGCCTGTGCCTTGGACTTTATGCTGAAAGCCAGGAATAGCCCTGTAGGGCTCTAGACAGCAAAAGACATAGCCAGGTGAGCATTCAGGAAAAGGCTCCTGCTCCAGAAAAGGACATGATCTGAAAGGGGTATGTGTGGTATTGGGGGGCGGGGGAGGAGGCAACAAGTTAGGATGATGGTAGACCAGAAGTCAGAACTCCTGTCTGACATTTCTCAAGGGATATTAATGAAGTAGAATGAACCACACTTGAGGCTTGCCCTGACGTTGGGGAATAAGAGAAGTAAAGGTTTAAGATGACAAATTCTGGCTTGAAAAGTATCTGGCCTTGGTAGGAACTGGTGGCATAAAAGAAGGAGGGGGGGGGAGAGGAAGGATTGAAGGTGATAGAAACTCAAAGCACAGTATGTGATCTGAGCCATAAATAATCTCCAAAATCTGATCCTGAGAGCCTTTTATTTAGTTAAGTAGCAACATCTTTTTCAGGGTTGCTTATATGTAACCACGTGTAAAAATATTTTAAAATCTGTGTTTTATTCCTGTCCCTTAGTTCCCATCAATAACTCAGAGACTAATTAGTTGTTATTATTAAATGCTGAGGCCAATTCCTGACTGGCTTGTAACTCATTTAATCCATTTAAACTACTCGATGTCTACCATGTGGTTAGTTACCTCTCCTTCAGCTCTGGCCTGCTTCTTTCCTTAGCCTATCCTATCTCCCTGGTGCTTTCCCTCCATCTTCTTAGTCTATTACCTGTCTTGTCTCTCTCAGTTCTCCACACATCTCTCTTTTATCTCTTACTATTTTTCCAGGATCCTCTCTCTTCCTGCCAGTGTCCCACCTCCTTTTTCTTGCCTCAGCTCATTGGCCATTGGCTTTTTTTATTGACAGGTGATGTTTACAAGAGGTTCTCTCAACATTTCCCTTAGTCCAATAAAAGTCTCTTTTTTGTATATTAATATATTAGATACGATGTTAACAATTTTGAAAAATATCAGATAAGAATTACATTCACATTGTTTAGTCCACTTATACTTGGAAATTGTGGAGAAAGTACTCTATACTATCTCGGTGAGTTAGAATTCTGTACTTAAATCATTTTCTATTTAACTTGCATAGACCTTAAAACGTTTTCCTAAATCCTAACAATTTAAACTCAATTGTGAGATTATGTAGTTTTCAACCCCATTAGAGACCTGAGAAGGAATAAAAACTGCTCGACTATGTGGGAAGTGCAAAGCAAGCGGCTTCCAAAACTACTGAAAGGACAGAAGTTTCTGGCTGCCTGGAGAGACCCCCACAAATCGTCTCTATAACATTGGAGCATCATCTTCAGCCTCCTGGCCCAGTACTCGAGAGACATTTTGTGAAACAGGAATTATGGTGGATTTGCCTATCGTGTCCTTATAAAGCCGGGCAGTCGGCTTCACTGCACCTTGTCTGTCCAGTTTGGAGACTGTTCTGTCAGCAGTGGAGGTAAGGACATTTTCTTGCCCCGGGGCATCTTGCCACATTTGAAGTAAACTCCATGGAGGTTCTTTGATGCTTACCATCTTCACTGAAGTGGAACGAGGGTGCTGCCAGGAGCGGACTATTAATAAAACGTCTTTAAAGCCCACAGTCTATAGATTTCTGACATTTTTGAAGACTATATATTCTGCCTATAGCATATCTGAATGGTTTGTTTTATGTATGCACTATCTGTTTAACTTTGTAAACATATTTTTCCAACAAACTATAGACTAGTATCTAACATGACTGTGAATTTGATTGCTTGACTACTAACTTGAATTTCTTGTTTACCCTAAACTCTCTGTAATAGCAGATTTCAAATGGACTAGAACCGTGTTTCTATTTTCTGGCCAATATAATGGTATCTCTTCATATTTATGGCATTAATTTACCAAAGTTAGGACTTAGCACTTCTAAGCATTAATGGTACTGAATTAATGCACAACTGGCTGTTAATAAAGGTATATTATGTAATCCTTGGAATGGTAGATAACCCTCTAAGTGCTTTGTGCTGGGTGGTTTTGTCAACATGACACAAACTTGGCGAAGTTATCTGGGAAGAAGGACTCCTAACTGAGAAAAATGTCTTCATTAGATTGGTCTAAAGACAAATGTTCTGCCTAGTTTCATATCAACTTGGCACAAGCTAGAGTCATCAGAAAGGAAGGAGCTTCAGTTGAGAAAATGCCTCCAGAAGCTAGGCAATCCTGTATGGAACTTTCTTAATTAGTGATCTATAGGAGAGGACCTGTCCCATTGTGGGTAGGGAATTCCCTGGGCTGTTGGTTCTGAGTTGTCTAAGAAAGCAGGCTGAGCAAGCCAGTCAGCAGCACCCCTCCATGGCCTCTGCATCAGCTCCTGCCTCCATGGTCCTGTCCTCCTTTAGTTCCTGTCTTGACTTCCTTTGATGATGATGTAGACATAAGCATAAGTCAAACAAACCCTTTCCGCCCTAGTTGCGTTGGTCATGGATTTTCATTGTAGCAACAGTAAGCCTAACTAAGACAAAAGGGTATGTATTAATTTATATGGAGGTTAGCTGTTAAGTCATTGGTAACCATAAAACCACAGAAGTTAGGTAGAAAGGAAAGAACTGGAGGGAAGGATGGATCCCCTGAGGAGGGTGTCTTCGTCATGGTTTCTATTCCTGCACAAAACATAATGACCAAGGAGCAAGTTGGGGAAGAAAGGGTTTATTCAGCTTACACTTCCACATTGCTGTTCATCACAAAAGGAAGTCAGTACAGGAATTCACAAATGACAGGAACCTTGAGGCAGGAGCTGATGCAGAGCCCATGGAGGGATGTTACTGGCTTGCTTCTCCTGGCTTGCTCAGTTTGCTTTTTTATAGAATCCAGGACAACCGGCCCAGGGATGGCACCACCCACAATGGGTCCTCCCCCTTGATCACTAATTGAGAAAATGCCTTACAGCTGGATCTCATGGAGGCATTTCCTCAAGGGAGGCTCCTTTCTCTGTGATAACTCCAGCTTGTGTCAAGTTGACACACAAAACCAGCCAGTAGAAGTGACCCCTTGTCAACTTGACACATAAACATATCGCTATTAAACCTCAACCCTTACTCAATCCCTAAGATCTAAATAAGTTTAAATTTTCTACAGTCTTTACAAATTCTTACATATTAAAATTTCAATCCCTTTAAAATACCCAATCTCTTTTGAAATTCAAAGTCTTTTTATAATTCAAAGTCTAACTGTGGGATCCACTAAAATACTTTCGTACTTCAAAAGGGAAAAATATCAGAGCACAGTCACAATCAAAAGCAAAATCGAACTCTAACTGTCCAATGCCTGGGATCCACTCATGATCTCCTAGGCTCCTCCACCGGCTTGGGTCACTTCTCCAGCTCTGCCCTCTGTAGCACACAGTTTGTCTTCTAGGCTCCAGATGCCTGTACTCCACTATTGATGCTGTTCTTGGTGGTCATCTCATGGTAATGGCCATCACCAAAGCACTGCTGTCTTCCACTGCAACTGGACTGCACTTTCACAATTAGCCTCACATAGGCTCTTTTCATGGTGCTAAGCCTCAACTTCTCTGCATGACCTCTTCAGTCCTGGGCCTTCAACTGCCACTGAGGATGCACCTTCACCAGTGGGCTCTCCTAGCCTCTCACAATGCCAAGTATAAGTTGCTTCATGTTTCAAAACCAATACTACTTGGATGACTCTTATACATTACCAAGTCTGGCTGCCAACATGAGGTGCAACTGTGGCTACCTCTGGAACACAGCTTCTCCGTGCTCTCAAAAAATGCTTCCCAGAAGATTTCACCTTAGTGATGCTGGTCTCTTCTCAATCACTGTTAATTTCTTAGCTCTAGCTAACCAGCATTAATCATCCTAGTAATACAAAGGTTTCACTTTAGTAGTTCTGGTATCTTGTTAATCACAGCTGATTCTTCAGTCCCAGCTAACCAAAACCACAGAATCTTCACTATAAAAACAGCAATGGCCCTGAGAAGAGTCTTTAATCTTCCCTCTGAAATTTCACAGCCAGGCCTCCATCGTTTTGCACTGTTCTCAACATTATCTTCCAAGTTCCTACAGAACATCCCATAGAGCTCTTAACACCCAATGGCTTTTCTAGTTCAAAATTCCAAAGTCCTTCCATAGTCGCAAAACATGGTCAGGCTATTACAGGACTACCCCACTCCCAGTACTAGTTTGTCTTGGTCAGGGTTTCTATTTCTGGACAAAATATCATGACCAAGAAGGAAGCTGGGGAGGAAAGGGCTTACTCTTCCACATTGCTGTTTATCACTAAAGGGAGTGAGGACAGGAACTCATACATGGCAAGAACCTGGAGGCAGGAACTGATGCAAAGGCCATGGAGGGGTGCTTTTTACTGACTTGCTCAGCTTGCTTTCTTATAGAACTCAGGTCTACCAGCCCAGGGATGACACCACCCACAGTGGGCCCCCCAACCCTTGATCACTAATTGAGAAAACGCCTTACAGCTGGATCTCATGGAGGCATTTCCTCAAGGGAGGCTTCTTTCTCTGTGATAAGTCCACCTTGTGTCTAGTTGACACACAAAACCACCAGAGGGGGGACTAGAATAGATAATTATGGATGGATTAAACAGGAAAGGGGAGAAAAATGAGGTTAGGAAGAGAATACAGAGAGAGATAACTAAAACTAAGGGCCATTTGAGGGGTTATATGGAAACCTAATACAGTAGAAACTTCCTAAAATATATACATGTGTGAAGGTGATCTAAATGGAATCATCAAATAACAGGAGAGGCAGGGCCCTAACTGGATATCTCTTATCATCAAATGAAGCTTCCAGTACCGGGGATAGGTTACATCTAATTGAGTCATTGGACAAAGGGGTCTCTTTGGAAACCCCCAACAACCCAGGTATAGCCAGGGCTATTGTGACTCTCCACAAACTGATGGTAAGGCTGCATCCTGGAGATAACACCTGCACAACTCCTTGAACATAGAGAAGTTGAGCTAACGCCTACCTAGAGCTTTCACCCCTATGGAGTAGTGCTCATTGCACTGGAAGCTCTTCTCCATACTACCAAAGGGAAAAGGTAAAAATTAGATACCATCCCTTTGTTGTGCAATGGTCGCACCAAGCTTATGGGAGTAACCAACCACTCTCTGATTTGAATTAAGTCTCAGTCTATGAGATAGAACACTTAGGTGGCCATGAACCTGAGACTAGACAAGGCAGAGACCTAGGGGAAAACCAAATACTGCTGCTCTGCTAAAGGAATACAGCAATAAGATGACTTTTGATGACATTCTACTCTACTCATAGATCCTTGCTCAGCCACCATCAGAGAAGCCGCCTTCTCCAGCAGATGGGAACAAAACCCACAGCCAGACAATTCACAGGATGAGAGACCTTGTAATACTCAGCCCTAAATGGGATGTCTCATCAAATCCCTCCCCTTGGGAATCAGGGAACTCTGGGAGACGAGGCAGACAAAGTATAAAGAGTTAGAGGGGACAGAGGACAGCAAGGAATCATGACCTCGCTTAAAAGGGCTGGCATGCATGGTCTCACAGAGACTATGGCAGCACACACAGGACCTACAAGGGTCTGTAGTAGGCTGAGTTAAAAGGAGAAGTGGTTAGGCCTAACCCAGAAACTATCTCCAATTGATAGCCACTTGCAAATGAAAAATTAGTTTTTTCCAATGGAGACTCACTGGGTGGGTGGGTGGGGGACACCATCTTAGGGGTGGCCCTATGCTAAGCAGCAGATGCCAACACAAAATGAATTACTCAGTTCTCTTCGGTGAGTCTTTGTCTCATAATGTTGTTGGGACACTTGTGTTTATGGTTTTTGCTTTTTTTTTTTTTTTTTTTTTTTTGTTCTTTTTTTCGGAGCTGGGGACCGAACCCAGGGCCTTGCGCTTCCTAGGCAAGCACTCTACCACTGAGCTAAATCCTCAACCCCTTGCTTTTGCTTTTTAACCTTATAGGTCCTTTGAGTATGTACGATGGCTTCCAGTTTTGTGGGAGTTTTGTTTGTTTTTGTTTTGTTTTGTTTTGTTTTAAGACAGGGCTTCTCTGTGAAGCCTTGGCTGTACTGGAACTCTCTGTAGACCAGGCTGGCCTTGAACTTAAAGTGATCCACCTGCCTCTGCCTCCTGAGTGCTGGGACTAAAGGTGTGTACAGCCACCACCAGGCTTAGATTTGTATTTTTATAGGATTCCCATGTGTACAACCACACATGTCTCTGTGTCTATGTAGGTTTCTTGTCCTTTTCCTTTGGCTCTTTTTCACGTTTGGTTTGTCCTATTTCAAGTTGGTTTTGGTTTACTTCCTTGCATTTTAGTATTATTCCTTAGATGGTTGATTGTTTTCTAATGAGAGACAGAAAGGGTGGGGAGGAGCAGAGAGGGGAAACTGTCACCAGAATATATTGTTTGTAAAGAATCTATGTTTAATAAGAAAAAATGGTTTATAGGAAAGTCTGTGGGGCACTGTCTTGACTGATGATTGATGTGAGTGGGTGGGTGGTCCTAAGATGTAAGAAACAACAGGCTGAGGGTCAAGAAGGCAAACCAGTAAGCCATGGTTCTTCATGGCCTTTGCTTCACTCCTCACCTCCAGGTTCCTTGAACCTCATGGCCCCACATTACCCAGTAATGGAGTGAGAGGTATATACTGAAATTGACCCTTTCCTTCCCCAAGTTGCTTTCGGCCACGGTGTTTATCACAGTGGAAACCATAATTAAGACATGTGTATTCCTTCCTTTCTCTGAAAAGTTGTCCAGCAATTCATGGTTATGTAGCATTTATAATGTACATGTTGTGTTTTTACACATATAAATAATATACTTAATATGAAATAAAATTTCTGCCCCCAGATACCTGCAGTTAAAAAAACCTGTTAGAATTAATACAGTACCCTGGGTGGTTATAACCAAGAACATCTGACTTGAGGGAAATAAATCTTCATGAGTGTTTGAACACTGAAGGTCCCCTCATGTTTCCCACCCCACTGAGGCATAGGACCTGGTCCACTGCCCTCTTCCTTAGCAGATGCTGCTGGAGAAGCAATCGTCCTTTGAGAAGCAGAGAATATTAGTTGAAAGTGAGAGGCAAGTGATTCCCTGGGCTTACTCAGCTCAAGGATGTCTAGAGTTCAGGTAGACGAAGGATACAAAAGTCCGCACTACACAAAAGATAAGGACGAAGATTCATTTTCCAGGATGGACCACAGTATATCCCTTTGAAGTGAACTAGCCCTGTGTGGTGATTTGATGAGAAATGCTCCCTGCAGGCTCCTGTGTTTGAACACTTGGTGCATCTCCTGCCCCCCACCCAGCTGGTGATACTACATGGGGGTTATGGAACTTTTAGGATGCAGAACCTTGCTATAGGCAGGATCACTGAGGGAGGGCTTTGATAATTTACAGCCTCACCTACCTCCAGTTCATTCTGCTTCCTGGGTATGGATGGTGATATGATCTCACAGCTTCCTGCTCTGACCACCTGCTGACCTATGGATTCTCCCATTGCAACTGTGAGAGCACTCCCAAACACTCTTTCTTCTGTAATTTGCTTTGGTTATGGTGGTTTATCACAGCAACAAAAATGAATTAACATATACACTATATATTTAAAATATGGTTTCAGGATGTTGAGATGACTGAGTAGCATCCAAGCCCCATAACCCAGACCCGAATTCAATCCCTACAGTTCACAGTGGAAGGAGATAACTGACCCCTGAAGGCTGCCATCTGACCTCCATACATTCTGTAGGGTGCATCTGCATGCATGTACACATACATACATACATACATACATACATACACACAGATGGATAGATAGATAGATAGATAGATAGATAGATAGATAGATAGATAGATAGATAGATAGATGATAGACAAAATGTTGTTTGGGGTGGTTGTAGGTCCTGAATCCATGGGATGTAGAAATTTAATTTTCAGTTTATTTGTGACTTTCCTTCCATAGCCTCTCAACATCTAAGTTGAGACAATGGTGGTCTGGTGGCAAGCTATTAACAGATCGATTGAATGGATAAAGTTCTACATTCCTTAATGCACTGAAAATGCTAGCAGCCTTTGCAAGGCCAGCCCTGCCGTTGACAGGGCAGTGTGCTGTTTTCAGGACATGTACCATGCACTGCCTTCTCATCTCCTCTTCATAACAGTTCCATGAAGTGAGAGGCAAGCACGCAGTCACCCCAGTTTTACTGAACAGAATACAAAGCCACACAGACCAGAAGACCTAGAGTGGGGACCAGAATGAGCCTTCTTGTCTCGGTTCACGGTACCTCCTGTGACCCTGAGAGAATCCACTCTAAGTGCCGTTGGGTTTAACATGAACTTACAAACTCCCATTTATCATTTTGACTCCTGTATTGTATAACATGCACATCTCTGTGGCAAAATCCATTTTCTTCTTTCATTGGTGTGTTGGAACAGGCTTTGAAATGAGGATTTAGTGATTCCCGGATTTCATTTGTAAATACAGATCTTAGTAGTGGAAAATATTCACTCTTGAAGCCCTAAGGGGAAATAATATGAGTTGTATTGCAGTCTTGCCAAATTCACATTAACTCATTCATACTGAATAGGAAAAGATGTTGAGAGGTGCATTTATTTATTTATTTGTGGTGGTAAATACTTATGCATAATGGGAATTTTAAGATCCGTTGGAAATAATTCAAGGTTTTATATTGGTTTAGTCCTCCTTAGAAATACATGGCAAATGTTTTGAAAATTATAAACAGAAGCCAGAGAGATGTAAAGCTAATTCCTTGCAATCCTGGGACCATGGGTTTATATACTGTAAGAAACTGGTCATGGTTGTACACCCATACTCTGAGACTGAAGGTAGAGACAGGTGGATCCCTGGAACATTGAAGTGGAAACTTGAGGGATCTTTGGAAAGTTAGTCAGATGGTGTTTTGCTGGGGCAAACACATGAAGGAATGTTTGGTTAAAGTGGATACAGGTGTGAAAGGCTAAGGCAGACTCTTGAAGGAACCTTTCACTGAAGCTGACACAAGAGAGAAGATGTTCTGCTAAAGAAAGCACATCAAAGGACACGTGATCAAGGATTCTTTGCTAACAACATGCCTGTATTGGTCTGCCTTACATTGGGTAATTGAGCCGTATTTGTCAGGACTCCATAGAGAGAAATTCGTAAAAAAAACTTCTGGTGGTGTGCTGCAGTTTCTTGCCTCTTCCAAGAACTCAGGCTGATTGGATACACATGCTGAGGCAAGGCCCGTGCTGAGGTAAGGCACATGGAGAACATGTGATGTTTGGAGGGTATAAATAGGACTCCACAGAGTGCTGGAGACAGAGCTTGGCTTGCTGGTACAGCTAGCTGTGCAACACTTGTGGGTCTCAAGTCTTTGCTGATTTTTGCTTTCCTGAGAGAAGCACAGCAGAGAACTTTTCCTGGTGTTCCTGCCGGTCCCTCTTGCTGACTTGAGCCCAGGCTGAGGCCTGGCTATCTCTGCTAGGTCATGTCACTGCTGTTGCTGACCTGACTCTACCAAACTGGATTGCTGGTGTATCCATGAAGTGTTTGAGAGTGGATTAGCTGCTGCTGCTAACCTGTGAACTGAACTGCCAATTTCCAGACAACACAGACAGGAGTTACTACTCCAAAGAACCTTTCTAAACAGTCCGCTTGCCTATATTCTTGCTTTCCCACTACCTCTGATGGGTGGTGGGCTACAAGAAAGGTTAAAGTGTTTAAGAACCATCATTAAAAATAACGTTTGAAATAATTAAAGCTACAGAACATGCTGTCCAGCAAGCATAGTCTAGTTTGTATAGTTCCAGGAAGACACCCTATAACTGATTCTGTCTCAAATAAAAAGACCCAAAGCACCCCAGGGCACTTGAGGTGGTCCTCTGACTGCCACAGCACATGCACCTAAGTGCTTGTACACACACACACAGCCCCACCTCCAAACACACATACATGCACACATACATGCAGACACATAGACACACAAAGAATCAAAAAATAATTCAACTATAATAAAACATGTCATAAAGAAGAAGACAGGTGTCCTAGTCATTGTGCTACTACGGAGACACCACAGTCTCCGCAACTCTTACAGAAGGTAGCATTTGATTGGAGGCTTGTTTGCAGTTTCCGAGGGATGAATAGTCCATTATCATGGCGAGGAGCATGCAGGCAAGTGCAAGATAAAATAATAAAAATAATGCCTCATGCATGATGATTTGCATATGTGCAGCAGCAATGTGCCTAATACACTGAGTACAGTGTAGCTGTCTTCAGACACACCAGAAGAGGGCATCGGATCCCATTACAGATGGTCATGAGCCATCATGTGGCTGCTAGGAATTGAACTCAGGACCTCTGGAAGAGCGGTCAGTGCTCTTAACCACTTAGTCATGTCTCCAGTCATTGATCCATTTGGGCTACAATGACATAAGCTGGTAGCTTAAGATCATCACAAGTTTGTTTTTCAGTCTGGAGGCTGGGGACTCCAAAGCAAGCTACCTGTGTGTGCATCTTTCAGAAAAGACTTTCTCACAGAGGGTGGCTTCATACAGTGGAAGGGATGAGCTAGCTCCTGAGGGACTGGGGGTGTGATCTTTCCAATAGCTGCATGAAGCACTGGGACAAAAGCAACTTAAGGGAGAAAGGGTTTGTTTTAGCTCACGGTTCAAGGCATGGTTCGTCATGACAGGAAAGTCAAGGCAGCAGGAGCATGAAGCAGTTGGCCACATCTATAGTACAGGACTGTCCAACCAGCCAAACACCAGGCTTTCAGCTCTGCTGTTCACCAGAAATCACCACAAGCCATGCTTGATGAGTGCTAGTCAACAGTCATCTCTCTTGGAAAGAAGGGCTGGGGAAAGTCATGGGACCCTCACCTAGCCACCCCTTCCACCAGCTGTGTTCAGTTGTGCCCTTACTGTGGGGAAAGATTAGGGGAGGTGACTCCATCTACATAGTGGGGGAGGGGTCATCATTCATGCTGGGTCAGACCTAGCAGTGTGGCTGCTTTAAGAGAACCCACTGCTCTGTAATAATGTCTAATAAATCCACTGATTTCCCAGAGAGAACTTTGGTGGAATCATACCGTAGTTTGTCTTTGAGACCATAGGGGTAGGGGCTAGATGCTATTTATGTTATGTTATATAGATTGCTTTGGACAGTACCAAACTCTTTACTAAGTATATTAACATTTTAATTCATGAATGTGGAAGGTTTTTCCATTTATTGTGCTTTCAATCTCTTCCAACAATGCTTATTTTTCTTTGTGTGTGTGTGTGTGTGTGTGTGTGTGTGTGTGCATTTTCATGTGAGTGAGTATATGTGTGTGTATTATGCATCTGTGCATATCATGTGTCTGCCCTGTCACTGTCTACATTATTCCTTGGAGACAGGGACTCTCACATGAGCTAAGCTGGCAACTACCAAGATCTAGCAATCCTCCTGTCTCTGCACTCCCTGTTTCAGCACTGGAGTTGCAGACATGCACACAATGACATCTGAGTTTTCACATAGGTGCTGGGGGTTATCTCTCTAGCCCCTCGATAATGTTTTATACTTTTCCATGTATAAGTCTTTTGTCTGTATGGCTAAGTTTATCCTAAATATTTTATTCTTCTTAATGCTTTATGTTTTTTTCAGACTGATTGTTGCTAGTGTATATGTAGAAAGGCTGTTGACTTTTGTGGTTGGTTTTGTGTACACAGTCTGATGAGTGTGTTCTTCAGCTGACAGGTTGCATCATTTTGTGTATGTGGGTGGCATCTTCAGAATGTTCTGTGGGTTAGCTGTATCATCTGTGATCTGAGGTAACTTTATGCCCTCAACTTACTTGACTCACTTCCTGGCCAAAGCTTCAAGCAGTGTACGGAACAGATGCAGCACCAGAGGGGAGGCCTATCTTTGGGGGTGGAGTGGGGTGGGGTGGGGCAGAAGCTCCAGCCTTTCCCCACTGAGCATGCTCTTGGCTTTAAATATTTTATACGTTATGTTCTGTTGGTAGTTTGTTGATAAATTTTTGCCATAATAATGTGTTGAACTTTGTTAAATGCTCTTTCCATGTTTACTGGGACAAAAATTATTTTTTTCACTTCAGCATGTTTATGTGATGTATTATATTATGAGATTTTTCATTCAAAAAGTAACCAAAGTAATAAATGCTAATTACTTGTGGAAGCCAGTCTTTTAAGGCCCTGTTAAAGTGGTTTCCAGCATTGTTTTGAGGATTTATGTGTAGTACTCATCAAGGGTATTGGCCTAGAGATTTGTTTCTCTAATCCTCATTGTTTTCTCATTCCTTCTGCTACTTTTGTGGTTACTTGACTTTCACATGTGTTTGTCAGGATTGTGCACCAATGGACGGTTTGGAAATGGTCTCTCTCACTCGAGCTCTGGAAGTTGAGAAGTTGGTGTCAGTTCTCTTCCTAAGGTTTAATAGAATTCACCAGTAAAGCCATAAGGCCATGGGCCTTTCTTTTTTTGGGGGAGGCTTGAATCACCCTACTATTCTCCTCCACAGTTACAGTCTGTTGAGATCATCTCTTCCCAGCTCAGTATTTTTATGGTCCTACAGATATCAAGTCACTTCATCTGGCTGTTCCATTTGTGGTACTCTCTTATAAGCCTCCATATTTTTGGAAAATCACATAGACTATACCTTCACGTATATCCCAGTTATTTGAACAATTTACTTTGTTTCCAATCAAGCTGAAATTTCATCAGTTTTGTTGATG
Organism: Rattus norvegicus; assembly: GCF_021556685.1. Taxonomy (NCBI): domain Eukaryota; kingdom Metazoa; phylum Chordata; class Mammalia; order Rodentia; family Muridae; genus Rattus; species Rattus norvegicus. The sequence continues at coordinate 81,298,624 of NC_141537.1, read as the reverse complement.
TTGTCATTTTGGTTCCACTGATCTTTCTGGGCTTTCTGGTCACTATTTTGCTATGATCCTTATTATTTTGTTCCTTCCACGGCTATATTAATACTTTTCACCCTATGGTCTTGGCCCTACATGTACCAGCTACTTTTACACTCTTTATTACAGACTGTAGGTTTGTATTTTTCAAAACCCACTTTTAATAAGGGTTCTTCTATGCTTTAATCTCCCTTCTAGTCCACTACCCACCAGAGGTAGTGGAAAGGAAAGGTTAATGGGGAGGGGGCATGTTTAGAATTTGGGGGTGATTCCAGTCTTCGATGTCAGGATATCAGTAGTTCAGTTCACAGGAATCAGCAGTGCCAGCTTGATCCACTCACAAACACCATTCATGAATCAGTAACAGCATTTGCTCCAGAAGAAACCCCGAGGCTCTGCCAATCGGCAGAGAAGCAGTGAGAAGTGGTCGGAGCACCAACAGAAATTCTTTGGTGTGCTTCTCTCTATGACGTCACAACAAACAATGGTCAGAGAAGAAGGCAAGGTGAACCAGTACCACACAGCATCGAGGCCAGCGTCAGCAAAGCCCTGTGATGACCAGCAGAGTCGCAAGGCAGACCAATGCAGTAGCCTTGTCTGCTGTGTGTTGGGTTATACTTGTGCTTTCTCCAAACATCACGTGTCCTCTCAAGCATCTGCTCCAGCAAAATATCACATGCCCTCTCACCAGGCCACTTCAGAAAACATGCCATGTGTCTGTTCTCAGCAAAACATCCTCCCATGTGTCTGCTTCAGCCAAGCATCCTCTCATAAGACAGTTCCCAGAAAACATGATAACATGACACACTGAATCTCCAAAGAAACCAGAAAAATCCCCTTCAACAGATTTTCCTGAACACTGTAACTTCTCTGTTATATGAAACATTGCTGTGTTATTCATCACCATGTACTGCTCTCTTCCCACCCAAACCACCTTCTTCAGCATCGTTCCTGGGGCTTCTTTCAAGGTAGAGTCCATGGCCTTCCATCAAAGATATGAACCAGCATCGCTGAGGGTAGGCCTAGGGGCTTGTTCTCTCTCTCCCCCTTCCTCTCTCCCTCTCTCCCTCTCTCCCTCTCTCCCTCTCTCTCTCTTTCTCTCTCTCTCTCTCCCCCTCTCCCTCTCCCTCTCCCTCTCTCCCTCCTCCCCCTCTCATGTGTGTGTGTGTGTGTGTGTGTGTGTGTGTGTGTGTGTGTGTGTGTGCTGGGATACATGGGCATGTATAGCCTGCTTTTCTGAAGTCTTCTGAAGATGTCACTCAGGTCTTCCTGTGTTGCAAGCATTTTACCAGCTGAGCCATTTCCCAGCCCCCTGCACCTGAGTTCTTACAAACAAGACCTGAACTCTTACAAGAAGGTAATTTCTTTTCTGGAAGGAGCTCGACGGCTCAGAGACTCCTTGAGAAAGATGGTGCAGGTGGACTCAAAAGGCTTCTCTTTGACCGTGTGGCACCTTGTGAGGGTTAAGTCCTAAGGGAGAACTGGCATCTCCATCTCTGTGAGGAAAATAGGGACAGCCTTCCAGCAGAGTGAAGAGTGACAGTGAAACTTAGCATGCATGACAGAAAAACGTTTCTCTATCCAGCTTACAGAAACCCAGGGTAGGGTGTGGAGTGATTCTCAGTGGCTCCCAGGCTCCCAGAAGTACTTGTAGTGGGTAAATATGGTACTCATGATGCTTTCCAGAAATAGCTTTGGAGGCAGGAGAGCACGAGAACCTTCAATGAGACAGGCGATCCCAGGACGGTGACTGCTCCAGGTGTAGTAGCCTGCAGTAAGTTACTATCATTTCCAAGAAACTCACAAGCCAAGAGGAAAGCCTCTCCAATCCTTGTGTCGGCATTTCCACACTGCAGTCTGTGCATCTGGAACCACTTCTGCCTGGTTGTCATGAGGACAGATGTCTTGCTGTTTTGCCAGCTCTGTCCTATCTGTGTGTCTCTAAATCACACACATGGTTTCCCCTTCTAGTGGGGGATGGAACACTTTCAAGTTGGAAGAGCCACTGGGAGTGCCCCGGCATTTGCTGCCACTCAGACAGTACTGGGATGCGGACTGGGCATCTGAGGCAATGCTGTGCCCATAGCCAGCATAGGCACCAAACCTCCATTTCTGTTATGGCTTTGTAAAATGGAAAATACAAGAGTGTGGGAGTCTCCCAGAAGGGTTGAAGAGCCATTGCCCACTGTGTAAAATTTCCAGGATTTCAAGATATGCATATGTCCTTAGGGTAGAGTAGAATAAGAGGAAGCTGGACTGACACCACCCTTTTATTGTATGGGAAGGGAACACCACTCCGGTGGGATTCAGCCTCCATCTGCAATTCAAGAAGGCTTTTTTTTTTTTTTTTGGTTCTTTTTTTCCGGAGCTGGGGACCGAACCCAGGGCCTTGCGCTTCCTAGGCAAGCGCTCTACCACTGAGCTAAATCCCCAACCCCTCAAGAAGGCTTTTAAATCGACAGCAGTATGCTAGAGCTTTATGCATTTAGATGGGGGCTCCTAGAAGATCAAGTCTTCGTGTGTGTGCATGTGTATGTGTGTGTACATGTGTATACATGCATATGTGTGTCGCTGTGTATATGTCTCTCTGTGTATAATCTGTGTGTGTGTGTGTGTGTGTGTGTGTGTGTGTGTGTGTGTGCGCTTCTGCGAAGCAGGAGACTTACTGAGCTCTGGACCTCTGGATGCTCCAGGACAGTTCTTCTGCTTCGAGAAGCCCTCCCTTCTAATCTAGATGCTTACTTTCTCTGGATATACTCATTTATCTTGGCTTTTGGCAACATGGTTGTCACATACATTCCTTCTTCTGTTTTTCAAATCTTACCAATGAGTAAAAGTTTTTTTCTAGTGCATTTAAATTCAGTTGGCAGAGAACACTTCCATTTCTTCTAAACATAAATGCAGGAACAGCTTCTGTTAGTCACTGAGGCACTGCTGGGGTCTTGTGTGTGCAGGCTGTGTCTGGCGGAAGATACAGAATTTATTCTGCAACCGAACTGTCTGAGGATTGCTATTTTTTCCCACAGAGCATATTTATTTCCCTTTGACAGAGTTTGAGGTTATGGACTCTATTTCTGTCGGACAAAAGAAAACAGTGCACCATAAAAATCTATGACATTATATTGAGGGAAACCAAGTGCATTCATTTTCTCTGAGATGAGGCCGCCCATTTCAGTAACTGAAGGGATGAGAAAGCAGACACTCTGAGAGCATGCTAAGCTTAATTTAAGCAAAAGATGATCCATTAAAAATAAACTATATAATTAAATGCCTATAGTTACTTCTTTTGTGGGGAAGAAAATGACAGTCAGATTCTCTGCAAACATGCCGACAGGGAGGGAGGGTTCCTAACCTTTCTGTAAAATGGAGAATCAATACTCATCAGGGAAAAGAAAGAAAGAATGAATGAATAGGAGAAATCCTCGCAGGCGCCACAGATGATAAAAGATTGAAGACGTGAATAAAATATCACAGGTCAGCGTTAAAGCAGATGACACTGTTCTCGCCCAAGGCAAAGGTCTAATCGGGGGTACAAAAGCAGAGTCCAGCACAGAGGGCGGTGGAGGAGAATGCCACAGGGCTCCTACCGCACTCTGTTCTCAGAAGAGTTTCCTTCCCCAGGGAGATGCTTGCTCCAAGAGCAGCGTTGGGAGCCAGGGACCTCCCCTCCCCTGACCATAGCCAGAGCTGTGGATACAATCCAAACCTTCTTTGTTTCCTAGACCCGTAGGATGCATTTTAAGCTTGAGAACAAAGAGACAGTGCTTGCTGTCAAACACGGAGAGATGACTCTATTGGCTCCCTCCATAGGTAAGACCCTTTAAAACAACCCGGAGAAATGGCACATGGAAGGGTTCTGCCTGGACGGCTGAGGGACCCGTCGCTACTCGAAAGGCAGGAAGGAATGGTTGGATGCTGATCGTTACTGAGTGCTTGCCAGGCAGATTACCATGGGCATCTCTGTACTTACAGTCAAAGTCTTATTTTAAGAAAGCCCAGGAAACGATATTTTAGTATGCGTGCTGTATTCATTATTTTCGTGGAGTTCTGATCAAAATCTCAAACAGACCAGCTTCCATTATGACTATGGCTTTGAATGGTTCAGTCCTTCATGGCAGACAGGACTCAGAGGGGAAGAGCCAGTCTCTTCATCCAGAGGAAAGGGGTGCTGGAACCTAGCTAGTTTCTCCTTGTTTCTCTTCTGTTCTTTCTGGGTCCCTTCTGCATGGGACGGTCCAATGGGCTTTCAGGGCAGGCCTTTCTCCAGTTATTCTCATCTGAAAGGGAAGACTCCTCCGGATCCATGAGGCAAGAGGAATCTTTCCTCCTGGTAAGCTATTCTCTTGGGTATTTTGGTCAGAGCTGTGCAAAAGTAACTAATACAGTCAGGAAGCTAAAATATTGGTTGTAGGCTTCTCTGGCAAACACATGTAGCCCTTGTCTTAGCTAGGTTTCTATTGGTGTGATAATCACCATGACCAAAAGCAACTAAGCTCGCCATTTATAGTTCAACATCGTCCAAGAAAATCAGGGCAGGAACCCGGAGTTAGAAGTTGAGACAGAGGCCATGGAGGCGCTCTGTTTATGACGTAGTCCTCATGGCTTGCTCACCATGCTTTCTTAGGACCCAGGACCACCAGACCAAAGGTTGCCCCACTTACAATGGGCTGGGCTCTCCTACACCAGCTGATAATTTCAGAAAATGCTACATGATTGGCTATAGCCTGGTCTTACGGAGGCGTTTTCTCAGTTGAGGTTCCCATCTCTCGGATCACTCCAGTTTGTGTCAACTTGACAAAAGACTAGGCAGCATGCACTGGGCCATATTGCCAGACCACGTTAAACTTTTAGCTTACATTAGTTTTTACAGTTACATTTTAAAGCATCCTAACGAAGCAGAAACTTATTGAGATTATATTATACTCATTACATATGTATTTAGAATATGTATCCTGGAAATGTAACATATAATTGTGGTGCCTACTCTTGGGCCATTTTGACACACCTGGGAGGAGGGAGCCTCAGCTGAAGAGTTGCCTTCATCAAACCCGCCAAGAGCACATCTGTGGGGCCTTTTCGTGATTGTTAATTGAGGTAGAAGAAGAAGCCCACCCGGCTGTGGATAGCACCATCCTAGGCAGGGAGATCTCACCATATGAAAAAGGTAGCGGAACATGAGCCTGAGAACAAGCCAGTCACAAGCGTTCCCCCGGGTTTCTGCTTCAAGCTCCGGTCTTGAGCTCTGGCTTCCTTCAGTAAGGGACGGTAACCTGCGAGGTAAAATAAACTCTTTCCTTCCCAAGGTGCATTTGGTCATGGCGTTTATCACAGGAACAGAGAGCAAGCTCGAACTTACTTTATATAGTTAGCTACATTGTATCCATCTTAAAGGCAAGCAAACTAAAGCTAAGAGCACTTGACTTAGACCATTCAGCTCTACGGTCTCCCTCTCAGCAGCAGGCTGGGCTGTGAACACCCTGGCTATCTCCTCAGGCAGACCCACAGGTGGTGTTCACAGCATCTCACCTCTTTATTTGGCTAATGTCCCTGATCTGGCACTGCTGGTATTTTCAGTCCCGATAAACACCACCCCATTTTCTTCCTGTGAATTTTACTTCACTCATCCTCCCTCCATTTATAGCCCTGTTTATCTCGCGGGATGTGGAGTTATCTGGAAACAGTTGTTTTCTCGGTGTTAAATGAAACTTGTGTCATATTTGATTTATTACCCTTGTTGCTCTAGCCTTCCTGGCTCTCTATATACAGTGTCTACTTCAGTTCAGGGACAACCTGCCATTTTCATCCATGTGTGAGACCTAGAATGGCAGTGGTGGCGATAATGCAGCATGGAGACGGCAGATACTGTATCCTTTTCCTGTAACTTTTGAAAACCTGATACAAAATTGTATTACGTGACTTGATTATTCCTGAAGCAACCTGATATTTCTAAAAAGACCTAAATTAGGCATCTCCCTTATTCCCTTTTAAAATGAGAATTCTTCCTTCAGATGATATGTATAACTGAGTTCCACCTTGGAACATTCTAATTGAAAAACACGAGTCCCAGCACTACTTACAATACAGAAAGGTCTGAAGGTCTGTGACTGAGTGCTTGCCTGGGCTCAAGACCCAGCCTGCAACAGAGGGAGGGAGGAAAGAAGGAAGGAATGAAGGGAAGGAGGGAGGACTTATATGTATAAAATATATTGGGTTAGTGAGCAAAGAACTAGAAATACCGATTGCTTATATCCACTGTTGCATTTGTATAATAAAAATGACTACTTACATTTTTTGAAACAATTTTTAGCTTATGAAGTAAGAGGTTTATCTTATTCTAATACACGCTTGGTTTTGGCTGCTCCCCTCCCCTACCTCCCTTGGCTTCCATCCCTACTCTACCCTTACAGCATTTCCTGTTTACCTCATATCACACTGTGCTATTGACCTCTGAAGCCCTCTCCCCTTAAGTTTAATTTCCTGGCCTCTACCCACACATATTCCCAGCTTAAATGCATACATATAGTTTTATTTATATATACATATATACTAGTATATTATATACTGTATATAATATACATACTAATATATTACTATCTATACTAACAGTACTATATATACTAATATTGCTATATATGTTACTGTATTACTACATATATATACATATATATATCATATTAGAGAGCATGCAAAATTTGTCAGCATGATCCTGGATTATCTTGTTTAATGTGATACTCTAGCTTGACACATTTCCCTGCAAATTTCATATTTTTATAAATGAATAAAATTCTATTGTGCATATACATCACATTTTTATTGTCGGCACCTACACCAATACCATTTCCTGGGTCTTGTGAAAACAGTATTAACAAACATGGATATACAAACAGCCCCTGCGGTAACCCAGGAATCTTTGGGTATATGCCCAGGAGTTCTACAGATGATTAAAACAAAGGGAAAACCAAAACCAAAACAAAACAGTTTGTTGTCAATCAACAAACTGGCCAATGAATGGAACCGATGGTTCTCAAAAGTAAATGAAATGGCCAATAAATACTTTTTAAAGTTGTGGGAGCCAATGAAATCCTGAGCAAGTGTACTCTTGAATGAGCCAAATCCTGACTGAATATGCCCTGTAGGTATGGGCACAGCCATGCCAAGGACCCCAGTGCCTCAGCCCCAGGGGAATGGCAAAGCCTTCTCCAGGTGAGGCTCAGAGGGAAAGAGAAGCCATCCTCAGGTGAGTACAAGACTGACCTTTCTTCTTCTTTTTTTTTTTTTTAAAGATTTATTTTAGGTATGTGAGTACACTGTCACTGTCTTCAGACACACCAGAAGAAAGCATCAGATCCCGTTACAGATGGTTGTGAGCCACCATGTGGTGGCTGGGAATTGAACTCAGGTCCTCTGGAAGAGCAGCCGGTGCTCTTAACCCCTGAGCCATCCCTCCAGCCCAAGACTCACCTTTCTTTATTCCTTCATTACCACTGATCAGGGCTCTAGGGCCTCAGCCAGGCGGGTGATAGTACAGTGTTAAGCTGAGAATGCCCAGTCACCAAGGAAATGAAAATGAAAACTACTCTGAGAGTCCACTTAGCCCCTACCAGGGAGAACACAAAGGCTAACGATTGCTGGCAAGGATACGGAACAGGAGAGCCATACTTATGGCCGGGGACTACAATAGTTCAGCTACTATGGAAGTCAGTGGGAGGCTTTTCAAAAAATTAAAAATAATATCATATTCAGAGATATAGGAGATCCAATACATGGGATGCAGAGCCAGGTGGATCTCTGAATTCGAAGCCAACCTCGTCCAAAGAATGAGTTACAGGATAGCCAGGGCCACACTAAGAAACCTATCTCAAATAAGTAAGTAAGGAGAGAGGGAGAGAGGGAGAGAGAGAGAGAGAGAGAGAGAGAGAGAGAGAGAGAGAGAGAGAGAATGGGAGAAATGCTGATGATAGATTATAAAGGTGTTAAAAGCAATTAATACTATTCCCTAATCTGAGAATTAGTATAAATTCTTTCATTTCTAATTGCTCTCATTTTTCTACTCTTGAATAATTTTTATCTTGTTGTAGACATAGGGCATGTTCTGTATGATATTAATCCTTTGGAATTTGTTGTAATTTCTTGGTTTTGGTACTGGTTCAAATTTTCCTCGTGAGGGAAACATGCCTTCTATTCATTTGGTACCTGGTGTTATACATGTATGTGTACATACAACAGTATGAAATATGATCTGCACATGTGTGCACATGTACAAAGAGCTCTAGATTTTACTTCTATGAGGACTCGCATATTAATGTGCACATAGTGGGGGTGGATGAAGTCCTGGGTGCATATATTATTGATAGGGTCCTGGCTCTGTCCAAGACCCCAGTGCCTCAGACCTTTGGAAATGGCAAAGCCTTTTCCAGATCAGGCTCAACAACTGGCAAACCATTCCTCTGGTCCCAGTGTGAGAGTTTAAGATGACTGACCAGTATGTGCATGAACTAGCAGCTGTGCTCCCTCCTCCGGATGGCAGCCACCAGACTGATGTGAACTGTGCTCCTCCAGGTGACTGATGGCTGACATGAGCAACCGCTCACCTAGTAAGACTCACTAGCCTTCCTCCTGGGCTGCACATAATAGATGCTCTGGCTTTCCAGGTTATGTTGTCCGTCCCCTCCATGAGAGTGAGCTCGACCAGCCTGATCCCAGCTTTTCTGTCCATGTGTTTGCGTGTCTCTCTTCTCTACACTACCTCTTTGCCTCAGGTCCTTGGATCTGAGTTTTCCTGTTTACTTAGGCCATGAGATCTCATGGTTGGCATGTGACAACCTCACGTAGACCCACATGAGGCTGCATCTCACATGAGCATGGGCTCTGAGACTCCATATTGGGAAGTTACTGAGCTGTCTCCCCACCTGAAGGGGAAACTAGCTTTCAGAACTGACTGATTTTCACTCCTGTGTCATATTATAATGCAAGTTAACTCGTGCATTTGATTGAGGTTGGCAACCCAGACTATCTCAGGCCTCTCAATTCAAAGTGTGTGGTGTTTATCTAGACCTGTGTCTGGATTAGGGAATAAACAAAGCACATCTCTGCCAGCTTTAGTATGCAATCGACTACCATATCCTGTGGGACTCGCAATTTTCTTTTATGGGCTCATATTTCTTTTAAACGAAGGCCAATCAGCAAACGGTGATCTATTGATTGGCCTTCATTATGCAGAGACCATGGTTTCCCAGCCTCACGTAATTAACGCTGAGATGAACGATGTTTTCTTGAAGTCAGCTGCTGTTGGGGGCACCGTAGGAAGTTTGGCTGGATCTTTAGCATCTGCCCATTGGATGCAAACCGGCACCACACACCTCCTTCCCAAATGGCGATAATTAAAAATGTCTCCCGAGTGTGCAGAATCTGTCCAGGGGATGGGGTGGGGGATGGGGTATCACCTCCAGTTGAGAATCCCCACAATAAGGAAATGACATGTTTCCCTTTAGAGCTGCGCGTTCGTGTCACTGAGACAAGAATCACATTGATTTAGTCTTACTGCACTCAAGGCACCATGCTTTTATAGAAGCAGCTTTACTAAGACCCAGAGGGGAAAAAGCACGGTTTGTAGGGACAACCTAGCAGTGGGCTCCACAAACACTCTGTTCCCTTAGAGTTCTTGGGAGGATAGGCGTGAAAAGGCCAAGTCCTACTGAAACAAGTGTCACGAGGCACTTTCGTTATTGTCCAAACTGCACTTGTACAGAGAGAGCAAGGCTCATCCACCAACTTGACTGTTCTTCCCCTGGCTCTGTGGTATGCTGCTCATTTCTTTCTGAATGTGTTTGTGGGGACAAGCTGTTAGCATTTTGTCTAAGCTCTTACTCTCTTTCCATTCTCTTCCCCACTTTCTCTCCACGTGCTCATGGCCAGTCTCTACTTCTCTTCTGTCTATCTGTCTGTCTGCCTGCCTGCCTGCCTGCCTTTCTCTGCCTCTATTAACCTCTTAACTCCCCTCCCCATGCCCTGGTCCCTCAGGGGGAAGGGAATGTCTCTGCATGGGCCCGCTGAGGCACCCCTTTTCCCCATACCTCACCACACCTCCATAGAACATAATCCCCCCTCTCTTTATCTCTTCATAAACACACCACAAGCCAGCCAACATAAGGATCAAAGGAAGCCATGTTTTGACCAGTGAGTAGTTAAATCTCAGGTCCCAAGTTTCCCTGTCACAGAGGAGCAGTGGCCCCTGCACCTGCATTGGTGCACACAAAGTATCTGTACCTTGTCTGACCCTAGGTACTGATACTGGAGGAAAGAAGGGTTAGTAGGCACTTTCTTAAGCCTGGCTCATTATCTGGTAGACATGATCAGGGCTCCATCCAAGCAGGCCAGCAGGAAGACTGCTTTTGATTTAACAGCACTCTGAACAAGACCCTCCTGTGGCTTTCTAAGAGTTAATTACAGAGTTTTGTGAAGGCACCTGCTGTCCTGTCCCATGAATGGCTTAGTGAGCAGTCACAACAGCCACACAGATGCCAGTGGCAGCAGAGTTTCCTTGGAAGACGGCTCAAAAAGATCAGAGGCACACGGGCTTGCACCCTCTACTTATAAGAGAGGTTGAAGTCAAGGAAATAATTGGTTCACCATCATACAGCATCTGTGATTTCATAGACTGTCGTGTGTGTGTGTGTGTGTGTGTGTGTGTGTGTGTGTGTGTGTGTGTGTGAGAGAGAGAGAGAGAGAGAGAGAGAGAGAGAGAGAGAGAGAGAGAGATATTGAGGGGGAAGGGAGAAAGAGTCCTCCTCTTTTGGGCCTCAAGGACAGCCTTAAAGAACAAAGGGCTGGAGCTGGAGAGAGCAGGTTTCTAGCCCTTGGTCCTGACTGGCTTTAGACCACCTTGCTCCTGAGCCCAGGGAGTGCAGCAAACCTGTGCAGTGGCTGCAGCTGCAGACCAACCAGCAGCAGGGCAAATTCCACTGCAAGTGTTTACTTTCCGAGGGCCAACTGAATACTGCTGAATTCCTCGACAAAACCTTCTAACCTATTGGTTAGAGCTGTAGAGGGCAGAGGAAGGAGGCTCCACTGAGGAGCCAAGAAGCGGGAGACTTGCAGAAACCTACAACCTGCTGCCTCCTGCAGGGCGGCTGCCTTCCTTTAAATATGGATGGAGCAGTAATGACCTTCCACAGCTTCCAGACTGCGGTACCCACCCACCGTGCCTGGCTCTGCTCTCCTGCAATTCAAACACCTTTTCTGTTGTGAGGTAATCGCTAGACACTGCAAACAGAGGTCGGCTGGTGACATCCATGTTGGCTGGGGTCCCTCTCACCAAGGGGTAATAATCCCTTTCTTTTGTTCTTGGATACAGGGCCAGCCCTGTGGAACTGAAGCCTGGCTTCTGGGGACAGTCCTAGAGACTGTGACCTCAGGACTCAGCAGCTCTGTCTGCGTTTTCCCTTTTTTATTTTATTTTATTTGCGTTTTGCTTTTGTTTTGAATGCACTTACATAGTCACGCAAGAAAGTCTACGCTTGCTGCTCACCCGTGATTTCTTTGTACGGAGGCACGTGTCTCCTGAACAAAAGCTCACATCATGGCTGTGGAAAGTAAGATTTAAAAATGTAATTTGAGCCCTTGAGTTAAAAAGAACATTTGAGGACTTTTTAAAAATACTTATCAAGGGGTTGGGGATTTAGCTCAGTGGTAGAGTGCTTGCCTAGGAAGCGCAAGGCCCTGGGTTCGGTCCCCAGCTCCGAAAAAAAGAACCAAAAAAAAAAAATACTTATCAAGCAACTCCATTACGTCTAGCAATTTCGTCTTTCCGAATCTTGGAGAAATGAGATTATCTGGATAAGTGGACAGGTTTCACCAACTTTCACCAGCCAGTGGAACCTCAGAATGGTCTCCACCAGTCATACAGCTTCCAGAGGAGGCAAATGCCCAAGTTGCCACCTCTAGTCCTGACTGTCTCTACCCACCCACTCAATACCTCCCCTTAGATGGCTCCTCCAGCATCACCACAAGCAGTACCCATAGACGTCAGAAGGGGGCGCTGTTAGATCCCCTGGAACTGGAGTTACGGATAGTTTCCAGCTACACTGTGTGTGTGTGTGTGTGTGTGTGTGTGTGTGTGTGTGTGTGTGAGAGAGAGAGAGAGAGAGAGAGAGAGAGAGAGAGAGAGAGAGAGAGAACGAGTGCTGGGAATTTAACCAGAGTCCTCTGCAAGAGTATCAAGGGCTCCGAGTCCTCTCTCCGGCTCCACTGGCTGGCTACTTTCATTAAACCTGGGCCCACTTGATACACTCACTTATAAGTGGACAGTAGCTATAAAGGACAAGATAACCATGCTACAATCCACAGACCCAAAGAAAGTGGACAACAAGGAGGGCCCAAGGGGGTATCCTTGAATCTTACTGAGAAGGAGAAATAGAGTAGACATTGGGGGTAGAGGGAAGGAACAGGGTGGGGAGGGCTTGGGAGGGAAGCAGGAGTGATCAAGTTGGGGAGGGTGGAGGGAGAGGGTACTGGGAGAGAATTGAAATCAGTGGGGGTGTGGACATCTCTGGGATGAGCTAAAAACCTAGGACAATGGAAACTCCCAAGAATCTATGAGGGGGACCATAGCAAAGACTAGCAATGGGGGATATGGAGCCTGAAATGGCCACCTCCTGTAACCAGGCAAGACTTCCAACGGAGGGACTGGAACACCAACCCAGCAACAAAATTCAAGATCCGCAATTTCTCCTCCTAACAAGATGTGCAGGGGTAAAGATGGGACAGAAGTTCAAGGAATGGGCAACCAATGACTGGCCCAGCTTAAAAACCCCAGCCCTGACACCATAAATGACATTCTGCTCTAGGCACTTCTAGAAAGGTCCTAACTGTCATCTGAGAGGCTTCACCCAGTGGTTGATGGGAACAGATGCAGAGACCCACAGCCAAACGTTAGGTAGAGCTTGGGGAATCCTACTGAAGAAGCAGAGGAAGGATTGAAGGAGGCAGAGAGATCAAGGCTCCCACAGGAAAACCTACAGAGCCAGCTAACCTGGGCTCATAAGAGACAGAAACACCAAACAGAGGTCATACATGGGACTGACAGGCCCTTGGCACATATGAAACAGTGTGCAGCTCGGTCTACATGTGGGACTCCTAACAGTTGGAGCGGAGGCCGCTTTGACTCTGTCTCCTGCCTTTGGATCCCTTTGCCCTAACTGGGCTGCTTTGCTGAGCCATAATAGAAGATGTGTCTAGTCCTGTAGCAACTTGATATGTCAAGGAAGGTTGGAATCCACAGGAGACCTCCCTTTTTCTGAGCCTTTTTGGTGGGGATGGTGGGGATTAAGGGGAGGGGGAGGAGGCCTGACTAAGAGGTGAGATGAGAGGGAGGGACTGGGAAAAGAGGAGAGAGGAGAAGGATGTAAAGTAAATACATTAATTAATAAAAAACTATTTTTTTAAATATTGAAAAGCTTCATAATTCTGCCTACTCTCTAACTCTGTCTGTATTCATTCCCAATCCTGGCCCCATCTGCTACCCTGGGATAATTGTAAATTCTTTAGTCTTTCTGTCTATAACCCTCAGTGAAGTACATTCTAATTAACAACATTATGCAACTGTTGAAGACACAGGCACGATCTCCTAAGTGCAGCAAATGCGACCCCCACCATATTGAGCACTTAAAGGAATAATAAGGGTTTGTATTTAATGGGAGGAGGGGACTAAAACCTGGCCACACTGAACTCCCACCTTGACAGCTGTGTGCTAGCTGTATTTATAGTCCCATCTTTGCAGTTCCAACTTAGAACCTTAGACTCACCCCGGACCTCATTCCTCCTGGCTCTCCCCCACCACCCTAATCCAGAAAACTAGGGAGTCCCTAATCCCATGATGCAACTGTTTCTCCCAACTGTCTCTGCTACTACCGAGGTCAGGGTTTCTGCTGTCTCACGCCTGGATTACCTTACACAGAGACTTCGGCATTTGCTGGTGTGTCTTTTGCCTCCTCACTAGTCTTCTGAGGTATGTTTACAGCCCAAAGGTTGAAATGCTCCACTGAGAACTGAAATCCCATCAAATCCACCCCCACCCTCATCCATGACCATTTCAGGGTTCGACATTTCAATCGAGCAAAGCCAGGGCTCTTATCTTTGTACAAGGACATACAGGGCTGCATATCAAGGCCCAGCATGGTGTGAGCATCTCACTCCATGGCCTTACATGGTGTGAGCATCGTTCCTTCCACTTCTGCTGCTGATTCCTAGTCTCCCTCCTGCTCCCTCTGCATCAGTGATGTTGGCGCTCTGACAGTCCCTCCTGAAGATCCTTGAACTGACTGTGGTCTTCCAACTTGTGTCTACTGTGGGCTAGCTCCCTCACCTGCCAGAAGCTTAAATAGTTCCAGGGAGACTAGATCTGGGTATTCTCTTACAAGGACCATCAGCCCCCCACCCTCACCCCATGCTCAATCTCTTTAGCCTTTGCTCTCTCTCACCCACATCATCTCCTAAAACAATAATGCAGTTACTTTCTGTGGCTATTATTTGTTGTCTGTCTGTCACAACTAGAATGCTAACTCGATGAGAATAGCCACGATGTCTGTCAGCCTTAGTGATGTGCTCCCCATGAACGCAGATGCTCCTGCCCATAGCTGGTGTATGGATTTGATGAATGAATAAAGTCTTCTTCTCTATATTTAAAATGCTTGAACGTGCTCTGGGAACCATTGAAGAATTTGAGTAGACAAAGGGTATTAATAGAAGAATCAATGTCTTTGATCAATTTCTCCTTCATGACCCAATAATGTGTGATTAGAAGAATAAGAATCGATTGGATTGCCAGGTTCGTCAGGCAGGAAACCACTCGGTGTTTACAGGAACCAGTCGGGCCAGTTCGGCACTGTATGCTGACCCCTGACACACAGCCCTGCAAACGCTGATATGCAGCCGCTTTGACGGAATGCACGATGACACATTTAAGGGCGGGCCTTGCCTTCTGACACATTGCCATTTCAGGCCACTGGCACAGTTTAAATTATCAGTGTGCTTGATTACCAAGAGCCACATTGGTGGCCATTTTGAAGTAGGGGAGCTGAAGAGATGGGTCACCACTTAAGAGCACTCACTGGCTGCTCTTCCGGAGAACTTGGGTTCCATTTCCAGTACCCACAGGGTGGTTCACAACCATCTGCAGCTATCCAGGGGATCTGTCGCCCCCTGCAGGCCTCCGGTGGTACTGCATACATGTGATGTATACAGTGCTCCACACACATGCATACAGGCAGGCAGAACACTTATACACATAAAATGAAATAAAAAGTTATTTGGGGGTGGTGGTTTTTAATCCCAGGACTCAGGACACTGAAGCATGTGGATCTGTGAGTTCAAGTACAGCCAGGGCCACATAATGAGACCCAGTCTTAATAAAGCCAAACCAACCAACCAACCAACCAAACAAACAACCCAAAACCACAAAGACTGGGAGTGTGGGAGTGGCTCAGTGGTTAGAGTGGGTGCCACGCTTGCAGTGGCTCACAACTGAAACTCCAGTTCCAGAGGACCTCACACACCCTCTTCTGGCCTCTGTGAGCACCAGGCACACATGTGGTATTCAGACATATACACAGGCAAACACATAAACATACAATAAAAACTCGTTCAAAAGAGCTTTGAAGATGGGTGCTGGGGCGTGGTGGAGAGGGTACACCTGAGAAGTGGGGATCCTGGCAGCCAGGCCTGGGCACACTGTGGGTGCCGGAGGACGCATCTCACTTATCTGAGCAATCTGTTTCCTGGAAAGTGTGGATGGAGACAGTCCCTCAGCATGGCTTAGGGTGAACAGCAACTCCACTGAGCACCATTTCCTTATCTGGTAAATGGAGCCGTGATTCCGACCCTGGCTGAGTGACACGAGCTCACATCCATGGCATCCCACACTGTGCAGCTGCTGTATTGGGGCCAGCGGAAGGGGCGTGGCCATCGGCCGCAAAGGGCAGTAGGGAAACCTCCTGGGAGAGCCATGGGTGTGGAGGGGGTATATTGCTTGGGAGATGACCAGCAGGACAGATCTCAAGTGCTTATATTTTAGGATGCACTCGGAAAGGTGTGTAAGAGGGCTACAGCCACACTTCAGAACAGTCAGATAAGCCGAAGACATTTCCTCTCAAGACTGCCCCGCTTTCCCCTGGTTACTCGCTAGCCCTGGCTATTATGAAGAACCGGGCCTTTTCACAGGGGACAGATGTGTTTGACCAAAGCCATTGCCTGTTTTAGAGCAAAGGCCCATTTGTACTAAAAGGCGAATGCCCACCGCTGACCCTCGGTCAGTGGTCAATACCACCAAGGATTTGGTATAATAGAAAACTATGCTTTTAAAAAAAATATATATATATTGAGTTAAAGAAACCAAAAGTCCAACTGAGTGTTCTTCCTTCAAAGCAGACTTTATGAGCAAAACCGATGGCCTTATGACTAGTTCTTCACCATCTGATGAAGACTCTTCTCTTCAGAGAGGCTTCCATTGGCCTCTCGGTGAGTTTTGAATGTATTTAATTAGAAGTAATTTTTGGAAATGAAGGAAAAATATCAAATTATCTGGTCCCGAACAAAACAAAGGCTCCCGATTTCAGCCATCCACCCAGAGTTGACTTCTAGGGTAGTACACGCTATAACTCAAATGAAAATATTCCACTTAAAAGCACAATGTCCCCATCCACGCTGTCATTATAGGAAATCATTAGAGCATTTGCACAGTGCTGTGTGCTGGAAATGTGCTTTACAGTTATTTTTATAGCCCAGCAAACCCCTCTGAGGCAGGCCCTTCTCTACATCTTAAACCAAAGCACAGAGAGGAGATTAAATTACTTAGGTTTTAGAGAGAATAAATGAGTGGACCAGAGTGAGACCTCAGTGATAAAGGCAGCTGTTTTAATCTACTCAGCCATTATGTTAGAAATTTATTCACTGTATAAAATGTTACTTAATGTGGGCTTAGACCTTGTATGTGAATCACCGCTGTGGTTTGACAATGTTGCTTCTGAAGGGAAAGTGTTGAGATTTAGTCCCCATTAAAAGACTCTAAGAGACAGGACTCACAAGAGGTGAAGGAGGCTCTGCCTTCATCAAAGAGTGGCTCTCAATCCTACGATTAAGAGGGTAAAATTGTTATCTTGAGCATGTGTCTCCTGTGAGCAAGTTAGGCCAGCTCTCTTCCTCTCTCTGGCCATGCAGTATCTTTCAGCAGACCAGGCTCACTCAGGAAGAGGGCCATCACCAGACGCAGTCCCTCAACTCGGAGCTAGAAGTACAAGCCACAAAGAGCCCTCTTTTCTTTCTGATTTGCCCAGTCTGCTGGTATTGTGCTGTCAGCAACACAGAACAGACTAAATAAGTTTCACTGTTGGGTAATTTTACAGAACTTTGGAAGAAAGCTAAATTCCTGGTAGGATTTATTGAAAAGGCCAAGCCACTGTGTTTGCAAAGCACCATTGCTAGGGCTGTAACTCAGTCCACAGACTGAGGACAGTCCAGGGAGGAGGGCACGCAGGATCGGGTCCTCCTCGGCGTACGGGTAGGTCCGAGTACCCCAGATGTGGGAGCCAGGCCGTCTTCCTCAGCACTGAACCAGGTTACTGTGCTGTCCGTCAGGCCTTCTCTCTAAGGGCATTGCCCCATGGAGTCTACACCAGACCCACAGCGGCCCTTGTTTCATTTGCAGAGCACCGTCCCCTATTCCAAGACTGGCTTCAGGTTGATTTTACAGTCTTTCTTTTGAGTTTTGAATTAAAATGTTAGTGGGAGTTCTGCCCAACTCTTGTTTGGAATAGACGATTTGTCACCCCTTAAATATGTTGTGGTCTCACATTTTCTTATCACCGTATTATCTCCAAAGTCCTTTCATACGGCTCATCTCATTTGCTTCTGGAGAGCAAAGGAATCTCTGATGGTCAAGGGGACCAGTGTCCCTCCATTTCATTTGCTTAGGTTCAACAGCTATGGAAGCTGGGAAGCGAAATCTCCTGCTCACGGGTACATCATGATAGCTCAGCCCCTGGATTCGACTGTCATAGAGGACTGAAGTCAGAAGGTGGCACGTACCACACCACTGGTTCTGTCCTGGCCAAATATAAAACCTCATCCTTTGCTTTCTGTCATCTCTTTTCCTCTTTCTGTGCTCCCTCCCTCCCTCTCACCACCTTGTTCTTCTTCTCCCTCTTTCCCTTTCTCCGTCTCTCTCTGTCTCTGTCTCTGTCTTCTCTCTTCTCTCTCCTCTCTCCCTCCCTCCCCTCTTTGTGTTTCTCCTCCTTCCTTCCTTCCTTCCTTCCTTCCTTCCTTCCTTCCTTCTTTCCTTCCTTCTTTCTTTCCTAAAAATAGTGAATCAATGATGGTCTTGGCCCCACCCTGTCTGGATGTGGATAGACTAAAAAGACAGAATGGAGAGGGGGGGAGGAGGGAGGAGAGAGGAGGGAGAAAGAGGAAGGAAGATGAGACAGAGCTGCCAAGCCTGAGACCGAGCACAGATGGCTAAGCTATGCCATTCCTCAAACACAGAGAGCCTGGTGCTGGGAGCTCTCCACACTGTAACTTAGGTACTAGGATTTATTATCTATTTATTATCAGTCACGAGACAATTCTAAAACCAATGGTAAAAGAAGGTGGATGTGGACTTGAAATGGCATGAAAGTTTGTCGCTGAACGTTCTGGACTATTGAATGACCTCCCTTGGTGGTCGGTGGACACAAGCATTGAGCGCCACGGCCTTGCTCCTACATTCTCATAAGACAGGATTGCCAGTGGGGCAGACAAACCTATGGCTGGCTCCAGACGTGAGCAACAATGACTTCACTTACTGCTTGGTCAGAACTCTGACTTTTGCTTTACGTCCTCGACTTCTGCAAACAACTTTGACCTCATTCTGGAAGGAGGTTATATTTGGCTGGGTTGCTGAGCGCCTTCTCAGAGCCTCTCTCAGGCCAGTTGCCAATAACTCTCCATGTAACTGTGTTGTAAGTCTGAGGAAAGCTGTTTTGGGTCATCGCCCAGGGCCTGATGCCCCAATTGTGGACACATAGGTCACAATCTTCATATTCCTTATAGAGCTGAAATTAGGCATTGGGGGAGCAGAGAATTTACCCTTTCTACAGCTGTAGCGACTCTATAGTCTGGAACCTTAAAAGCAGTGATCCCTTTATAAATATAAATTTAAAACCCTCATGTCTACTATGTTTGGAAAGGCCGATACGGCTGGCCCCATGAACATTTATCCTGTCCCTCTAACTTGCGTAGTTTGGGTGAGTTTCTGTTTCTGAGAACATACGCTGTCATTAAACCTCTGGACATTTGGATACCGCTAGGATTCTGATATCTTTAAAACAAATAGGAGCGTGAACCCACCCTTCACAAAAAGGGGAAAAGCCTGACTGAGGCTGTAGAGGACAATTGTCACGTGGATGTGACATTGTTGGTCTCAGAACCTCGAGTTTTCCTTGGAGATTTCCCTGCTTGTGCTTAAGGCGAACTCCTGCATACTTTTGTTTTGAAAAGTGTGCCACCCAACCCAGAAGGAGATATATATTTAGCAAGGAGGGAGGAAGGTGATGCGAGAGGGACAGGGTGAGGGGGAAGAAAAAGAACAAAACCATCTGCGTTAGCCTTTGCTGCAGGGTCTCGAGCTATTCTTAATCTTGACAGCAGGATTAATGAGGGGAAAACAGTCCCCAGAAGAAATGTGGCCAGAGGCACTGACCTACCCTCCATCCTCTCCCGCCAAGAGGGACAAAGTCTAGGGAAAATTTCCCCAGTGAGGGTTACTGGGAAAACAATTCTTTGGCTCTTGGTAAACACTCATCGACCTCAGGGGCAAGCAGCCTAGGGTCAAAGCATACACAGAGCTTCAAGGCAGAGGAAGAACCTTCTGGAAGGCTTCACAGTTGGGACGGGGAAGATCACCTACACTTGGAGACAATGTGGAGCCCTGCTGGGCAAAGCCAACCTAGGGATGCGGCAGGCGGGGCCCTTTGCAGGCAGAACTGTCAGCTGGATCACTGGGAAAGATGTCAGGAGAAGGCAGAACCTGGAAAGCCTTGGAGGAGACTGATACAGGGGAGAGGAGAATGGGAAAGAGGCGTTAGAATGTAAGAACAGGAAGTCTTTGTAGTGAGTTGTGGCAGTCAAAACGGAAAAACCGCCGGGCAGTGGTAATGCACACCTTTAATCCCAGCGCTAGGTAGGGGGATCTTGATGAGTTTGAGATTAGCCTGGTCTAGAGATCTAGTTCCAGAACAACTAGGGCTACACACACACACACACACACACACACACACACACACACACACACACACACACACACACACAAAGTCTCTCCTGTATGCTCTTCTCACTTAGATTGTCCAGAACCCACCCTTCACAAAAAAGGGGAAAAGCCTGACTGAGGCTGTATAGGACAAGCAGGCAGCCATTTCTCAGGCTAAAGTCAGGGAGCCCTCCCACACGAGAACATCTACACAGATAAGGGAATGGCTTGTTTCTCTGAGAAAGTCAGAGACGCAAGAAAATACACGAAAAAGAACCCTTCTCTTAGATTTTAAAAGGTGACTTCAAATCAGTACCTCCATAAAAATTGATTTTTGTTTGCGATTTATACACCAGATCCCTTGTGTTTCACCAACACCTAAGCAGTGGGGAGATGCAGGAACAAAGGCTACGTGGCAAACTTCGATAGGATCACACTTATGGGGATACTATTCATAATGATCAATGAGAAGATTAGTTGTGGATGCTCTAAGGGGACTGTCTTAGGGTTTCACTGCTGTGAAGAGACACCATGACCAAGGCAGCTCTTATAAAGGACAACATTTAATTGGGGTTGGTTTACAGGTTCAGAGGTTCAGTCCATGATCATCACAGTGAGAAGCACGGCAGTGTCTGGAGAAGGAGCTGAGAGTTCTACTTCTTAATCCAAAAGCAGCCAGGAGGAAGCAGGCTCTTCCACAGACAGCCAGTGGGAGGGTCTCTTTCACACGGGGTGGAGCTTCAAGCCCAAGCCCACAGTGACGCACTTCCTCCAGCAAAGTACGCCTGCTAATAGCGCCTCTTCCTATAGGCCAAGCATATTCAAACCCCCACAGGGACAGCGAGCATCATTTTTACAGCTCTTTGGAGGACACGGATTAATAACTCAATGTCGGGGAAAATACTTCTGCATCAAGGTAAATGACAAAGGCCTGTTTCCCCCCAAGTATGACTGGGGAAGAAAAAGAAATATACCCAGACTTAAAATGCTCAGAGTATAGATTTTAAAAATTATATCCCCTTTTTTATAAAAGAATGTGGCCATCTGATAAATAGAAACGTGATTCTATTTTTAATTGTTTAAGTGGCAAAAGCAGCCAGTTACAGCAAACTAAAGATAAGAAGTGATTAGGGATCTTTAAAGGGCCATTTTTACCTATATTGGTCTCTAATTCTATAGCCTTACGTTCACGGGAAAGTAGCTATCTAAGCTACTGCCACGCGCCCAAGGAGAAGGTTGAGATGAAGATTCACGATTTAGAGATCAAACCACAGTTGCGGTAGAGCATGTGGCAAATATTTAAGCCAGGATGAGTTTGGCTGGGAGCCTCCCACCGCCTAAGCCAGAGTCCCTAACCCACAGGGAGCTCTGGGAAGTCTTGGGCAAGAGCGCAGGAAGGTCCCAGGACTTTCCTTCATTTGTTCTCTTCTGTCCGGGGCCTTGGCTCGTTCTGTGCAGTAAAGAACAGTCAACGCACGGCCGTGGACTCAGCAAGAAAGGCTCAAAGAAGATTTAGAACTAACTTTCTAGCGCAGGAGGAGGCTGCGAAGGTCCCGCTGCAGAGGCTGAGGCTTCAGTCTTTGGAGGGCTTCCATGATCAACAGGAAAACAAACGGCTCCAGCGCTCTACTGGCTGTTGTGCTCTACGTTTACTTTGCCTTGGCCCCCAAGGTTGCCACATCACTCTCCAAACTTGGAAAGCTCTGAGGCTGAGGCCCAGGACTTTCGTGAGTTCAGGACTTCTCTCTTCCTGATTGCTGGAGTCAGGTCTCCTCCCACCTCAGAGATCCCAGGGCACCAGTGCCCAGGATACTGCTGAAGGGCTAGACAGCTCACACAGTGTCTGTGTTTCCCACCGTAGGCAGGAAGCAGCAAGTCTGCTTCGGGGGGGAGCCCCCTTATGACTTAAGGAATAAGTCTGGAGAAATTCTCACCGACTCAGCCATGCCTACCTAGTAATATCCGATGTGTAACAGCCTAATGGCCGCTCTGGACGACTTCCTGCCACGTGGCCACTGGTATTTCTGTTCTCAGCATTTTTAATTAGCAGAGGTGCCACGGCTGCAGAGGACCACATATAACCCAGAAAAACTGTCAGGGACACACTATAAAAATTGAGTATGTGTCGCCAGTAGATTTAGATTCTTCAGGTTAATATTATTTTTGCAATTAGATAGTGAACTGACATTAATTTACTCGTGCCATGGATTAGGTTAATTTACTCCAGAAAAGCTTACATTTTCAGGATTAAAAATGGTAGCCATGCCTTCTCATGATCTGTCAAAGTCGCAGCTGCGCCACGGAAACAGGGCCATGTTGTATTCTTATAGGCTGTGCAATAATTACTCAAAATGACCAAGTGCCGGGCCCCGTAGATCTTCGTGCTTAAGCACCTACAAATGTACGGCTAGACTTAATCAATTACTTTTCTTATGGTACGATAGTTCAGTGTTTAGAAATAGTAATCAGCATATAGTATTCGGAGCACGGACTTTTAGACATAATAGTGCCTCTGTATGTAAAAAAAACAGAAGAGGCTTGCAAAAATCAAGCTAACTAGTTTTTGACCTCCATGGCTGCAGATGCCCCCTCTATGTCTGCCCGGGTCAGTTAAATCCCTTAATGATGCAAATGTGCTGGCCTTGCCCACTCATTCCCTAGAACTTTTGTCCTGCTAGTGTTTTGAAAATTACTTTAATTAACCTTATTTCTTCTTGGGTAGCGTTCAGACACTTTTATTTGTTAACTGTGCATCCGTTTGTTTCATCATTAACCTTGACTTTTGCCCTTGGAATTGATGGTAATTTATATTGTGAGTCAGGTGTTAGAACAATGGTACTGTGGTACCCAGCAGCCCTGCCCTCGGTGGTTAGGATTCTGTAGATTGTAGGAGACAGAAGTAGGAGCTGGAGGGATGGAGAGAGAGGGAGCAATGCTCAGCCCCAGATTCTCTGAGGGTGGACCCTAGTCTCCAGCACAGGATGTGGATTTTTGGAATAGCCCAGGCTGGGGCAGGGCTCTCAAGCCACTTCCCAGCTACTCTTACTAACGTCAGAGGAAAGGGGTCATTTGTTGAAGGGGAGGAATAATGCCAGTCCCAAACAGTTCCACTCGAATAGTCAACCAAATCTACTGTAATATTAGGAATAGTGTGCCCCTATTCTGTGAGTATCCTTGTCTTTCCCTCTCTCCCAAGTACCTCTACCGTAAATAACCAAATACTTCTACCATATGTAAATAACTAAATACTTCTATCATATATAGCTGAGTACTTGCCTTTACATCTGCACTCTGGTCACAGCATGCGCGCGCACACACACACACACACACACACACACACACACACATACACACACACAGCACACAGCACACACACACAGCACACAGCACACACACACACACACACACACACACACAATTTCAACCCCTACTGTCTGTTTTGTTCTGTTTATTCCTAAAAATACTGTGTGTGTGATTCACAATCCCCTGCTAGGGCACTGTGAGGCCACAGACAGGGAGGTATGGAGGTCAGGCTCCAACCCCCAAGGACATGGCACTTGTGAGCTGACAGATACAGCTTTTCCCTGAAGTGCCTTGGCAAGCCGGAAGGGGGCGAAGTCAGTTTCCGTACAGAAAACGACATAGCACACAAATTCTTTTCTCTAGTGGTTCAGGGTCTGTGTTGCTGTTCATCTTTACTTCCTGTGAGGGCACCCCCGTCATTTCTGAGTTAACACCTGAGCCGCAGAAGACGAATTTACCATCTGTGCTTCTTAAGAATGACACTTTACAGAGATCAAGGGGGGATCGTTCAGAAGTCAGTACTTTCCAAAGAACCAAGCCTTTCTCTTTTCTTCCTGATAAATTCCTCAAGATCTAGGTCTGTCCTCAGCCCCTCTCTTGGTGGAAGAATTTTCTGTGTCTAAGTTCCCACGAAGGCCACTAGGTGGGCAGAAGTGGGGTGGGGAGGTTGTAGCCAGCTGGACAGAGCCCCAGAGGCTGCCCACGCCATTTTCCTCCCTCACTGCGGTGCTGCTGAGGTTAAGGCAGTGTGTGTCTGCTTAGAGCTGTCTAGAACACACGGGAGAGGCATCGTGGTAGGGGGCGGGGGTTGGATGGGTAAAACTGTGGACAAGGAGCCTCTAGGCAGGGACAGCTTGGTCCTACCTGTAAATCTGAGTGGTGAGGGTGGGGGCTGCAGTGGGGAACAAAGAATGTCGCAGGATCCCAAGGTTTGCTCAGTGAAGAGGACACCCTGGCTTTGACACGTCCCAACCCCAAGGAGTCTATTACTGCCGAGAACCAGGTGAGACTCCAAGATACTAAAGGTCACATCTCCATTTCTGTTTTCATGGAAACCATAGTCTTCTTATTATGTTTCTTAGTGAGCGCTGACTAGTAATGTCCCCGCCAATCACAGTGGCTTAGCACAGTTGAAGTCACACCTTGCTCATGGACCTCCTCGTGGACCTCCTCGTGGAGTTTGTCAGTGCCCTGATAGGGCACCTCTCACACAGCAACTCAGGGGTACCTGGTGCCTTCCATGCTGTGGCCCCTATGGACCCAAGGGCTTGCTTGCCGCTGGGTCTCTGCATTCTGGTGACACGGATAGAGGACCTTGCAGGTGACAGGCTGGCCTGCTCACATTCCTTTGGCTCGAAGCCTTTGTTGCATCCAACGCTCACCTGGAGAGAGGCTGGCCTCTCATCCTGCTATGGCACAGGAAGAAGATGGGTTGGGCTTGGGCACGCATAGAGATGGGTCAGCCATTTGTAGGTGGGTCAGCCATTTGCATTGCTGACCCGAACATGGAGCTGATCTTAGGCAATTCAGGTCTTTTGATCTTCAGAGGCCAGAGGACTTGGGTTTGGATGTTGTTGTGTGATCCTGGGCTAAGAATTAAGCCTCCGGTTGTTCTGTGAGAAATGGGGCTCTTTCATGGGGTCACTGTGACCGTGAGATGAAACAATAGACTCCAGTGCCCAGGTGACGGTGCATGCTTCCTTGTGGGAGCCACTGGGGCTGGCGGGGAGGAAGGCGGGAACACTCCCTTTGTCCTGTCTTGACCAGCCGTGGGTGCCAGCATTGCCCAGCTGGGTCCAGAGACCAACTTCAGCGAGACAGCAAGAAAGGCTTTAGTTTTCTCAGTGCCTTGCGAAATTTCAGTTATGTGCTTTGATGAACATGGGATTTGGAAAAGAAAAGCAAAATCCCCCAGCCCACAGCATCCATTTTCTCTGATCAATAGAAATCCAGTCACTTAGCTCCAGCGAATCATCATATATCTGTATCACATATAGAAAGCAGTGATTTTACTGGCTTTTACTAGAGACAATAAACAGAAATAATCTGTTTTAAAAATCTTTTTTGTACTTACAGATTTTGGTACTGAAAGGGTAAAGAGAATTGACTCCTAGGACTGTTTGAGATCCTGGGCATGGGGTGTATCCAGTCTGGCAGAGCGGCTGCCATGAAGGGCTCCCACAAATATTTACCGATTGGGTTAGGCGATGGATGAATGAAAGCTGTTACCTGGGTAATAACAATTAAGATAATGCTGGAAACATTGAGGCTATATGGGGGAAGCACGGCAGAATAAATGTGATGTTTCCTAAATGGTTTCTCCCCTAGTAAACAACACACAACGTACACACACACACACACACACACACACACACACACACACACACGTCATGTTCGACACAAAGCAACATAAAGAGGAAGACAAACTGTCTCTAAGCACATTGTCTTTTCAAACAACCTTGCAAGCCTTCTTGGTTAAACTTTGTAATAATGGGATATCGAAAACAATAAACAAAATAATGTCTGGTGCTCAGAAGGTTAACAATTCTTATTTTGTCTTGGTTCGTTTTTATTTGTTGGTTTTTCTTCAAGAAATGGTTGTCCAATTTGAGGAGGAAAAAAATGGCGCCTGAAATTGCAAAACGTGGTCCTGTAGTGCCCCCTGGTGTCTGTTTTATGGAATTGTTAAGGCCTGAATTGTGAATTGTGTTCCGCCCTAGTCATTAGCATAATCTTGACTTATTTATGAGCCTGAGCTAGGTTCATTTAGAGGGGAAAGTCCTTACTTGCTGCATCAACCTCCCTCCCTTCCTCCCTCCCTCTCTCTCTTCCTCCCTCCCCCTTTTCAACTGGCACACTACCACAATGTGAAAGTAATTGTACATCAACGCTAGCATAAGATTTAAACTGAAAGCAGTATTACATTAGAAAGAAGCCTTTTCACCTCAAAAAAATATTAATGGCTTTAAAAAATTATTTTTTACAAGGCAGATTATTAAGCAGTTTCTTTTGTCCATAAAGATATTCTTTATAAATCGGTCTAACAGAAGACAGTTTTAATTTTAATTTTAGAGATTTATTGTCACATGTAATAATTAAGCCATTCTTATTTTTTTTTTTGGCTGAGACCCATTCATTTAAATAAAAGATATACAGAGCCAGTCTATTTTGTGAGAATAAATAGATCAGATAAATACACAATAATCCTAACGGCAGTACTCTGATTGCTAAACACTGTCACTAAAATTGCTCTTAAAATTATTTAAGAGGGGGGAAGTAATTCCTCCTTCCACACCCTTCTATGATGATGACAGTCAATTTAGTGCAATTGACAGGTTTTATTTTTAAAGGGCCGAACGTTATCCATGCCCTTCGGGAGCTCCGGACCTCTGACGAACTCACATTGGCAGGACTCACTCTACGGAGCAAATGTAATATAAGAGGAAGCACCCAGGCTTCGAGGAAGGAGGGGAGACTTCCCCAGCAGCCATGACTTTGGAGGGCTGCGGCGGCAGAGGAGGCAAGGGGGGCGGAGGACATTATAGCGGTAGAGTGGTACAGAGCAAAGAGCCGGCACAGCACGGGAGTGTGGGCAAGCAGGGGCAAGCCTCTAGAGGGTCCTACAAAGAGCCCAGGAGTGTTCCAAGGAGTTAGGGGGGAGAGAGGCATGAGCAGCAGCCTATGCCCTACCCCGCTCTCCCACCACCCCCAACTCCCCGTCCCCCCCACCCCCACCCCGGGTACCAGCTGGAACTGACACCAGATTATCAGTGAGATGAGTCTCAAATTCCCTCTCCTGGCTTTCCAGGAACAGGGAGATAAAGAGCTTGTGTATCAGGGAAGAGGACAGAGCGTTGGACACTGTCCTGTCCTCAGACAAAGCTCTGTTTGGACGATGCTAACCTCAGGCATGCTTTCTGACTTCTCTGAGCCTCAGTCCTTTCTCCTGTAAGACGGACACGACAATCTCTTCTTTATGAGACTGGGGAAGGCTTGGAGGGTGTGCATGACAAAGGAGCTGAGGCAGTTACTTCCCATAAGCGGGGAGTCCTTGTAAGGGATTTCATTATAAAAAATACCTTGCTTGGCTCTGTGTTCTTATGTGACTACAGCATGGGCTTCTAGGCTGGAAGCGTCCTGTAAGGCAGGGCTCACAGGTGGGTGCAGGGAAATGGTCATTGTGAAGGGAAGGTCAGAGAACGGTCTGGCGTGTGTCTGCCACACCTAGGTTCAGTGAAGGAAGCTAAAAGCCGGAGGAATCTTTCCCATAGCTCCGTGTGTCCAGCCTGATCCCCGTTTAGGGAAGCCCATTTGAATAGTGGTAGATGGGCAAAGACATGGCTGAAAGACAGGCTGAGAGGTTGGAAAGCCCCGGATTGGAACTCGTTTCTCTGACTCCGTGTCTGTTCACTCAGGGGGAAAACAGTGGGGCAGTGACTTCTCTGTGAGTCACAAGACAGACCCTCCACAGAGCTTTCCCCCTGCTCTCTGTGGGAGTTATTATTGATTATTGCATTTAAGATTTAAGAAGAACCTTCCAGAAGTAAGGATGTGACTCAGTAGAATGCTTGCCTAGAGCGCACAGATTCCCCGAATTTGATCTCTAGCAGATAATTTGGGCATGGTGACACATGCCTGGAATCCCAGCACTCAGGAGCCAGAGGCCGAAGGATCAGAAATTCAAAGCCAGCCCTTGCTACATGGTGAATTTGAGGTCAGTCTGAGTTACACAACGCTCTGTCTCCAAACCAAAAGCAGAGCTGGAAGGGTGGCTCAGTGGTTAAAGGCACTGGTTGCTCTTCCATGGAGTGTGGGTTTGATTCCCAGCACACACACACACACACACACACACACACACACACACACACACACACACACACACACACACACACACACACACACGGCAGCTCATCACTATCTGTAATCCCAGTTCCAGAGGATCCTTTGCCCTCCTCTGGCCTCTGTGTGATCTGATGCCCTCTTCTGGCCGCCATGGGCATTGCATGCACTTGACACATGCAGGCAAAATACACATAAAATTAAAATGAATAAATTATTTTAAATTAAAAGCAAGCCCCCAGTAACATTTCCCTCATTAAAACCACACAATGCTTTTCTGTGCACAGCAGAAGCTGTAGGTAGCTGTAATTATGATGTACATGTGTTTTCATAAAATGAAGACTGAAACTCTCCTCACATGCAGTACGAAAAGATTTACTTTTATACAAATATGAAAACAAAAGACCAGTGATCAGCCATCCATAAACCCAACACCACACACACACACACACCACACACACGCACACCACACACAAACCACACACCACACATACACCACACACACCACACACCAATACACCACACACACACCACATACACACACACACCACACACACATACACCACACACACACACCACACACACCCATACACACACACACCACACACACCCATACACACACACACCACACACACACCACACACCAACACACCACACACACACCACATACACACACACATACACATACACACACACCACACACACACACCACACACCAACACACCACACACACACCATACACACACACATACACCACACACACATACACCACACACACACCCATACACACACACACACCGCACATACGCCACACAACCCATACACATCACATCACACACACACACCCATACACACACACCCATACACACACACCACACACACACACCCATACACACACACCACACACCAACACACCCATACACACACACCACACACCAACACACCACAGACATGCACACCACACACAAACCACACACCACACATACATCACACACACCACACACCAACACACCACACACACACACCCATACACACACACCACACACCAACACACATACACCACACACACCACACACCAACACACCACACACACCACACATACACCACACACACACCAACACACCACACACACACCACAAACACACACACATACACCACACACCCATACACACACACCACACACACACACCACACACACACCACATACACACACACATACACCACACACACATATACCACACACACACCACACACACCCATACACACACACCACACACACACCCATACACACACACACCACACACACACCCATACACACACACACCACACACACACACACCACACACACACCCATACACACACACACCACACACACACACCACACACACCACACATACACCACACAACCCATACACACACACCACACACACCCATACACACACACACCACACACACACCCATACACACACACACCACACACACACCCATACACACACACCACACACACACCCATACACACACACACCACACACACACACCACACACACCACACATACACCACACAACCCATACACACACACACCACACACCAACACACCACACACACACCCATACACACACACCACACACACACACCACACACACACACCCATACACACACACCACACACACACCACACACACACACCCATACACACACACCACACACCAACACACTACACACACACCCATACACACACACCACACACACACCACACACCAACACACCACACACACACCATACACACACATCACACACCACACACACACACCACACACACCACACACACACACACACCACACACACACACACACCACACACACCACACACCACACACCAGTGACATGACCCTACATTCTGAGATGACCAGCTTTGCTGTAACATATTTCTGTCATGAGACACTAAACAGAGGCCCAAACAATGGGGCCACCCAATCATAGACTGGAACCTTCATAACTACGAGTCAATAAATATTTCTTCTCTTTACACATTCATTGCCTCGGTATTTTGTTATAGCGTCAGAATGCTGAGTAATACATGGAGCGTCCTGGTACAATTTAGTTCTTTTTTTTTTTTTTTTTTTTTTTTTTTTTTTTTTGTGGCTGCAATGATTCTTTATTTCATGCGAAGCTGAAGAAAAAGATCAAATCCAGCGGAGGAAGATCTGAGGTCCTGAGAGTTGGCCTTGCTATCATGGCCCAGGACAAGTTTTGCTGGGGCCTCTGGGACCATGTCTGTGGTGCCTGAGGCACAGGGGCCTCATTGGAGAGACTTCCTCTTCTAGAAACCAAAATATTTTGCCAAAGAAGCAAGCAGAACTCAAATCATGGACTGGGTGCAGGGAAGGGGTAGTGGAAACCATCCCGCCCTCTGGGGCTCCCTGACTTGGAGACTGTGGTTAGGGTTGTATCAAAGCCACCTCCCGCCCTGCCGGGGAAGAGGGCGGATGAGAAGCTGGGGCCCAGAAGACTCCCACCTATTTTATTATGTGGCAGGGTCCTACGAGAGCCTATAGGAATGCCGGAGTGGGTGCTGACAATATGTATCACAGTCAGAAAGCTCTGCCACCAGGGCTAGAGGTTCTGATGTGGGTGGAGCCCAGGTCAGGTGACTAGACCGAGGGCAGAGACTCAGGGAGTCCACCCTAGCTGGTTGCTAGGGGTTGTTTGAACCTTGGGGCTCCAATGGGGTTGTGACAACCTTTGAAAGGGGTTCTAGAGGCTCTGGGCTTCCGGCAGCTGTTGGATGAGGACAGAGACAAATCCGTGGGGGATTTTTTTGTGGGGGGAAGGGGAAGGCTATGTCATTAGAAGCAGCTGATCAAGCAAGGGACGGGGTAGCAGCCAATACATCTCCGGTGAGCCTGGGGGTCACTGCCATAAGTCGCCAGCTGCTGCTCCATTGTCACTCTCATGGAATTTGTGCAGATGATCGGCGAACTTCTTGGCGCAGGTGGCAGCACAGTCTCTCTCCACGCTCTCACTCCATGCCAGCTTGTACAGTACCAGAAAGACCAGACAGTGCAGGAACAAGGTGTAGAAGAAGCCAATGGTGCGGGCCATTTTGTTGGAGAGAATCAGATGCCCCATGCCAAGTGTGGCCTTGTCCCAGGGGCTCAGGCCCAGGTATTTTCTCTGCCGCTCCCTCTTGCTGAAGGAGGAGAAAGGGTCCAGGCGTTCCTCGTACTGGGAGGAGTACCGCAGCTCCGTGTCGTCACTGCCGATACCCCGGCCAGGGTAACTCTGCAAGAACTTGATCTTCTCAAAAAGCTTGATGTTGTCGGCACGCAGGCTGTCCAGCTCGCTCTGCAGGGCCTGGATGGTGTGCTGGGCCATACGGCTCTCAGCCTCCAGCTCTTGGTTCCGGGTGCGGAAACGTTCCCTTTGGCTGGAGATGATGGAAAGTAGGGAGTCCACCTGACCTTCTGGGAGGGTCCCACTGGATGACACTGAGGGTCCATAAAACAGAGCTGTGGCCTCCTTGATGGGCTCTGGAATCTTCTCTAGGCCTTGCTCGGAAGCTCCCTCAGCATCAGGGCGTTGGATGGACTGGATGGTGCTGAGGTCCTGCTCCAAGCGAGCGATCAGCTCCTTCTGCTCAACGGCCTTGGCTGTGGCCTCAGTGAGATGGATCTGCAGCTCCGCACAGCGCCCGCTCAGGTCACTGTTGGAGATGCGCAGCGTGGCATTCTCGGACTGCAGCGAGCGGTTCTTCTCCAGGAGTAAAACCTCCAGGGGCTTGGTTGAGTCCTGTGTCCCTGCTCCCTCCGATGGTGCAAACTCCATGGACTTCAGAGTGGTCAACTCTTTCTTCACATCTTCATAGTCAGCCTGGCCTTTGAGTTTTTCTTCCAGTTGTTTGAGTGTGCTATTCTTGGCGTTCAGCTGCTGCTCCAGCTGTGAGATCTGGCTGGCGGAATTCTCACGCAGCTTGGTGAGGCTGGCCTGGAGTCGCTGCACATCTTCCACCAGCTGGGCAATCTCCCGCTCTTTGGCAGCCAACTCTACTTCCAGGCTGGATCGGGTCAGCACCTCTATGGCCACATCTGGAGCCTTCTGGATCTGCGAGGCCAGTTGGAGAGAGTGGTTGGCCGATGAAAGCTGTTCCCTTAAAGTCTCTGCCTCTCTCTGTGCCACCTCTGCCCTCTGGTTGGCTCGTTCAAGGTCAGTCATGATCATCTCGATCTCGTCGGCCTTTGCAGTGGTTTCTTCATCGTATTTGGTTTTCAGGTCAAATAATTCTGTTCGAGTTTTTTCCAGGGCTGTTTGCAGAGTCTGGAGTTTGTGCTCAGCTTCCTCCAGCTTTGAGGTGGTGGACATCTGTGTCTCTTGCAGCTTTCTCTCCTTCTCTGCAAAATCATTTTGTAGCTTCTGCTCCTTCTCCAGAGCGGTGGTCTCGGCCTGACTCTTCAGGGTCTGCTCGTATTCTCGGATTTTCTCCTTAAGTGCATTTACCGTAACCTCTTGGTTTTTCACTTCAGCAAACTCCTTGTTGTACTCTTCTAGTGTTTCCCTAAGTTTCTGGTTCTCTGTTTCAATGTCGTGTAGACGCTGCACTTTTATTTCCAGCTGTTGCCCGAGGTCCAGGGCTGGTACGGGATCTGGAACATCAATTAGTCTCTTGTACACAGTCAAGAAGGCTGCTTCTGCTTCTTTGCTCCTTTTACTCAGTGCATCAATCTCCCCTTGGAAGCTCTTGAGCAGTGGTGCTACCTGCTTGCGTAAATCCTCTGGAGTGTTCTTCTTGAATTCTCGGCTCTGCTCAATGAGCCGCTTTCTGGACTGTTCGCTCTCATCTTGCCTGTTTGCCAATACTGTTGCGGTGGCATCAAGTTCTCTCTGCAGCTGCTGTAAATCAAAGCGCTTCCAATATTGAAACATCGATCCCACATTGGCCGCCATCTTGAGACATATTGAGATGGAGTACAATTTAGTTCTTTTACAGTGTCTTCCAGCGATCTATTTCCTTCTGACATCAAACAAGCCTAAGGGCTCACACAGCAGGCAGCAGACCATCTCAGTACACCAGCTGCAAAGAGAAGTACAGTTCTGAAGAGGCTGAGGTCTGAGCTGAGGCCCGTAGAGGGGTGTAGGTTTCCACTCTAGGCCTATGTTTTAAAACTGGGCGGTTTTAGGTGGTCAGAGGAATAGATTCGGCAATAAAAATGCTCTGCATAGAGGCCAGTGTCACGGAATCAACCATATGCCCGAGGTGATAAAAAGAAGACCACTCTGCCTTCTGTGCAGCGGTCAAGTGTTGCAGCAGGAATCTCCGTGGAGTAAAGTGCCTGCACCCATTTTATGATTAAACAGAAAAGTCTAATGAGTTTTATTTTCTCCCTTTGTTACTCTGAAAACTTCTTCGTGAAAAATCAAGAGAAAGTTGGACTTCGTCGCTGTGTGCAGACTTTGGGCTACTGCCCAGTACTGGGGCCAGGCATCGCAGCGAACGCTGGCTGGCATCATGGGAGTCAAATTTTCCATTTTTTTCCTTTATGCCACAGATAGAGCATTCTGAGTCTGTGCAGGTTATCCCTGTGCTTGGCTTCCATAGAGAGGCGAGTCCTGCACTGTGTCAGCTATAAGAGGTGAAACAAAGGAGGGCTTCGCGCTGGGGGTGGGACTAGAACGCGGGTCCTGCCAGGCTCCGTGAACACAGAGGCACCTGCGGGCCGACCCAACTTTATGCAAAGTTCGGTTGGCACACAAGTGAACCAGCAGAGAAAGGGATGATAGGCACCCACGCTGAGGATCTTTTACAGCATCGGACAGTAAGCCCCGCCCCTCCCAGATCTAACTTCCTCATGTCTTGATTTCGCTCAGCCAAGAAATAGCAAGGCTTGCTTCCATGAGACCGTTGGGTCTTTCTTTCCTAAAACCCCAGGGTTAGAGTCCCAGGATCCTCCACTTACCTCCAACGGGCGGCTTTTGACACGGTTGCTGGGGTCTGAACTGGGGTTCTTAGGCTTGCCGAGCAAGCACGTTACCCAAGGATTCATCTCTCAGCTTCCACGAGCGCCTTTAAAAAAATGAAAGCCAGACAGAAGGTTATAGAAGGATCGGTGGTTTTTATAAACCTTCAATCTTATTCGATTTTTACTTATTGGAAAAATTGCAAAGATTTATGAGTCGCAAATATGGCCGCGGACTGTTTGTCATGCGACCTTGAAATAGATATTTATTATCTTGTCTCAAGATGAGAATAATAATTATCCCTCCCACCAACAGTATGAGATTTAAGTGAGATAATGATTCCTCAGCAGGTAAGCATATCTTGCTGTAGGTTGTGCCAGATGAAAATGATTTAGCGAACAATTTGCATAACAAAGTGAATATATTTCACATTAGTCACCTGCACATTAAAAAAATATTAAATTTGATATACATTTATGCCATGTGTTTTCATCACAGTTTTAAATATCAGATTGCAATGCGTGTGTGTATACACACATATGTATCCAGCAAGAATTTAATACGTACCCAGCGCAGTATTTATTTTGTCTTTCAGGGATGCTGGTCAAGGATTTACAGAGAAGAGCATCATTGCTGCCCTAGGAGGCCCCTGTAGAAGGGAGTGGGGACTAGAATCTGCCCTGAGGGCAGCAAGGGCATTGCAGGGACAGGGTCAGCAGGGTGGGAAGAACTATTTTCCACTCCCTGTGTGATTCTGTGATGAAGACAGGTCAGAAATGGCTGCAGTGGGGTCGGGGCACTGAACCACGTCCTGGGGGACACAGTGGTGCTGGGAAGGTAGAGATAGCATATTATGAGTTCTCTGACTGTGTGCTGGGAAGGTAGGCCCTGGCTGTACGATTTCGTTACAATGAAGGTGGTTAAAACTCTACACCGTCAGGCTGCAGAAATGGTTCAGCGGTTGAGCGCACTGATTGCTCTTCCAGAGGACCCACGTTCAAATTCCAGCACCCACATGTCAGTTGGCAACTGTCTGTAACTTCAAGATCTGACACCTTTCCACAGACATGCATGCAGTCAAAACACCAATGCACACAAGAATGGAAATAAACAAATTATTTTAAAAAAAAAGAAACCAAAACCCAAAAACCAAAAACAGACCCTGTACCTTCAAGGGGGTGGCAGACCTGCCAGGAGTGCAGGGGCAAGACTAGAGAAGACCCACCCCACTGCCATTCTTCCATAGAAGCCAGAAGTCCTTGACAAGGGGGCATCTGGTCACACTCCCCTGTCTGTGGGACACCTGTGCCATGCCGTGCAGGAAGAATGATGTGACTCTGCCTGTCACTGTGGGCCTGACCCTCACTCGCACTGCTGGGAATCTGGGGTAGCATTCTCTTTAGAAGCCGCACCCCCCCCCCCTGGAATGGAAGTGGAGGCCGTGGACCTTCCTCCCAGGCACCAGAGCACTGGAGTTAATCGGCACCTGAGCCTCGTGACTCAACAAATTGCATTCTGCATGTGTTTTGTTGTAGACTGGTGGTTATAATAAAATTAGTTCTAGTCCACATTATTGGCTCATAATTAGAACTTCATGAACAAAACTGATACAATCTTGCTGAGCCTTCTGTGTCTGAGCAACTGAACTGAGTGCATAGCTTCTCCTCCTCCCCCTCCCCCTTCCTCCCCCTCCTCCCCTTCCTCCTCCCTTCTCCTCCCTTCTCCTTTCCTCCTCCTCTCTTCTTTCCCTCCTTCTCCCTCTTCTTTTCCTTCTTCTTCTCCTCCTTCTCTTCCCCCTCCTCCTCCTCTTCTCCTCCTCCTTTATCTCTTTCCCATTTTTAGGTTGTTTGTGAATCCTTTAAAAGAACAAAACCTATTTCAACTGGATTTTTTTTTAAAATAGTTCCTAGGTAGGGTGGCTATGTAATTCAACATCCAAACTGGGACAGTTGCGAGGGCAAAAGGCTGCCTATTAATAATTAAGCTGGGACAAGAGCATATAGCAGCAGGCTGCAGCCACCCCCACAGGTGGCAGTCCTTTTTTTAGTCCAGGCTGACCCTCTCCAGCCGTCCCACTAGGCAATGCTGCTTTCTTAATTTCTTTACCTGCCCCTTCCACCTCTTAAACTGTTAATTTGGGGCAGTCATCTTTGTAAACTTAGAGTTTCTCCTTGTGCCACATCCGGCTATTGTACAACTTCAGAACGAGCTCGAGGAGTTAAAAAGACGAGAGACGGGAATATTTATATCCAGGCACAGGAGATTGCCAGGGACATCCTTTGATGTGACCACTGACTTCAAAGGGAAATCTGGGCTGGTAATTCTTCAAGCCAAATTTGTGATCTTAACCTAAATGTGGAAAGGTCCCCACTCTCCCTTCAGACGTGGGGAAGATTTGATAGGTAACACCAGAGTCTCCCCCTCCATGAAAGTCATATTTAGCCCAACAGAAAGTCCACCCTTAGGGCTGGGGCAAAGTGCAGTTGACAGAGTGCTTGCCTCACATGTGTGAGGCCCTGGGCTTGATCCTCAACACCATATAAAACACTGCTGGTGACACACACCTGTAATCCTAGCTCCGTGGAAGTGGAGGCAGGAGGATTTAAAGTTCAAAGCCATCTTTGCCTAGGTAGTAAGCATGTGACCAACAGAATCCTTCACTTTTTCTGAAATAAAAATAAAAAGCGCATTCTTTGACATCAGAATGGAACATACGTGTCTGGGACATAGCCTCATTTAGAAATGTCCAGGTAGTGGCCAGGAATCCTGACCTGGATCCCAGTGGTACTGACTAGTCAACAGCCTTGCCACCAGCTACCCACTATCCAGTCATGGATGGCCACAGGATGGCTGTCAGCAGCAAATCACGATGCTCTGATTTTGGTTTCCCCAGTAATCCTGAGGCAAGTGGTAAGGGCCTCAATGCAAGAACCATTGTCCCAGCAGGAGGACTGCTGTTCACGTATGTAAGATTTCTCTGGGCACACAGGGTTGTGTGAAGTCCAACTGCGATCACGCACAGCAGTGGAGTGAATTTTGCTACTTCTAAAGCCCCCAAACGGTGTGAGCCTCAGTGTGGATGGGACGCACTGAACAGGTTGGCAGTTGCGGCTTGAGCTGTCCCATACCCAGAGGTTCACAGGGGCTGACTTTGTTAGCTGTGGATGCCCTGAACTCAGGTGTGGTTTGTGCATAGCTGACGCCAACAGCAGCCTACACGTATACAGGAGGGCGGTGGCTTCAAGTTAAAACATAAATGGAGGGGGCTGGAGAGATGACTCAGCGGTTATGAGCACTGGCTGCTCCTCTAGAGGCCCTGAGTTCAATTCCCAGCAACCACGTGGTGGTATCATCGATTCTGATGCCCTTTTCTGACATGCAATGCAGATAGAGCACATAAGCATATATGGGTGTATATATATATATATATATATATATATATATATATATATATATATATATATATATATATTTGATGGAGTGAATGGCCAGCAAGAGAGGAAGGGAAGCAAGTGGAAAAGAAAGGAAACAGGAGGACTGGAGAGATGATGGCTCAGTGGTTAAGAGCAATGACTGCTCTTCCAGACATTCTGAGTTCAATTCCCATCAACCACATGGTGGCTCACAATCATCTATAATAGGATCTGGTTCCCTCTTCTGGTGTGTCTGAAGACAGCTACAGTGTACTCATATACATAAAATAAAGAAACCTAAAAAAATAAAAAAAAAGAAAGGAAACAGGAGGGGAGGGAAAAGAAAGAAAACAGGAGAGGGGAGTAGAGAGATGGCTCAGTGATTAAGAGCACTGGCTGCTCTTCTAGAGGACCCAGGTTCAATTCCCAACAACCACATGGTGACTCATCCTTGACTATAATTCCAGGTCCAGGGACCTGACTTCACACAGACATACGTGCAGGCAAAGTACCAATACACATAAAGTAAAAATAAACTATTTAAAAAGAAGGAAAACAGGAAGGGAGGGAGGGAGGAAGGGAGGGAGGGAGGAAAGAATGATAGGAACGAGGCCAGCAAAAGGGGGAGAAAGAAGGTGCAGAAAGATATGAAGCTTGAGAATTTCTAGGGCTTCCAAACAGAATGCTTTTCAGTCCCCTGAACAAGGAGTGTAACTGCCACATCACCCTGAGGGTGGCCTCAGATTTTCCCTCCAAGTAAGATATAAAGTGGCAGGTGAGTTGGAATTGCACCCCCATCTTTCCATGTGTGGGAGCCATTTGATTTGTATCCTTCCTGTGTATGTCAGATCTCAAGTACCCAAGCCTGGCCCCAGGTTGATGTCACACTTACAAGGCCTGAGCACCACAGGGGATTGCCAGCTGAGACAGGGGACTGCCTAAAGCAGGTCTTCACCAAGCTGCAGAGGACCGTATTTTATGGGGTCGGCTCTCTCTCCTAGCTTGTAACAAACTTGTCTGTGCTGCGTGTGCATGTGTGTGCATGTGTGTGTGTAGGTGTGGAGGGAAGTATGTATGGGCCAGTGCATGTGTGTGAATACTTGATGTCTTGTTGGGTGTGATTAAGGGAGAAAATGGGGAGGCCTTTCTTTGTTTAGTTTGCAGATAAATCTCACTTCTAATCCAATGCACAGCAATGTCTTGTCCAAAGGAAAGGAAGCCCCTGGTGCCACTGCTGACACCCGTATAAATCACGGGCCTTATTCCCGAGCTGCTAAGGGCTGTGCAGATTAGAGTGACGTTGCACACTCTCATTGGGCAATGCTTCATTACTTGATGGAAAATCCCCAAGGCTGAAATGTTATTTAAATGTGCTATGAAAATAAATGTGATTTATACACATGTCGTCTGTTGAGATGTCCTTCTCTGCTTCTGCAGGTGCTGTCGGGCCTCAGGATTAGTGCCTTAATTTATTGCCAGTTCAAGATACACACATGGTCAATGACAGGACATTGTCCACAGCCCCGGAAGTTCCAGAAAGGAGACAATATTTACTGAGAGGTGAGCTTTGGCTGTTCAGTGGTGTGTTTAACTTTATGAACTGAGTGTGTGTGTGTGTGTGTGTGTGTGTGTGTACACATGTGTACACATGTGCATCTGCATGTGTGAACAAATGTGCGAAAGCTGGCCCCACTTCCTTTGAAGGGCTCAGGGAACACATGCTTTGAAGCAGTTGTACCAGTTTCCGGCACCGGGAAGACGTTTCTGGTCAAAAGAAAAAGAAGAAAGTATGATCTGTATTGGGGCAGGGCTGGGGCCCACATGTTTGGCTCAAACTGAATAGAAAGCTCTTGAAAGGCAGGTTTAGGATAATGAGTGTCAGCGGGCTTTCAGCCTAAATGAGATGTGACTCATGGAAGGTGTGTGCTTGGGATGTTTCCATTACCGAAGGGAAGGGCTTGTCTGATGGGGTGAGGATGGCCCTCCCAACAGCCCACGAGAGCCTTTTCCAAGGGTTTCCATAAGTACTCCAGAGCCAGCTCCCGTTGCCCCTGAGTTCTTTTTCCCTCACAGTGAGGGTTCACAGTGAGATAGATCTTGTGCCTTGTGGTCTTTGGGTTTCATGCGTGCATAGAATGCATTTGGAGCAAATCCTCCTCGGTCTCTCCCCACAACGCTTTCACTCTCCCCTCTCCACTTTCCTCTCACAACTTTTGCTTTGTTTTTAAACCTAATGAGTCTACTTTGTGCTGACTGTAGGTGCAAGGATATAGGGCCATCCACTCCACAGGAGCTTGTATCTGTGAAAAGAACATTCCCTCCCCTCGTTGCATGGCCAATAGCTACTCAGCTAGGGGGCGTGGCTTCGTGGCTGGCTGGTTCCTGACCTTGTCTTCTGTCTGCAGTCACAGGCACCGTCGGTTCACATATGTAACAGCACTGCGGAGCCAGCAAATATTATTTAGTTGTGGATGTCCACTGCCTCTGGTGCTTACAATCTCCCTATCCCTTCTTTTGCAAGGATCTCTGAGCCTTGCAGTTAAAGCTGGAGACAGTTTATTGCTATGTGTCCTTGCAGAATAATAGTATTAAGTTCTCCTAATGACTCCCCATGAGTTAAACAGCCATGAGTTTTTAACCCAGAATGGTACCAGGCGTGGGTTATATCTTCTAGTCAGAAAGTGGTTAGCTAAAATCATAGTATTTGGGCCAGAATTGCGCCAGTGGGCATATCTTTCCGGGTCAGTGTTTATTGTAGTTTGCAAGGTTTACAGCAAGGTTGCAGATCTAGAAAAGTCTGTCGATTGTTTTCTCTGCAGGTAGTGGACAATGACCTTTCTGTCTCTATGGAGGGGTGAAGTAGGGGTGAGGCTTCCACATGATAGAACGATTTTTCCGTGTGCTATGACCCAAGTGTGTGGTATCTTCAGCAATAGGGCCTTACCATCGAGTTCTGGATGGTCACTGAGAGCGATGGTGACAGTCTGTCATGTTTGGGAGGCTCTCTGACACCCCATCGACCAACAAACCCAACTAAGGCAACTTATAACTGGCACGGGGCCTTTGGTCTGAAAGTCCTTGGAGTTTGGGGAAGGCATTGTCCCCTGTTAAGAGGGCAACTCAATTTAAACCCCTTTCATACATGATTTTGTAGATATTTTGGGAAACTTCTATAGTTCTAGGCTTCCAGTTAGCATTTACAAAGGTCTTCGGTGTTAGCGAACTCTTCACCCTTATTCAGGTGCCTTTCCCTCCTCCTGCCTCAATCTTCCCTCTTATTCCCCTCCCCCCTCATACACCAGTATTCCCTATCCCTTCCCTTGGACACCCCCATCCCCACTCCTTACTAGTTTTCTGGCTTCATGACTTACTCCGGTTGAGACACAGACATCTAAAGGTCTGATTTAGTGATACCCTAAATGGAATCTACTTCAAGTTCTTTGTAGACCAATGTTGGCAAGCAAACTACAAATTGCTTACGAGTACAGTCTGTTAGAATTTTATTTTGAATGAGTGACAACGTAACAATGTACTTCAGAAGCTGAGGCAGGAGGATCACAAGTTGAAGGCCTGCCTAGGCAACTTAATGAGACCCTGGCCCCAAAATAAAAGGTCAAAAAGAGGCAGGCTCGGTGGTAGAACATTTGGCAAGTATTTGCAAGGCCCTGGGTTGAATTCTGAACAATACAAAATATAAACAAATAATCAAGAATGACCCCAAATGCCTAAATGGGATGACTTAAAAAAACAACCTAAAAATAATTTCAGATCTATATAAAATTTTCTGCAAGAACCGTTCCTCAGATGGTAAATACCTTGATATTTGCTCTCTCTCTCTCTCTCTCTCTCTCTCTCTCTCTCTCTCTCTCTGTGTGTGTGTGTGTGTGTGTGTGTGTGTGAGAGAGAGAGAGAGAGAGAGAGAGAGAGAGAGAGAGAGAGAGAGAGAGAAAGTGTGATTTCTTTGCTGAATAGGTTGGGGGATAAGTTGTAGATATACTGCTATTCCACCCCAAAATACTTCTGTATCTATTTCCCAAATCTATCTGCATATCTACAGTGCAGCTAGCAATCCAAGAAATTAAAAATCTCCTGGGCATTATGTGCAGACAACGTTCAATCATATGCAACCACTTCCCTTTCTAGAAAAAAGAAGTGTTTTCACTTTGGGAGAATTCTGTTTTTTTTTTTCTAGGACCTCTTTGAAAAGGTGGAGAATGTTGAAGTGTTAGTATATTAAAGTTACAAATCAGCTTTACTCTTAAAATGTGTATTACTGAGTCTGTACGTACAGTAGCCACACTACTGCGTCTGTGTCTTACTCTATCTAATGTAGGCACTGTGGCTTTGTACTACTGAGTCTGTGTATTACTGCATTTATGTATGAACTATAACTATGTCCATCTTTCTTGATATTATAGCTATAATTACATGTCCATGGTTGGCAAAATCTTTATACATCCTTGGGCCAAAACAACGGCAGATTGTGGAATCCACGTGATTGAAGTCTAGCCAGTCTGTTAAACAACCGTTTGATTAGAAGCTGTACCTTCCTGTGGGCCACTCACAGATTCCGAAAGCCTTGGCCATGACTTCGCCTCTGAGCCTGGCGTGAGTGAAATGGAAGTCTAAGGGTGTGTTTGCAAAGTGTTGTGGGACCTGGTGAGTTGGTTTGAAAACGTGTCTCGGTGAAACATGGTGCCTGCTGAACTGTGACACTGGGGTGACCCTCATTAGAGCCGGCTCCCACGAGTACATCTCGGGTCCTGAGAGCCAGGCACTGACCAGTCATAAGAGGAAAAGGCAACATTGGTCAAGGATTGACAGCTGACCACAGAAGGATTGGTATGATGGTGTTGACAGACAGGACTCGAGACTGTTTTATAAGCTATCGCGTGAATTCTATCAGACCTCTCCCAGGCAGCAACTATGTTTCAGGGACATGATCTGACCTGTGGTTTATCCAGATCGCTGTAGTAATAAGCTAGATTGTAAGAACATTTGCTTAACTGGATATGCTCCGGTATAGTAAACTTGTTATAAAACCAAGCCAATAAGGGCTTCCGTTGTTCCCACTGGTTCCCGGGGACGGTAGGAGAGCAATCAACGTGTTCCTGCCAAGTCCTATCCATCCAGGTTTGTAAACGCTCTTTATTCCTCTCGGGAAATGATTTTAGTCTCAGGAAGGAAACACATGGCCTTCTTCTTACAGCTCAGCCTTCTTGCCAACTGCGTTTATTTCCCTTGGCCGGGCACTAATGGAGACTTTGATGAGCTGCAAGTGGTCACTCCAGCAGAGGGGAGACTGAGAGACCTACTGTTAAGGAGCTTGTTTGAGGACACTTCTGCCTTCTCTCTAAACACACATCTTAGAGAGTCGTCACCGCCTCTGGGTGAAAGAAATACCCATGGGGCCTGGGTTACCTGCCACAATGGTTTCCTGCAAGTTGGGTTCCTCAGCAAAGCAACGTTGGAAAGTCAAAACAGTCCCATATCCAGCCTCCTTTGGTCTCTTCCAGTCCCCGCTGGGCTCAGTATACTTTAAAGCAAATTTCTGCTTTTTTGTTTAAATGTGCGTTTTTTTTTTCTATAAGGTGTTAGCAATCTGTCTTACGTTCTCTCGCCCCGCTGGGATTTATGGTCCAGTTCGTATTTTACTACACCATCTTGGCAGGTTACCCTACTTGAAATTCAAACCTAAGCAACTTGATGGGGGAACAGACATAAAAATATTAATTTGGTGGATATTAAAAAAAATCACACTGGTTATAAATCAGGGGCTGTCCACTGGTTCCTTTCATCATCTAAATGGTCCTTCTAACCAGACGACAAATCTTCCTGGGGAGGAGGGGGCGCTTAGAAGGTGGGGGTTCCCTTCCTGAAGTTTTGGAGACAGCTTACATCCAACACTTCCTCAAACCTGGTTTTGTTTTCTAAAGGTAATAAAAAGCCAGTACTTCTGGTATAGGCAGGCTAATTAGCCAGCCTCACAAAACACGCTCAGGGCTTAAAAGAAAAGTTGGCTTGGTCTGAAAGAAGTCATGTTGTAGACTTTCTAAATGGTGATTAGGACGGGAGCTAGGAGACTTGGGGTGAATGTCATTCCTTTTGGAGGCACAGTGACGGGGTTGAACGACCCACTCTGCTCCAATGGTGATGGATCGATGACTCTGGACTAAGGTTCCAGACGCCCATATGCCAAAGTAGGTGTGTACCTGTGTCAGAGCTGGCTGGGAGACATGACTGAGAGACACGCTCGCACCTCCTGTCAGCCTCTGGGTGTTTGCTGGGGCCCACGACTAGACAAAGTCAGCAGGGGGAGGGTGGGGGCAGTTCCATGCCTGTTGAGTAAAATTGAAAAGCAGCCAAGGATCCTGTCTCCTGTAATCCTATTTTAACAGATTACTTCATTTCCGTCTCAGAACTGATCTTTACAATTAAAAGTTTCCTGATGGGTGCTTTACAATTTCATGAAAACTCTGGGAATCAGGTTTTTTTTTTTTTTTTTTTTTTTTGTGACAACCGTGGGTGGTTGGAAAGATAAAGCTGTCCTTATCACAAACGTCCAGGCAGATAGACACACAGACACACGGACACGCAGTTTGTAGCCGTGGTGGAACAGGATATTGAGGAAAAAGAGAAAATCTCGTGGCTAGGAGATGGTGACCAGTTTTCGACAGAAACGGAAGCAAGCTGCCGACGCCCGCTTGCCGGCAGAACGGAGGTCCTAGCCAGTGCGGTGGGGCGTTTCATCTTTAAAGGAAAAATATTGCTAATAAACGGCTCATATGACTTTTTGGTTTTTTTTTTTCCATCTTCGGGGGCAGCATTGAAGGGAGGCCTCATTTCTGCCCGAAAAACATAATGGTGAAAATGATTTCATCTTTACCGGATTGTTCTACCAGGTTACTGTGCAATCTCATCCTGACAACGCCTTGGACTTGAAAAATGACGCTCTCGTCTCTAAGAAATGGAAGTTGGGAGAGGGTGTGGGTATTTGGCGCTGCGCTCTAAAGCAATTACGGGCTCTTCACGAGTCTCAGGCAAGAATTGATTTTTAATTTTAGATGATTAAGCTGTGGGTGCAAGGGAGTTAGGATACGTGACCTTCTTTTGACCTTGAAGGTTGAAGTCTTTTCGAATGGATTC
This sequence comes from Rattus norvegicus, assembly GCF_021556685.1. Taxonomy (NCBI): domain Eukaryota; kingdom Metazoa; phylum Chordata; class Mammalia; order Rodentia; family Muridae; genus Rattus; species Rattus norvegicus. The sequence continues at coordinate 81,253,676 of NC_141537.1, read as the reverse complement.
AACAAGGAAAAGGAAAATTCTCTACAACAACGTTCTGTCTTACTATTCCCAAAGGCGCTGCCTGACTTCTCTCTTACCAAACCTTCCTGTTTAGAAAGACGGACAAATAGAGTCACATGTGGGGTGCTGGGTGTGACCATGCTACATCTGAAGTAATGGAGGGCAGGGAGGGCATCAGATCCTCTGGAACTAGAGTTATGGATGGTTGTGAGCTGCCAGGTGGCTGCTGGGAACTGATTCCTGGGGTCCTCTACAAGAGCAGACAGTGTTCTTAGTCTCTGAGCCATCTCCACAGCCCCTGAATACTGATTTTAATAGCCTCAGGTGAACCTTGAGAGGTCCTCTAGTGAGAGGCAGGGGGAACCTGTCTTTGTTGCCTTGAGAGGCCCCAGGCCTCCTTCTCGAACTCTTCCAGTGAGCCAAGCCTCTGTCCAAATTGATCCATCTTCCAATATCAAGTGCACTCGGAGGTCTGGAGTGTGGGTTTGGACTCTCCTAGGTTCCTCCCCCCACCCTGGACTTTGCTCAAGTCCTTTGCTTTTTTATGACACAGACAGCTTGAACCTTGGCCTTGTGTAAGTCAGGGCTGCATCTTCCCGCTGATCCTCATCCACAGCTGTTCTACTTTGTGAAGATTTGAGGCAGACTCTTACTGTTCCCCGGGCTAGCCTTGGACCTATTCTATAGTTTAGGAAGGCCCTGAACTTTCTGTCTTCCTGCCTCAGTCTCCCAAGAAGCTGGGATTACTGTCCTGTGCCATCTGGCCTGGTTTTCGGAGTCTTTGTAGAAAGTTTCCTCCTGCCTGTCAGATACTTAGCTCCTGTCAGATCTGTTCCTGATGTGACCTTTCCTGACGTGAACTCCACACCCCTTGCCTGCTCTCTGTTGCCTCCGCCCCTTGGGACTTGGTGGCGATGTGTTCCCCTCTCTTGGGTTTCTTCCCTAGCTTAGCCGTGTGGTGCGTTTCTAGCTGGAGGTTTGTGCCCTCTGTCTCAGAATGGTAGCACACACAGGATTATTGCGTAGATGACACAAGACAGAGCACAAAGCCTGGCCCGTAACCTGTGCTTCACGAACATCCAAACCCTCTCCCTCACAAGGGACTGTCGTGCTCCTGCAGCCCCTTCCTTCCCATCCGGTGTGGAAAGACATTAGAGTGTGTCCTCTAATTACTGAAACCCGAGTCACTAGTGTGTCGCACTGTCTAATCAGCAGTTCACATTTTCCTTGACATTTCAGGGAAGGAATGACCAAACACCCCTCTGGGCAGGGATGACTTGATGGGAAATGGATTCACCCTGTGAAGCAGATGCCTGAAAGAGAATTGATGGGAATCTGGCTGCTGATGGCGAGACCCCCACAAGCCCAAATCCCAAATGCTAGGATGAGAAGGAGCTTGGGGATGCCATGACAAACTTCCCAGTTGCCCACGGAACTGCAGACCTCTAAGATGGACCGTGGGCGTGGTCAGCAGCTCAGAGAGGACTGAGGTAACACGGACGGACGGACGGACGGACGGACGGACGGACCGGGAGGGCCACAATGGCGCAGACACTTGAAAAGCCTGGTCTTTTACAAAGAATGGTGACATCACACCAGGACTCCAGAGAAAGGTGGCCCGGCTAAGAGTTGAAGCCCCTCCCTGGTGGACACCTGAAGAAATGCTCTGGAAGCAAAACCTCGGAAAGTGATGGCGGCGGCTTCCCCGCCGAGACAGAAGCACTGTTGTTTGTTACAGAACACTGCACGAGCATACATAAATGCTATAAAATTGGCGTAGACAGCCGGCAAACCATTAATTAACAGCAGCAAGGGGCTTCTCCGGGGAGGCGGCAGGTGGAAGAAGCCTTGGGCCTGGGTTCAGTTTTACCCACGATCTGATTTCGTCCTCATAAGAAAGAAGGTGAAGTGGAGGGGAAAAAGTCGCATAGATGCTGCAACATCTTTCGCTTTCCCTCCTCACTGGTTCCGAAGGGAGCAAACAAGAGAGCCATCACACTGCCTGCCTGTCTGCCAGCCGTACCCCCAAACCAGACGCCAAATGAGCATTGGGCATACAAGGATGTGCCCAGGACAGGATAATTGTGCCATAAATATAATTAAAGTCAGCAGGAAGACCATTAAGGAGAAAACCAAACTTTAAAAAAAATTAGTACTAGTGAGGAAAATATCATACGTTCTTTTTATTCCAGTCTTAATTTTGTTTACATGATTCATATAGTTTGCCAGCGCATCCCCAGAGAACATTAGGATGGCACTGCATGCATAAACATTCATATATAACATGCAAATTAGGAACAATCTCAGGATTTATATAGAAATTACAGCCACTTCTGGCAAATTAATTCAATGACCGAATAAGGCTTACTGTCTCTGTTCAAATCAAGGGGGGAAAATATTGGGCAAAGCAGATTTATTTATTCAGGAGGCCCGAGCCTTTGCCAGGCCTGATGTCCCTTTAGCCTGCAGATTTCCATTTTTTTTATTGGATATGTATTGGTGATTGAATTTACTTTGAATTCGAGAGCAGTCGATGAGGGCCATAATGGGCTGTTTTAAGTGATAGCATTGCTAATATCATCATAAAACTCATTAGGCTGCAAGAGGTTTCTGTGGGGACATGGCAGAAAGAAGGAGGTTGCTTGAGTTAAAATATTCACAATATTGAGTCAGGCGGCCCCACGAGGGCAAACTTAACAGTTTATAGACGGAGAGACTGAGCTCCGGAGATGTGGCCTGGCCGAGAAAATAAAGAAAATGATTTACAAAATCAGACCAGAGCCTGGGTCTGCTCTCCAAAGCACTCCATGAGCACACTGCTGGATCCGAATAGAAGGGGCAGGTGACATTCGAATACATTTTCATGAAAGATTTTTCTCGACATCGTTTGCTGGCGATGTTCCCTCTGGGGACTCGGGTACACTGGCTGTCAGAATGACACCTTTACCGTTCTTGTGTTCATGTCTTTCTCAATGTGGCTTTCTAGCCCTCCTTTTTGGGAGAGGGCAGTATGACTTACATTAACCCCCCCCCCCGTAACACAGTGATGGCGGCTGAGCCTGCTTCACCGGGTTCTCTCTTGCTAGCTATGGGAACAGGCTCCAGCCGGCCTGCAGGAGGGCTGAAAGGGCAAATATTTGGAATATAATTATACCAGGAATTAATTCTTGCTGATCTGAAACTAACAGTCCTTAATTTCATCTGTAAGTCATCACATTGAGGAGATCCAAGATTCCACCATTCTGTATCAGTCTGTTGGCCACAAACCCATCACGGGGCCCGGCCAAGAGCAGAAGACCCGTGCCTAGACCATGACTGAAGTCGGATGTGTGAATGACCGCAATGAAGGGTGAGGTGGGGCGGTAAGTATGGAGTTCTTGGCACACACAAGGTTCTGGATCTTAGGGCACACACTAGGTTGTACCGGTACGCCAGTAAACACTTGTAATACTTGCATCCAGGAAGTTAAGGCAGGAGGATTATGCATTTGATGCCAGCCTGAACCACATAGTGAAATCCTATCTCAAACAAACAAAAGATTTAAAAAGTTATCCAGTGGAGGCCATCAGAAATGCTCTTAGACTCATGAGCAAAAATAAACACTTACTGGCACATGACACACAATCTGTGTGTTTCTTTGTTACATGGTGTTTGTTTTGTTTTGCCTTGTTTTACTGTTGGAAAGGGCCAGGAACTCTCTATGTAGAAGAGGCTGGCTTCTGGTTCATAGAGATCTGCCTGCCTCTGCCTGCTGAGTGATGGGACTAAAGGCGTATATTACCACAGGGCAGGTTCTTAGTGTCTTGACAATGGGGCTAACATAACGATTGTCAACTTAAAAAGAGCCCGTCCCTCCCGCAGGCTGGCTGGGCCTTGTTTCCACAGCTAGCAAGAGAAAGCACGGTGAAGCCAGCTCAGATTCCATTACGTGTTGTCCTGGCCAAAGTCAGTCACACTGCCAGGCTCAATTTGTGACCCAGAAAGCCACAACGTGAGAGAGGGGATCAGATTGGCTTTCAGATGAGGGTCGTCTGATCATCCTGATATTGTCTATGTACTCTATGCAGAAAAGAGGTATTTTCACGTGCATTCTGGGGCTCTGGAATCTATAATGAACACACACAGAAGAATGGATGCCTTGTGTGTAGAAGGTCTTGCTCTTGTTCTAATGCTCTGTTTTAAATGATCAGTCTGAGGTTATGTCTGTTAGAGAAAACAGAGACAGAGGAAACAATGGCTTTTGGGGTCTCCCTTGGCCCTGTGCCATGGCTTAGGTCCTGTCCTTTTCTGGCTCTCTTCTTCACCCTTCGCACCTCTGTGTGATTTGGGTGCCAGTCATCTCAGGGCCAAGCATAAACACCACTCAGGAGTTGCTTTTGCAAAGCTCGGTTTCTTGCGTCTCTTCACTGAACTCCTTGCCTCCGCATAACACCTGGCAGCTTTCAAAGCTCTTCCACATTTGTCCCTTCCCTGACTTCCACAGCCTCCCTTGAGAACTGTTGTCACCTTGTTGAAGAGGAAGAAACCAAGGCTCAGAGAATCCAAGTGATTTAAAGTAGCTAACAGCCAGGCTAGTGACACAGTTAGGCTAGAGTCCAGACTCCCACTCTCTAACTTTGAACTTCTGGTATGTTCTGCTATCTCCAGCCTGGGGTTTTCAGCCAGGTGCTCAAAGGTTACCTGAATAATGCTCTGTCTAGGGTGAGTCAAGTGGAAACAAGGTATTCTTAAAAGAAGCCATTAGAAACCTCCAGACCTCCGCCTTAGGAGGTACAGATGACTGAGGACCGTATAAATGCCTGCACCTTGTAACAGCCTGCCTGGGGTTCCAGAACACAGTCCTGCATTGTGGATTAATCACTCCATATCTATGTTTTAAAACCCTGTTATGGGTCTTTTAAAGGTGTGTTTAAAGATGTAATGCTCCACCAGGAGGCATGGTCCATTTCAAAGCTGAGCTGTTTGCAAGCTGCTGCTACGGGAGGGTTATTAAGAGCAGAGGTAGTGGTAGATCTCTGCCTACTACTTCAGGCAACTTCTTTCTCTTGGACTCTATGCAAGGAAGGCATTAGCTGCCACTGCGGTGTGGTGTTGCCTTATCCTTTGCTTCCTCTGGGTTCTGGAGCACCAGGCAATGATGCTGTTAATGGACTTGGAGCGAACGGTTATCCTGATTCAACTTGGACTCAGCTATGTCCTGGGCTGTGAGACATTCAGTGCTGAAACTAGGACAGTCACTGGCAGCACCTGGCCACCCTATCCCACCCTCTGTGTAGATCCTTCCAGGGGACAGAGAGGCAGGTCATTCCCCCACCTGACGCAGCTAGTGTCTTCTGCGTCATCTGCTCTCCACACAAGATCTGAGGTGTGGAGAAAGCTGTGACTGGGAGACTTAAAGCCATGATGAAGGAGGAGATTGGCTTCCAGAACCAGGCTGCATGAAACCATGGACGAAGATGCTTGGGAATTAGGAAATCCTGCTCAGTTATTGACTTGTGCTCGGTCCCTAACTCCCTGTACCTCTGCTTTCCTCTGTGTGAAGAAGGGAAACCCACAAAAGTCAGAATTTTCAAAGTCTCATTATGAAGGGACCAATACATCCCTCTCCTCATTATCCTAGGCCATTTTAGTTGACCTTCCAGGACCGTCTCACCAGGCCCCCTTGAAGGCTTTCTTTTCCCTCAGTCTAAATGAGGAAGGCCAGTCAGAGCCAGTCACAGAGTAAACTCTCAAGGTTCCTGCTTATCTCAGTGAAAAATACTGGAAATGTTTTATATTTGCCTTTCTGATGAAGTTGTTACCACTAGCTGAAATCATTACTTAAACTTAGTAAGATTTAAGCTTTAGTTCCTGAGTCACCAGAGACCGTTGAGTCTGGGGGGGGGGGGAGGGGGAGATCATGGGAAGGATTTAGTCCGTTAACTACAATTAAGTGTGGCAGAGGCAGTGAGGTTTTGAAGGTCAAGTTAAAAGCCCCACAGCAACCACCCCTTCCCTGACACCAAGGAGAAAGGCAGGGAGCGTTGCTCTCTGTACACCAGTGCTGGGACTGGTTAAACATAGACAGTACCTGAAAGTAAGGTAGAACTCAAAATATATGTTGAAAGCAGAATTGCTGTCCCTCTTGAGGAAGCAAGTGATGTTTTCTGCAATTAAAGCCTCAGTAGGGGTGTTAGTCTAAGAGCAGATATTCAGCTCCAACTACATCCCCGAAAGTTGTGAGATCTAGGGTAGCTTCCCTCTTTAGTCAGAGAGAGAGAGAGTAGGTTGGGTCCCTAGCATCTCCATTATGGGATCTCTGCTGTGATGACATCTCCTGGCTTTACTGTCAATGTTGATACGATGATGTATACCCATCCTTGATTGTAGCCACAGATGTGGCTTCTTTACTGCTCATGGAGAGCATCACCAGCTGCTCTCTCAAGGCCTACAAACACTCACCCTTGGGCTGATTCTAAACCTGACCCACATGGGGAGAGGCCTTGCTAATTTCTCATGGGTGCAATGGCCCTGGTCATGGCTGTGCCTCCTTCCTCCACAGTGGGCTGTGCTAGCCTGTGTTTCAGAAAGCCCTTTGGGCACCCAGCAGCTTCCCAGCACCCCAGCGCATGTGCTTAGGTGTCGCACACTTAAGACACCCAGGAGACAAGGCCTCTGGGGGGCTCCTTCTTAGTTCCTTTCACAACAAATGCTTCTTCCTTCCCTTTTCTATCTTTCTCTTTCCCTCTCCCTCTCTTCCTCTCTCCCTCATTCCCTTCTTTCCTTCCTCTCATGTAATCCAGGCTGATCGTGAACTCATTAAGGAGACCAGGACCTTGAACCTCTGATCCTCCTGCCTCTACCTCCTCAGTGCTAGGGTTACAGATGTGCACTGGAAGGCTTGGTCTATACAGTGCTCAAGATCAAACCTATGGTTTTGACACCCCTGGTGCCTTCCTTGCCTTTCTTTCAAATTCTCCTCAGGTAGAGATTTCACGGTGTCCTCTAGACACCTGGTCTGGTTAAACATAATCAACCTGCCCAGGACCGTCTGTCTCTCCTGGTGCAACCCTAACTTCTCTTCTTCCGACTAGGACATCCCATCTTTCCTTCCTCATTCTCTATTTGATGCAGACTCTGGTGCATTCTTACTCGCACCTTTGCCTTCCGGGACTTGCTGCAGTGCATTCTCCTTTTTGTTTTCTGAAGAGAAGCCTGAGGTTCAACGCGGTACAGACTCCGCACATTAGAACCTGGCTAGGAAGTATTAACCCAACTGCCCCAGGGCCTGAGAGCATCACACAGCTGTGGGAGAGCCGAGGAGAGCCCCGCCTACTGGAGGTGATGCCTCTGTTATGGGATGACCGTGTCCACTCCCATTTGGAGGTTTAGATTTCTCACTTCACCCATTAGCCATCTCTGGCTCTTATGCTAAGACTTCCCTGTTGGGTCACCACACCCAGAATTTTGTTTCTGTCCTCAAAATCAAATAAATCAGTTTCCCCCTGATGTGGCACATACATGAGATAAAACAACAAACAGCCTTTGTTTGGGGTTCAGAGGTGCCGTGTCTCTGGGTGTGCAGCAAATCGTGGCAGAAGATAGCAGTGTGTGTGGGGGGGGTAGCTAGGAAAGAGAGAAGTAAGTGGGGTCACTGTTGAAATACTGTCCTTAAAGGGCACCCCAGTAGATGTCCTAGTAGGTTTGACATTTTGGCATTCTGCACCTCCAAATAGTTCCAAATGTATCGATGGGATGGCAGTCAGAGCCCTCAAGATCCAATGGTGTCTGTAAGTACACACACACACACACACACACACACACACACACACACACACACACACACGGGGGGGAGAGAGAGAGAGAGAGAGAGAGAGAGAGAGAGAGAGAGAGAGAGAGAGAGAGTTTTACTAGTTCTCTTAGAGCCTCTTAATCCAGGGTGTCCAGGATCAGGATCATCATCACAGCAGTCTTCCAAACTCTTAGCAAGGCTGTAAGAGGGGTCCTTGAGGCTCAGCTCTCTGCACATATTACCCTCTCCTGCCATGTGCACTGGCCTCATCTGTTCTTACAAAATGAAGCCACAGACTTACACTTCTTCCACTCATTCATTCCAAAAATTTCTATTCTACAAACAGTCAAAGGGCAGGCAAGCATTGAAGGGGGGTTAGGCAAAAAGAGAGCTTCAGCTAAATGACCAAGTGGGAAGCACTAGATCCACGGATCCTCTGGAGGATGCCATTCACCAACATATATCGATCAAATTACCCCTGTGAGATACCCTAAAGAGAGGGGAAATATGCTCTATTCTAGGCAGAAGGACTTTCTATTTAGTGAAATGGGCTACCTATCACTAATATACATAATATAAAAGTAAGAACAAACAAGACAGGAAATAAAAACAAACAAACAAACAAAAAACTCTTTAGGGACTGGTGAGATGGCTCAGTGTGTAAAGGCGCTTGCCTGGAAATATGGTGACATGAGTTCAATCCCTTCATTCCACACAGAGGTGGAAGGAAAGAACCAACTCCACAAAGTTGGCCTCTTATCTCCACAAGTGTCTTAGTGCATGAGCACCATCAGTATACAAACACACACACAGACACACACACACACACACACATATATATACACACATACACACATGCACATACACATACACACATGCATACACACATATACACACATACACACATACACACACATGCACACACATATACACACATACACACATGCATACACACATATTCATATACACACACATGCACATACACATACACACATGCACATACATATACACACACATATATACACACATACACACACATGCACACACATATACACACATACATATGCACACATGCACACATACACATACAAACATACACACTAATAATGAAATTTGAGTTAAAAAATGATAACAGTATATGGTGATTTATACCTTTAATCCTGGAACTGGGGAGGCAGAAATGGGCAGATATCTGAGTTCGAGGCCAGCCTGTTTTACACAGTGAGCTCTAGGAGCCAGAGAAACCCATTCTCAAATAAAACCAACCAACCAACCAACCAACCAAAAAACAAAAACCAAAAACCAAAAAAACAAAAGACAAAAAAACCCCAAACCCCAAACCCCCAAAATGTTTGATTTTTGTTCTCTGGCACTAGGAGCTGTTTGAATACTAATAATTTTCACTCGTCCCACGAAGTGATAGAGATTACAGTTACTCTAATCACAGAGGGAAATTGAGCCATAGGTCGGAAATTCACCTGCCTAGACTTGCACAGGTGGTCAGTGGCTGGGCCAGCACAGCAGGCAGCCTGCCCTGCTGCTCCACTCTCCAGAACACAGTTAAGATTGGAAGTTGGCACAACCTGGGCAGGCGTGTTCTCTAGCCTCCCAGATGAACAGATGCTCAGCTTATGTTGACTTTAGGATCTGCCTTCCAAAACACCACTGTGTCCTAGAGAGGAGCAGTTGGATTCTCCTAAACTTGGCTCCCAATTTAATAAGCAGAAGAGGCTAGCTTAAGTTTGGCTTCTCCATCTTTGATGCCCTTGATGGATTTCCCTAAACCAAAAAACAAAATAGCCCATTAAAGAGGACAGTGGATGACGATTGGCTGAGACCTTTAAGAATAAGTCTGTCTCAAAATTTAACTTTGCAGGCTTAGTGTTTGTAACACGGAATCTGGAGCTACTTCACATTCCCAGTATTTTCATATGAGGAACCCACATACTGACATACTACTATGCATTCAGAGGCATAGATACTGGTCCTTGTGTCTCCTTTAAGTCCAGAAAGAAGCAGCAGTTTGAAAAATGCTATTAACACATATGATGGGGAATACATTAGAAACCTTTTGGTAGCTGTTTTGAGAGAAGGGATTCCCCTGGTTAGGAACAGTATTGTTCCTCTCAATCAGCAAGGTAATGAATCTCTCCTGTCTGTGTCTGGAGATGGACAGCCACAGCCAGAAGGCTATGACTAAGGTCTCCACCACCGCCAGAAGCTCGAAGTTTTTGTTTGTTTGTTTGTTTCTTTTCTGGAAAGGCTTCAAGTCTTTGTAAGAGAAACTATGTGTAGAAGAGGCAGGCATTTCTGAAAAATAAAACAATTATCAGCACCTCTCATGGAGAACAGTAATTATTTTTTCTAAAGTAATAAACCATATAATTAGAATTGATCTGGTGTTAGTCAGAATTTTCAAACATGGGTTGAATTAATAAAAACGCTTTCTTCCTCCCACCTCTTCCTTTATTTTTGGAGCTTGTTGGAATACAAAGAGGAAGTGAGCCCATCTGTTTCTGATACTTCCAGACTTGGATATCAGAGTGGTTTGAAGCACTTTTTTGATGGTTAGCGCGCGTCTCCAAAGTATTTTCCAAACGGTTGAAGCCCATTCCTTAACTGACAAGAAGTTTGTTTTCACGGATTGTGTAGACGCCACCTTGACACTTAGAAACGAGAAAGGTCAGTTCCTTTGTTGTGTTATCCCTTGACTCGGTTATTTTCTTTACTCACCTGTAGGGAGAAAAATCCCCAAAGAAACAGAAACGAACGCACCCATACTTGATTCTCAGGGTTTTCCGTAGTGTCTCATCTCCTAATTCTCCTTTGCCACCAAAGTAGCCTTTTTTGTTAGGAAAGAACTGCCCTCCTCGGGAGGTGGGGAAGGACTGTGGAAGGAAGGAAGCTGGAGACTTGTTTCTGTGGAAGGATGGTGGGTAGGTGCACAGAGAATAAGCTGCCGCCCTGATGGCGATACCCCAGCTTCCAGACTGGCTCAGAATTGGGCACTGCACCTGTGTGTAGGGTGGGAGGCGCACCCCACAAGATCACCCTGGGGATCTTGTTAAGCCTACCTTAGTAAGCCCAAGGCGCCGGCACCTCTCAATGCTAAACCCCTGCTGGAGCACATCTCTTGCCCAGAGACTCGCATCAAGGACAAACAGAATCAGAAACGTTGACATCTACTTTCTGACCCCTTTTGCATTTACGGACGTAGTTCTACTTAGTTCTAAAGTTGTTTATCAAAGGCTCGGCTTCAGCTGAGAAACTTTTGACATGCAGAGCAGGAAGGGCTTTGTCTCCTCAGCAGGGAGTTAGACCGCTCAGCCAGCGCAGGAAGCCCAAGGTCCCTAGCAGCTGTGGAATGACTTTGGGACCAACATCGATATTAAGAGTATATTGTTTGGGGGCTGGGGATTTAGCTCAGTGGTAGAGCGCTTACCTAGGAAGCACAAGGCCCTGGGTTCGGTCCCCAGCTCCGAAAAAAAGAACCAAAAAAAAAAAAAAGAGTATATTGTTTGGATAATAGTTTTTGTTTTTCATTCAATAAAAAAATTCTAAGCAGGAAGTAAGAAAAAAAGAAGGGACTATACAGCACAGGCTGCCGCTTTCTGGACATCTAGCCACGCCTCTCTCTGTCCCCCCCCAAAGCCTTTGCTCCCTCTTCCCTGCTTTCCTTCAGCTCATCTGAGAGATCATAATAAAGAACGTGTGCAGCTTGAATTATTTTATTACTATCTATGACCACTACCTTTTCAACGTATGCATATGTGTTACTTGTAAATTTGTACAGGGAAAAGGAAAAAACTCACAAAACAAATAGAACAAAACAAAACACTATGCTAAACTGGCCAGGAAAGAACCTGGTGTATGATGTATGGTGTATGTATGGTGTATGGTGTATGGTGTATGTATGGTGTATGGTGTATGGTGTATGGTGTATGGTGTATGGTGTATGGTGTATGGTGTATGGTGTATGGTGTATGGTGTGTGGAAACCTTGCCTCCTCTTCTCTTCTCTTCTCTTCTCTTCTCTTCTCTTCTCTTCTCTTCTCTTCTCTTCTCTTCTCTTCTCTTCTCTTCTCTCCTCTCTTCTCCTCTCCTCTCCTCTCCTCTCCTCTTCTTTCCCCTCTCCTTCCCTTCCCTTCCCTCCCCCTTTCTCTCTCTCTCTCTCTCTCTCTCTCTCTCTCTCTCTCTCTCTCTCTGTGTTGGGGGGGGTACTTGGATTTTTAAAAAGCCATAAGCGTATTACTGTTTTGGTTGAGGAGGGGGAGGAGGGAGAGGAGGAGGAGAAGGAGAAGGAGAAGGAGAAGGAGGAGGAGGAGGAGGAGGAGGAGGAGGAGGAGGAGGAGGAGGAGAAGAAGAAGAAGAAGAAGAAGAAGAAGAAGAAGAAGAAGAAGAAGAAAAAGAAGAAGAAGAAGAAGAAGAAGAAGAAGAAGAAGAAGAAGAAGAAGAAGAAGAAGAAGAAGAAGAAGAAGAAGAAACAACCCCCCTTCCCCAAGATCACTCATGTCCGGGAGTGGGAAGAGAAAAGAGAAAGGGGTTAAAAAGCAGAAAGAAAAAAAATTTAACAGAAAAGCTTAAAAAAAAAAAAAACCAAACAAACCCATACAATGACTTTTGCAAGAATTCGGCCTACAAAGACAGTCCCCAGTTGATAAAGGCATTGTGCACCCTGCACTCAGCAGCATTTACAAAGTCAAGGCATTAAGGACCTGACGGAGGAGGGCTTGCTGAATAAATCCTTAGGAGTGGATGGGACCACCAAATCCCCAAAACATAGAGAAACCCTGAGGTCATGGGAAGAATTCCTTAATTTACTGAGGCTATTTTAAAACAGCTCCATGGTTTAAAATTCAGAATGTATAACATAAGTGGCATTTTTGAAATGCAAAAAGATACCCAGAAAAATTCCAAGAATATATTTACATATTATCTGTATATAAAATAATTTAAGATATATAAAGCAAATATCTATTTACATATATACACACAGGTAAATATGAATATATATGCAGTGGCTTTCATTGGTTAAGGATGAATTTTGCCTTCCTTTATTCATTCTTTTAAATTATATTATGAATATATATGTATATATAAATAATTTTGGTGTTGAAGATATATCCACACAACAAAATGCATTTTGAAACCTGCATTAGCCCATACATGGCAACATTTAATGATTAATGACTTTTAAGAATTAGGAAAGCCCCACATGTACCAACATCATGTTTGGAATTTAATCGGGATATTAGCCAGTGGCTTTAATATCTGCACAAAACTGCTCATGAATGACACTGATATTTGCATCTACTCTCGGAGGCTAAAGAAAGGGAAGTCTTCTTTTTGTTGTTGGTGACTCAGTGGTAGTTATTTTTCTCCTCAAAAATCTGTACCACCCCCCCCAAGTCAGAAAACTATTTTGAGCTCACAATTTAGAATGTTTCAGTGTTTGCCATCATAGAAATCTGTAAAGAACCACGCACATGAGCCGGTAGGCAAGCGGTGATAGTACAGATATTTAAAAAAATACTCCTTTCTACCCCAAATTAACTTTACAGTTAAGTTCAAGGGAATAACATTGTTCCAGTGTAGGGGTGGGGGTGGTGGTGACTTTGAATTGTCCTTTCAACCGATTTCAGGCTCATTTCAGAGACACACTTATCTATTACCTATTTTCCTCAGAATTTTTTACCTTTGCACAAAAGCCAGGATTCTTGCACGTTTTCATTTTATTCTTATTTTATGCTATACATGTCTACGCCAATGAAAGTAATATCCCAGTGTTTCTCCTTTAGAAACATCTATAGAGTGATGCAGGAGCCTTAGATACCATAACTTACTAAGGGCAGTCGCAGTTACAGTGCGCCTGCTTTCATTATGGTGGCATTCTGGGAACAAAGCATTCTTCTCTTAAAGAAAGGAATGATACGGAAACGCATGGACGTATATGTATATCGTATACATATAAACTCTTACTGCTAATTGTAAACTCGCTCTCGAGGAAAGAGACTTGAAATAAACAAAACGGACGCCTCCCACTGTGCTCTTAATTTCCCCCTTTTTTGCCGATAGTGTTTGTCCACAAAGGCAAATGAAGTCTTTAAAATGTATATGGACAAGCACCTTCCAGCTGTGAGCATGTAATTGGCCAATCAGTTTTTATTCAGAGAGATTTGTAAACCGCCCTGTAACATTCTTGCTTAATTCCTATCTGGCTTGGACCGTGGATTCTCTATGGAGCACGGCAGCTTTCTATGTCTTTTTCTTATACCCTTTTCATATATTCATAAACAAGAAAAATGGAACAAAACTTTAATTTTTCACCGTTAGCAACTACTTTAGGACGTATTTCAAGCTATCATTTGAGCTTCGTTTAGATGCTTTAGAATTAATCATCACTGCAAGCTAAAGGAAACCAACATGCGAAAACAGAGTTCTCACCACCATCTGCCACCACGATGAAAGATTTTGGCTCCGAAGTTTATTGGATATACGTTTTATTATAAATAAAAGTGTATTGCTGTGAGTTTATGATTTAATGATAAGCAGAGCTGTCGCTTTGTTTCTGGGACCGTACTGTGGAGAAGCAGGAAGGAGTAAATAGCATTAGAGAACTGTGAAATGAATGGTGAACGAGGTCCATTTGCTTGGTTTAGAGGCCTGAACATTGCCAATCACGCATTTTGTTAAATACTTGTTTGATGATATTCTTAATCACGAATCCTTTGTCGTTTGCTGGTGTTCTCAGGTGCTGTTAATAAAAACCAGTATTCCTAAAAGCCCAAATAGATTGGAAGCAGATGGCGTTAGTAAGACAGAATTGGCAAAAGGAAAAACGTTTGCAATTTAAAAAACGGGGCTAATGTCTTTAATGTGCGAGTTCACTGTGGTTATGCATTCCTGCAGGATGTGAAGCCCAGGGAAAGAGCTCGGAAAAATGTCCCTGAAAGAACAGTGTTGGAATTGCTGGCAGAAGTTCCAGGAGAGAAACTAAACTGAAGAATATCCCCAGATCAGCCTGTGTTAAATTGTAACATAAAATACTTTAAACAAATCTTAAAAATACTCAAAAAAGGTAAATTAATTTGGAGCATGTTTCTCTTTTAAAGCAGGGTTCTAACTGCGTTTATAAATGCATTTTCCTTTTTCATATGTCAGTTATACATAATAATGCTTCTAATTGTGCGTTTGAAATGTGCAAGCATGACATTAGGGACGATCTATGGATTATTAGGATTACCACTAGAGTCAACTCAGTTTTTGTTTAAAAAAAAAAACGGTTTTTTGTAAGCATTTATTTCTTTATAATAAAATGAAGCTTTTCAAATATGGGTGTAATAAAACTGAATTTTTATGCAGTCAAGTCATAGTGAAAATGGAAAAAAAAGCAGAATAAATCTCGGCTTGGAAAGGTGAACTCTTATTTATGACATCATTCTCGATTTTGAAACGAAATGAAACAAAGAGACGTTTCTCTGAGAAACCCTTAGAGAAGGTGGAAGGAGAGCACCCATTTCCTAGATCC
The DNA here is from genome assembly GCF_021556685.1 of Rattus norvegicus. Lineage (NCBI taxonomy): Eukaryota > Metazoa > Chordata > Mammalia > Rodentia > Muridae > Rattus > Rattus norvegicus. Next base: position 81,238,378 of record NC_141537.1, on the reverse strand, counting down.
AATCGCTGGCTGTGAGAGCGCCCTGGGATCCCCTCCGTGCCACTCAGCATTTCTGAACTTTTTAAAAATAGAAATACATACATACTAGTTCAACACCAGAACGACTTTGTTCCCAAAAGCAAAACCCTCCCCTAAACAGAAACACAAGCATCGCTCTTGGATTAAATAACTTTTCACTTCGGCTTCTAACCTCCGTAGCTCCTGGAACCAGCCCCTCCTCATCGGCAGCCAGCTTCATAAACCGACGGACATAAATATAAATATAAGTTTTTGTCATGAGGTCATAAAATTAACTGTAACTACTAAGACTTAAGTGTACAAAGGTGCCAGTGTTTTATTACTCTACCTTACTTAGAGTTCAGTTTCAAATAACAATTTTGACAAATTATCAACTGACATCATGTTTCTTGGATGGAGGCGGATGCACATGATTAATTGCCTGTGATATTCTAGACATTAAGGTGCATTTCAACATTTAATCACCGGAATATTTGTGGATATAATTTCATGTAGGAGGCATAAAACAACGCAACCACTTACTCTCAAGACGGAAATATACGACTTGAGTTAAATGTCATCAATGAGCTGATGTAAATCCAGGGACAGTTATTGAACAGTTTTTCTTTTTTTTTCTTTTTCCTCTTTTTTTCGGAGCTGGGGACCAAACCCAGGGCCTTGGGCTTGCTAGGCAAGCGCGCTACCACTGAGCTAAATCCCCAACCCCTAAACAGTTTTTCTTAATTTTATTACACATCAGAAAGTGTTCTACAGAAAAAAAAATAGCTTTTATTTGCCCCACATGCAACTTCTCTTTCTTCCTTCCTAACTTCCCCAAACTCATTCTTCCAGGCTGGCCAGGTTTCCAGTTTTGGAAGCTACTGGCCTCTGCTCAGCCCTAACAAACAGGGAACGAAGAGAAATTTTTAAGGGGGATGGGTATGTGGGAAGGGAGGCTGTATTTTAGTTTTTGTTATGATTTTTATTTTTGCCAAGAGAAATAGAATATTTCCCGTTTTACTTTCTTCTCCTCCTCCTCCCCCTCCTCCTCTTATTATTATTTATCAATGGGCCTCATTGACTGCATAGTCTGTAAAGTATAGTTGATATTGAGCAACGAACACTCCCAAATTTGAGTTCAAGTAGATGAGCTACGTGGGATAATTATGTTTCTAAATGACAGATGGTATTTTTAAACTCGGGGATCTGTATTATCTGTCCATCCATTCGTTTTCCAAGTGTTTGTCACCCGGTACTTTAACAATATCGAAAAGGTAGGTTTAATGTTCAGTTCTGGACATAAAACAGAAGAAATTTCATAACAAAAAAGGAAACATTTTTCAAAAACAATTTTTAACAACGCCAATCGAATATCCTTGGGGGCCTTTTCCTGTTGGAAAGAATTTTAACACTTGCCTCATTCACAAGCAATCCACGGACTGCTTAGTCTGAAAGAATTTTCTCTTTCTCTTTGGTTTTTACACCACTACTCAATTCAAGTCGTTGAAAATTGTCGGAGCAAGAGATCCATAGTAAAACAAACATGACTTTTAATAAAGAGAAACTTCTTATAAAGTTTGCTCTCACACAGGACTTGCTGTAGTAGAGTATATTAAGATTGAAAGGAAATTAATTCGGAGGGTTTATGGGTAATCTATGCATGTCATGGTACAACCCTGAACGATTTGTTAAAGACAACGAAAACATGGGTTTAGGAATATATAATTCCCTTAAGAGGATGCATTAAAAAGAATCTTTTTTTTTTTTTTTTTTTTACAGAAAAGCATTCTTTTCCTTTAGGATCGCGGAGCAAGTTGGGCGAGGCGTCGGGACCCGCCCACAACTCCTCCCCCTGCAACCCCTCCCATTACCCCCTCCCCACAGGGTCGCGGGTTCTCCAGTTACAGAGGAAACTCCCGTTTTTATGCAAAATAGCAAGCCGAACATTTATTAACCTAACCAATGAGCAAGAGGCATCCCGCCCTAAAGAAGGTGGAGCCAGGGCCCCAAGCGACGCCTCGCCTTGCCCGCCTCCTGCTCCTTCAGAGGCGGGCGCTGGGCGGAGAGAGAAACACCCAGGCTCTTATTTACATGCCGCCATACTATTGGCTCGAGCGCTGCGAATGGGAAGGTGGGGCGGGGAGAGGTCCAAAGTGAAGTTCAAGGATTGGTCTAACAAACGATGACGCAAGAAAGGCATAATTAGCAAATGAGAGCACCGAATTAACGCCCCTCCTTCTAGTTCCACCCCGTAATGAACAACCCAGTGAATGACGAGCCAGTGCAGAAAATCCTTGTATATTTAAATAACAAATCTAGAACTCTATTTAAATATTTATGAGGAGGGGGGAGGGATATGGTGTCTCCAGAAAGCGATTCCGATTGGCTGTTTTTTTTAAGGGCGTGTTAGCGGTCGGGAAAATGCGAGCACCCCATCACCTACATTATTGATTATTGTATTTCTGGCTTTATTTTGCCTTCCTCCCGCTTATTCTTTCTGTGTAATTGGTTGCATGTGTAGTCCAAGCGGCCAAGGTTTTGACTCCGCTGTCGATATATTTTCTTTTTCGTAACCCAAGCTCTATGTTCATCGATTTTTAAAACGCAAAGATCTGGGACAGATGGAAACAATTAGAAGCTCCGCTCTGTCGACATGTATAATCTTATTAGTTTAATGGGTCACAGGGCGCGGGACCTATTTCCTATGGATCAAAGTGAAAACAAACGCGGTTAATATCCCATTTTGTTTTAGAACCAAATCGGATCGAGTTCCCTCCGTCGGTCGTGGTAATGACAATATTTAGAGAACTTAGGTTGCCTTGAAGTTTAGGAGGAAATGGAGCCATTGAAATATTCTATTTTAAAAACTCATTAATATTACCACCGGGTAGCTGGCCGCACCACTCTTGAGTTTATCACAGTAGCATGGCTATTAGGGATTTCTGTGTTGCTTGTTTTGATCTATCGCCTTAATGAAGTGAAAAATCCTGCATAGTTCCCTGCTAATTATACCGCCGTCTCAAGTTCCTCTATTTCGGCTCAGCGGGAACCCTGGAGTGCTTGGTGCCATTTTCAACTACAGTTTCTTAATAAAAACTTCTTTTTTTAATCTGTAGATGGCGAGGACAGACTATTTATTTTTATTTTTTTTATTCTCAGAATTTACTTGATTATTTGGAGACAGGGTTTTCTCGTATAGTTCAGGCAAATCTCCAACTGTTGATCCTCCTGCTCCAGCCTCCCCAGAACTGGAGTTATAGGCATGTACCACGCCTGGCCAGAATTGTACCATTATCCTTATTGCTAAAATCAACGAGTCAAACAACCTGCACCCAAGATTTTATCCCATTTGACCTAGTTCTTGACCACTTAAGGTCAGCATTCAGACTCCTGAGCTTCAGTGGACCCCAGGTAAGAATCAAGCTTTAAGGAAATTGTTTTCACATTTTGAGTTGTAATGTGGTTGTGCTATTCTGAGGCAAAAATATAATCTAAGCACCTACAGGGTGGGCCAGGGCCTCTCTTCTTAGCAAAGCCCTTCTCTTTAAGACCCTCTTTCCTGCAGTAACTTCTCACCCTAATAAATTAAATGTGACCACAGTGTGGTCCATTAGCTTGGAGTGTGGGGTGATGGCGCCTGTCAAAGGTGGCTGGCCCACTACAAACCCTTAAATATTCCTACAGATAATAAATATCTGTGCAAGGAACAGATGTAAATAATAGGTTCCTATTTTTTTTAAATACCTCTGCACCACAGCAACGAATAAAGGCACCCCAGAGCTGAGTTCCCCACAGAACAGGTAGTAGGGGAACCAGATCTTGAGTAAGTCTTGATGCAAGTGCAGGCCTCTGACTGAGCAGGAACCAGAGCCAAAGTGTATAACTCACCCAGGCCTTCAGGAATGTAAATATATTTACATTTTTGTTTCCAGACTTTTACATTTACAGTAAATGTAAAAAAAAAAAAAGTCACGTTTTTGTTTGGACAGCTCAGGATCCTCCCAAAAGGGTAAGCACTAGCTGTTAGTGAATCATTTTAATTACAGGGCTGGGATTGATTGAAAACAAACAAACAAACAAATCAGATGTTACCCTCCCACCCCTGCAGGCTCAGGGTCTTTTGGGTCTTGGCTTTCTGAGCTTCCCAGCTGCCTTCACACCTGACCCAGGGACTGAGGCAACTTTGCACTTCACTGCACCGCTGGAGTGTGCGCACCCCAGTGCTGGTTGTTCATTCCAGAAACCAGAACTAAAACGCAGGAAGGAAGATCTGACATCTGGGACAAATGTGGCTGAAAATCCCTTCAAATTTGTCCTTGATTTTTTTTTTTTTTTTGCCTTTGATCCTTATGTTTCAGTAGAACATGCAATAGTAGTAGGTCTTCTCTTTACAGTCCCTTGTCCTCTGTTTCCTGTTGGTAGATCAACAATATTTTATTTTGGAGAAGGGATTAGTTTTCACTTGTGGAGGGAAGGGAATAGAGAGGAACAAATTTCCAAGGCCCCATATCTCAGGATTTAACTCTATTACTGGTTGCTCATAATGTCATTGAAAACTGATAACGTTTTGTCCACTACTGCTCAACTTTAGAATTATTTTGTTTTCCAAGGTGGAAGCATAGTCCTTTTGTGCCAGAGCCTGGAGTATTACAGACAATCACATCACTTCTCTTCTGTAAACAAACCAGCATTTACAACGTGTGTCAAAAGAATTATCTGAGATAACAAATGCTTTGATCTTTCTTTGTCTTTTTTAAAAAAATTTTTGGATGTGTATCTTAGTATCTGATAATATTCAGGGACATTTGCACACTCCCCCCCCACGCCCAATTTTCCAGGGCAAAGGAGGGACCTCACTGAGGTTCAGTAATGGATCTCCCTCCTGCCCCCCTCCATTTCGGGTTTTCTTGGTCCTTTAGATATTTCTTTTGGCCCGGTGGGCTCACTGCTGTAGAATCTTTGTTAATCAGAGAGGTTCACTGGTGCCTGCATTAAGCTTAGGGAACTATCTGATTTGCACACCTGAGGTGTGTCTAGGGATGCAGTCATTCATAGAAGGAAGAAATTAGATTTGTGTCCTCTCTTTCAAGACCACAAGAACCCCAAGCACCCCATAAGTTTTGATGCACCCCATCACTCAATTTGTCTCAGCTCTCTTTTTCTTTCTTTCTTTTCTTCCTCTAAATATTTATTTATTCTTGTTATGTAGCCCGGGTTGTCCCTGAACTTTTGCTTCCAGAGTGCCAGGACTGTAGGCATGAGCTGTCACTCTCACCCCCCACCCTGTGGTGTCTCAGGCTTTTGGCATGTTTTGTTTCACTTAACATTTTGTTTAGTCTTGTTTTATTTTATTTTAACATTTTATTTAATCAATATGCCCGCTGTGAACACCAGTGCTTAGTAAGGATAAAAACACCTTTAGCTTTCCCCAGATAGTACATCGAGGCCCTGGCTTTCTCCTCAACCAAGGAAGGCTAATCCCGGGGAATTCAGGGACAGTATCCCTGGCATCTATCAATTTCAAGGTATTTGGTTCACGTGCGCGCCGGCGGGGGCACGGGCGCGAGGGGAGGCGCTCCGCTCAGAAAGGCCTGTGGAGAGATTTTGACTTGACATTTACTGTCACGTCGCTAAGACTAGGCCTTAAAGTGGGGCACCTGGGGACCTGAGGCAGACCCTTTTCTGGCCCCAACGCTTCCTTGTTCTTCCTCGCGCGCCTGGCCAGTCCTGCACAGTGGCCCAGGTCCAGAATTCACCATCAGAGGATGCAAACCCGTCTGGGTTTAAACCCGGATCTACTACCGGAAGTCATTTGACAAATCTCAGGCTGGCCTCTCTAATCTTTGCGGCTCCTCAGAGTTTTGCAAATCTTTAAACAAGCTGTAACCTTCTTCAAACAGCGCGCCAGACAGACAACCCCCAGGGTCAGGCAGACTCCATCAGCACTCCACTCACTTCCTCCAAGGTCAGGCCCACACCTCTCCCAGCACCTTTCTGTCTGCAGATTCCCATGCGCCCAGCCAGCAGCCCAAACCCAGGAACGTCTCCCACCCTGGAGGCCTGTGCCTGTGTACTGGAGACTCATGGAGCCCCTGGGGGCAGGCCGGGGAGGGGGGGAAGGGAACCCTCCGGGCAAGATCAGCGAGGTGGGGGTTGGGCGGGTGATTTATGATGCTTATCAACGTTTTAGGAAGCAGAAATTAACCTGAGGAGGATTAGGCCCCAAGCTTTGAAGCTCTTCGTTTTGTTTTCCTTCTGTCCACTCCCATGATCAAACAGTTCCCTGTTCCTTCTAACCTTCTCCTCCTCTAGTTATCTCTTCTCCCCGCTCCTCAGCCCTAGCAAGCTCCTTTGCACTGTTTCTCTTAATTTCAAATAGAAATCTCTTGACCCTAGCTACCGTGTTTCTGTCAGTGATCTAGAAACAGAAGGAAAGACCCTTCCCCCATCCCTGTCCTCTGGGAATAGTGTTTAAGGTTTGAACATTTTCTGTTTGGGAGATCAGAGGTAGCAAATCTGTAACTTTTCTTTTTCTTTGGCACTTTCTTTCCATCCAAAGCCCTTTGTCTAGTTCGCCCACCGAGACTGGCCTTCCCAGGAAGCAGGCTAGGTGGAGGTAGTTTGCTGTCGTTTCTGGTGAGTGCTAACTTCGCTTAGCTCATCACATCCCCAGGTCCTGCGGATTCCCGGATGGTCCTCCTAGTTCGCTAGTCTTCCGGGGACCCCGGACCTTGCGGTACTCTTTCCCTGCCGTCCTTTATCCTCCCCCTACCCCCCCCCCCATCCCCGGCATCCAGGCTTCGGGCGGAACAGTCTCCCGCAGTTCCCGAAAGGCGCCTGTTGAAAAGGCAATTTCCTTGGGGGGTGTGGTCCGGCTGAGAGTAAAACAGAAACCAAGTTTGTTTGGGGTCCTGAAACCCAAACGTTTTATTGCATCCGCCTCAGAGTCAACTAACTCTTAATGAGCATCCAGGCGGGAAAAGCACGAGGAGGTTTGCTCGGTGCTCCGGAGGGGACCTGAGTGAGGGGAGTCTATTTACTTCTCTTGCAACCAGAGGTTACAACATCTTCCCCAAAAGTCTCCTTCCAGTGCCGGGGGTATAGACAGGAAAGTCAGAAGGCATCAGGTTTCAGCTCTCTGAGTAATCCAAGATCATTCAGCCAAGAAGACCTTCGAAGTTGGCCCTGTCTACAGCTTGTAATGAAAAGGGGTAATCTGTCGTGTAATGAAAAACAGTACCCACAAAAACAAACCAGCATCCGACCGCCTTCCACCTCGCACCACTCTACCCTAATACCCGCCAGTGACAAATATTACTATCCAGTTCCACCCCCAAAAGAGGAAGCAGTAGATCTTCCTCTTAATAACTTCCCAAAGTGTTACAAATAATAAAAGGGGCGCATAAATCATCGCGGGAGCGACTCAATGCGGACCGCGAAGGATTTACTTCGCTTGAGCCTTAGCTTCCAATCGCCCTCTCATTGGCTTCTTTCTTGAAGTCCGCCCCCAGATCCGTGCTCTTATTGGTCAATATGGCAGGGTGACGCATAGAAAGGGCGTGGGGTTGGTGGGGGCTGGATATTTTTCAGTGCGCAAGCGTCCTAGGTTGTGCGGGTGTGATTGACAACCAGGGGAAAACAAGTGCGCGTGCGTGGATGAGTGAGGGAGTCAGAGACAGCGAGAGACAGAGACACAGAGACACAGAAAAAAGAAAGAGGGAGAGGGAGGAGGGCAGAGAAGATGAGAGAGAAAGAAAGGGAGAGGGGAAAGAAAGAGAGAAAGAGGTGTAAGGAGAAAGGAGAGAGCGAAGGTGAAAGAGACCGTGTGTGGTGAGGTGGTGGGTGCTGGCACTCTGGCTGCTCCAGCAGGCTAGGTGGGGGCAGTTCAGACTGCAGGCATTTCCCGCTGAGTCAGGTTGTTGTCACTCTTCCGCCACAGATCCTCTCGGAGGGCTTGAAAGGGATTCACTGAGGAGGGTAACTCTGGGGAGGGGGTAAATAGGCTTGCTTTCCTGTAGGAATCCACTTAAAATTTCTAGAAGTTTACTTTTAGACCCTGTTATTTGTGCATTCCCGGAAAAGAACACAATACAAGCCACCAGTAACCCCAGGTAATGTCCTAGGCACTCCACTTCTACCCAGCACCACCCCAGCCCTGTGTGACTTTCTCACAACACAGCTGCCACAGCTCTCTAAGCGACTTGTAATCGAAGAGGCCAGAGAAAAAGACACACCGTAAGATTGCTTGGATGGAAGGAGAAAGAAAGAAAAGAAAGAAAGAAAGAAAGAAAGAAAGAGAGAGAAAGAGAGACAGAAAGAAAAGAAAAAAAGTAAAGAAAATTAGATAAATGCAGCCACCAAAAATAGCGACAGAAAACAAACCAAACCAACCAACCAAACAAACAAACAAAAAAAGACAACAAAAAATAAAACAAAAATCAAAGTCGCGGAAGGACAAGTCCGTTGCCTACTGAATGGAAAATAAACCCGGTTTGTGTAGATGCTTGCTAACGCCTGCTACAAAATTCTTGAGAGGCGAGGACCGCGCCTGCAGCTGCAGTGCTGGGCCGCTGCCCGCTTCCATCCAAATTCCAACGTTTGGGAGCGAGAGGCCCCAGATTTGCTCCCTACTTAGGCCATGGATTCCTTCTTGCACATATTTTAGGGCAATAATAAACATCCTATGAATCTGCACATATTTTAAACTACAATACCCCTGGAAGACCTGAGAATGAAGGGCTTGAGTTTTACGAATTTCTAAATTAAAAAAAAATGGCCATGACTTCTTCACAGGCCCTGCAAATGTCTTTTTTCATTAAAAATTTGTGTGTGTTGTGTATGTGTGTGTATAAATATTCTAACAAAAGCATTTCTGTCTGTGAATGCACAGTAAATAAATACAGAGGCCAGACTGAGCTAAGCATGTTATTATTGATAAAGTAAAATGTTAGTTTAGATTCTCTTTTCTGTGTTTTTTTCTTACGAAGCGATGCTTTTAGCCTGCCTCTGTATTGAAAGCAGTATTTTGTAAATACATTTATTTATAAATGCCATATTCACTTTTAATTTGACAATGATCATTTGTAACACAAAATTGTTAGCTTAATTTTAGGCGTTTTTTAATTTTTATTCACTTATTGATATTTTAAGCAGCAAACCTAAAATTAGTAACCAAGGCTTTGATGGTTGTTTATTTTTGTTTCGTTAAACGTCCTTATTTTATTAGGTAGATGTGTAGCTGAATTAATTTTTAAAACAATGAGTAAAAACGATATTTTTCTTTCGCTTTGCTAGAGCAAAAGTATATTTTCATTCTTCTCCGTCCGATTCCTTCTCTTCCAGCAGCCACAGCAAACTGACAGGCTCCAGCCTTCTGGAGGGCTAGTATGCAAATTTTGGATGATTGACACCTCTAGTGGAAACCAATCACGCTACAGTAGGCTGCTGATTGGCTGACTGTGATTTGACGTATAATTGACGTTTTAAAAATCTATTATCCAATCACAACAATTCATGCAAATAAGTGAAGGAGTCATATTACCAGAGAGCAGCGAATCTTGAGTACGCCCTCACGTGTTCAATAGCGGGTACTGCAGATATTACTGCCAAACTACGAAATGTTCAATTCTAGTTCTCGCTTTAGCCTTTCTTAAACTTCTTTGTCACGGAATATAAACGACCATTAAACAATTCCCGAAGAGTTATGATGGTTCGTTAAAAAAAATCTATGTGGCCACAGAATTTCAGAATCTCGTCCCCCGCCCCCCCCGCCCCATATTTTTTGTTTTTGTTTGTTTTTGCTAACATCTTTATCTTTAAATTTAATCTTCTGTAAAGAAGATCGTCCTTCTTTGTCTCAAAAGGACGAAGTTTATTTATAGAGCCTTTTGGCGAAGAAATCCCTGTAGGTTCAGTCCGTGGAATTTGGTGGCTGTCGTGAAGTTCCTTATGTTACCGACAGATGGCATAAGGCTCTTTTCTCTGCACCTCAGCACTTCCCCCAAATCCTGCAAGTAATTTAGAAAAATTAATAACCAAACAATCTTATATTTTATAACCGAGTGAAGTGGGACACACTTGTACTATTAGAAAGCTACATATTACGAAAATCAGCTTGTTGGGTGTTGCTTTAATGCGAAGCTTCCTCTTGAGACTTTTGCCCAGCAAAAAAAAAGTTTGAGAGTAAAGTACACATTCACAGGATTTGCAAAAACTTTTCCTTAAAGAGAACTGGGCGGCCGTAAAGGAACGAGGCAGCCGCGCTTCGGAGAGAGTCATTCTCAGGATTTTTAGGAATTAAAGTGAAATTAAAGTTCGAGGGGAAAGCTTTATTTTCCAGCGGCCATTCTTTCCCCAGAGGCCGGCCTGGTCGCAGCCCTGGAGCGGAGGTTGCTTCGCTGCTTTCGGACTCATTTGCAGTTAACACGCTCGCTCGGCTCCTGCAGCGACTCTGTGTTGGGTCCTCCGGCACAGGAAGGACTGTCTATGCTTTAGTCGGGTTACTAGGGCAGCGCTTTTGTTTTACCAACTCCAGAGAAAGATAGGAGGGTGAGACCCGGGGAAAGCTTTATCTCCTCACCTCCAGTGTATATGGTTTTCTGTTTGGACGTAATCAGGAAGAAAGGGGTTCGTGCGACCACAGCCCCAAGGCCAGACTAAGGGCTAATGGTATTTTCAGAGGGGAGAAGGGAGGAAAGAAAAAAAAAATCAAGTTGACAGGCGAGCTCTGCAGTTCTCATGTACGTGTTACGGGTCGACCACGCAGTTTCTTCACCCATTCACACACACACACAAAAATCTGTACTCCGCTTTTTATCACCGTACCTAATAATCATGAAATTTAAAATTGCACCCAGCCTTCAAAAATAACTCTAAAAGAGGCATATTTATTACTTAAAAAAATCTTTCAGAATCGAGCCACGTGGCCCCGATCCTACAAAATAACGATTCATTAGGTTCGTTACTTTGGGCTCCGGGTCTGCTGAATTTTATTTAGAAGCCAATGATTAGAGTCCGAGGTAAACCCTAATCCTCCCTCCTGAGACTCCCTAACTGAATTTATTTTACACCCTATCCCCGGATCCCTAGTGTCCGAGGAAGAACTTGCATTACCTCAGCTCTGGTGCCTACTAGTCAACTTCACAAACTGTAGGGAAACACACGCGAGGGCCTAACTCTACCTTTGAAGTTAGAATTACTTCTCCAGAAGTTCAAATCTTAGGTTTCTTATTTTTCACTCCCCATAAGCTTGTTGGCCTTTTACCTTCCAAAACAAAACACACTCACGTATTTCCCTTCTATGGGTGTGTGTGTGTGTGTGTGTGTGTGTGTGTGTGTGTGTGTGTGTGTGTGTGAGTTTTCTCAGTGCTTTAAGAAAAAACAGCGTCTTTAAACAAATGGAGATGGGTCCTGGAGGAGGACTGGGGGTCCGGCTGCCCTTGGCTAACTTCTGAGTCTGATGCTTTGGCATCTTCCGGACAAGCGTGGGCCCAGGGCTTGCGGGGCAGCTTGCGGGGCAGCGGTACCCGGCAGTCCGGCAAACCCAGACTAGGCGGAAGGCCGGAATGCCCGGTCCGGCCCCAGAGCGGGTTTCACTTCTTCAGGGACCTCACCCGAATCCCTCCAGGCGCTGTAAATCAGCCTTCCCTCGCCAGGAGCGCGGGGACGAGCACCGGCTCTCACTCTAGGCGGATGGCCACAGCTGGACCGCCGCCCCCGGGGTCCATCAATCAAGCTCTCCCGCCCCAGCCTGAGCGCCGCCCGTAGGGCCTGCTTTGTGTTTGCTTGCCACGGGCAGAGAAGCCTGGTGGGGTGCCCTGGGGTTCTCAAGGGTCTAGAACACCCCTCAGCTTTTCTCACCCCGGGGACGTGGTGATTGGGACTGGGATCTCTTATTTACAGAGCGAGTCCCATCTTTGATGACGCCCCAAATCCTTCCCCTCCAACACTGTTACCTCAGAAGGGGTGAGGAAGATTAGTCACTAGCAAGTTGATTTCTCTGCAAAGTCACATCCTGTTTCTGAACCTGAGTTGTTTCTTGACTGTAAAAACGAGAGTTATGCTTTCTTTCTTTCTTTCTTTCTTTCTTTCTTTCTTTCTTTCTTTCTTTCTTTCTTTCTTTCTTTCTCTTTCTCTCTTTTTCTTTCTCTCTTTCTTTTCCTTTCTCTCTTTCCATCTATCTATCTATCTATCTATCTATCTATCTATCTATCTATCTATCTATCTATCTATCTATCTTATCTAGTGCCAGCGTTCTTTTGTTTGGAGGTAGAGAAGCATGAGCCTCTTGCCCTATGCAATTTTTTAAAATTTCCTTTCCTTCCGCGAAGATCTTTCGTCAGTGTCACGCGTCTCACCCCACGCCACCCTCTCCCAGCCCCAGGCTCTTTACAACTCATTGGACAACAGAACATTGCAAAAAGCAACTCCATCCCTCAAGACACAGCACCTGAACCTTGGGGAGCTAAGCCTTGTCCCGCCCTATTCTTTCTGGAGAGGCCACCAGGGGGCGATGCAGACCAAGAATAGAACAACAAGGAGCCACGTGTCTTTCTTCCAAAACGTTGTCAGGCTGGGCCTTGAACACTTTTCTGTTTCATAAATGGCATAGTTATTTCTTTTACATTTTCCATTTGATCTTTAGCGCTCACACTGATGGATGTGGCCTGCGTGCGTGGTGGGAAGGAGAGACAGAAGCGCAAGGAAGAGCAGCAGATGTCCAAGTGGCAAAACAAACAAAACGCGCAAAATGCTAATCCTAAGCACCAAACTCCGATTCTTAGATTACACAGTTTAGCTCGAAGGCCACACAATTTAGTGGGCTCTGGGCTGGAACCATCAGAACCCAAAACTGAGGCGTTGAACTTACGGAAAGCACACTCATGCATCCCTTCCTCTTTTTTGGTTCTTGTGCAAAGGTACAGTTAAACAGGAGAAAGAAAGAAGCAGAGTGGGGTGAGACACCCCCACTTCTCAGTGAGCAGCAGCCATCATGTATGCTGGAGGTTGTCTGCATGGAAAGAATAGAGGAGGCCCCCATCCCTGCCCTTTCCGTGGAGGTACTGTTTACATCATGCTTTTGTGGCTGCATATGCTTTACTGCGTGGATTAGCTGGGCCCCAGAGGATGCTGGGCCTTGTTCACTGTGGCCAACGGAAAGATCTTCAGGAGAAAACGTGTAAGGTTGAAATATCTATTCCCACATGTGCAAAGGCTCTTGGATGGTGTTTGCTTTCAAGATCCATAAATGTTTTTATTAAACTATCTCTTTCTTGTGGCCCAGGCACGAATAAAGTATTTGCCACGTGTGTAAACGCTTCCGTTTTGGTCTTCCTTGAGGGAAACTTTGTAACCCTGCAGTAAATATTTGCACTGGGGTAAACCTCGGCAGGCAATCACTGGACTGCTCAACGTGGTTTCATTGGATGTAGGATGCATTTGTGAGTACATGTGCCTGTTTTAACAGCACACACAGGAAAAATTGCAGGAGAGCTTGGGAGTTTTTATTTTATTTTATGTATCTATTTTACCATGGGTAGAGAGGTGTGCAATGATTATAATTACTTGAGTGACATTATAAAATGAACCCAAGTCTCTTTCCAATTTGATTCTTCCTATGGGGGCATGGTGGCTCATGCCTGGGTTAGCAGTACCTGGGAAACTGAAGCAGGAGGATTGCCACGAGTTTGAGGCTGGCCTGGACTACATAGTGAGACTCTGATTCAAAAAAAGCCAAAAAAGATTTTTTCCCTTTTTTTTGTTTGACAAAAACCTTTTTTGATTCTGCCTTGTATACTGCCAGTCCCCATGTCTCCCACATGTCAAATCAAATGCTCTTCTGTAGTCATCTTTTATAACAACTTTTAACATAGTGGTGTTTGGGGGGAGTGAGTATATTTTAAAGTAATAAAATATAGGTTTTGCTTTCTAAATTCTATCTGAAATAGTAAGACTCTAAAAATCAAACAAATTATGATCTCTATTTTTTTTAAAAAAATGCAATATGGTTTCATTTCCTTCAGTGTTTTAATCTGTAGCCATATTTTGAAAATTCAGAAAAAACAAAAACAAAAACAAAAAAACCCAAAAAACCAAAAAATCCAAACCCCCCCCCCCCAAAACCCAAGACAGACCAATGGGATTTCAGATAGTCAAGATGTGGGATTCTCATCCCTGAAGAAAACTTTGAATTACTTAACTTCTCTGTCATGAAAGACTCCATCTTTATAAAAAGATGCTGGTCAATCCAATGAGACTGATGAGAGGGACTGTGTGGAAGATTACTGAGCTCTGCAAATGGCCAAGCATAGGAGTGGCTTTGAGTGAATAATTGAGAAGTAAAAGCTCTGCTTGGCCTCCGGAGCCCTGACACTGTGACTGCAGCGCTGCTGAGCTCCTGCTCTTTTAAAAACATCATCCCACCCTCTTCCTGGACTGAAAAAACATGTCCTAGGCATGCCCACCCACATGCCCACCCACCCCACGATGAGAAAGATTCTCTTTATTCTGCAGGCTGCTGCAGAGAGAGCTCAGCTCTGCTCAGGAGGAAAGGGAACTTTATATCCAGGTGAGTTGTCGGGTGGCCTGGCCACTGAAGTTGGAGTAAGCTCTAGTCAGATGCAAATGTTCTCCCAGACACCTCTCCCAGTGGACCCAGAGTCACTCTCTCGAGCATCTGCCTGTCACAGTGTAACTTGGCAGTTCCGGGAGAATTCTTCCTTAAATATTTCCTTGCCTTAACAGAGATATTGTCCTGTCGTCTCACACCAGGGGCACTTTGAGAAATGGCCTGACACTACATAGGGGAAGTCCCTTTGGCATGGCCTGAGGCTATGAGGTTGTCCCCAGTTGGGGCTGTATCTTTTGAATGAATGGTTACACAGACCTGAGAAGGAGTCCATGAAACAGAAGCAGCTGCATTTAAGTTAGAGGAATTCAGGCTGCCTGGAGATGGGCAGGGTGACCTTAGGTTTGCTCAGATGATGAGTACTGGCACTCTTGAAAGATCCTGGATTCGGCCATTCTTGGAGAGAGTGGAAATTGCCTACCCACTGACCTGGAACAGGGTCAACACAATGCATTTTATTGGGGGACCATAGACAGGTTTGGGTCAAGCATTTGCATATGCGAATCCTACGTTTATCTAAAATTCCATTTCTGCAGATTTTCCATCCTAGAGAATTTTGTTTAAATAAAAATATAATAACTGCTCTATACGTAATTTCACACTTTCCAGAGTCCACATTTAATAAAGCAAAAAGAAATAGTTGAAAGCACTTTAATACGTTTTTATTAGATACAATAACTCTAGGATATGATATAAATTTATCAACGGGACATCCACGTCCTTTTTTTTTTCTTTTTTTTCTTTCTTTTTTTTTTTTTTTTTTGGTTCTTTTTTTTCCGGAGCTGGGGACCGAACCCAGGGCCTTGCGCTTCCTAGGTAAGCGCTCTACCACTGAGCTAAATCCCCAGCCCCCCCCTTTTTTTCAATATCAATATCTTATGTGCATTTTACATGAGAAGAACATCTCACGTTGGACTAGCCATATTCCGTGTGCTTGGTAGTCAAAGTGGAGCGTGTTTATACAGGCCTGAACAGCAGAGTTCTGGGCCATCCAGGTCTACGTAGTCTAGAGGCACAAAGTCAAGTAAACTTCCTGCACTTTCACATTGAGGTCAACAGAAAATATAAGAACCAGAGAAAGGGAGAAAATATCGTATATTATATATGGATTTGTGTATGTGATTTCTTTCTTTTTGGGACAGAGTTGTAAGTTACAGCTCAAACTGGCCTCAAATGTTCTCCCCCAGCCCCCTTAGTGTTAGCATTATAGGAACTCACCTCCACACCTGGGAGAAGTACATGTTTTAACAGTGCCATTTTAACTGAAAAGGAACCTCTGGCCTTATGCCTTGGATGAAGGAGAGTCTGGAGTTTGAGGCATGTGGGTAATGTTGGGCTTGGGGAGATTTTTTTTCTGTTTTGAAGTGTTTATTTATGTTGCTAAAAATAAAGTTTTCCTTTCTACAGAAAGAAAACTGGGTCACGGAGAGGGCCAGATGACCTGATTTTGAATCCTCAGATTTCCCCTAAAGTCTAGATGAAATAGTAATAGCATCTGTAATTCCACTCTTTCGTGTCAGGGGACACAAGGGCGAGGCAGGCTGATTACTGCAGGCCGGATCCGGGTGCTGTGGCATGGACACACAGACAGCAGACAGACAGTCAGTCAGAGAGAGAACTCAGAGCACGGAAAATAGTAAAACCCACCTGTAACCCCACATCTGTAGATAATTGTCCAAATGTTCTCATATCGCTGTCCTGTGTCGACTGGCTTTATTAGATTGAACATCTTCATGTCTAACTTGCCTTTCTTCATGGAGTAACAACCACGGGCATCTCTGAACTAACTGCTTCATAATAAGAGCTTTTAGTGTCTGGCTGCTGTGCCACGCTGTGGGCAAACCAGAGGTTTCTGAGGTTGGTGACTTTCGGTGGGGTAGGAGCTGTGGCGAATTGCTCTCCAGACTGACCCATGTGACCCTTCCTTATCAGCTTCCATTGCTATAGTCACCCAACCCCTTCTATACACAGGCTAATTTTTCAGAGAAAATGCTTGAGAAAAGGCTCACCCCACCTTTCCTCACAAAACTCCCCCAACCCAATCAAGCCGTATATACCTTTACCACTCTATCACTTTTAGAATGTCACCAAAGAATAATTTTTCTCTAAAAAAGTTTTGAATTGAAATTAAGAACAATAGAATCACCTCACACGTATGTATGTGTGTATGTATGTATGTATGTATTTACACACACACACACACACACACACACACACACACACACACACCTCCTTCTCTAAGTCCATGGTCCTGAAGCCATCACACCACTGTCTAGGTCTGGCCACCCTTGGTTAAACCAGAGTTGAATTATTTTTACTTCCCTCCTTGGCCCTTCTTTCCCACCACATGTGACATAAATCTTGTGGAATGTTGGCTATGTACATAGCAGGAAGTATCCT
Organism: Rattus norvegicus; assembly: GCF_021556685.1. Lineage (NCBI taxonomy): Eukaryota > Metazoa > Chordata > Mammalia > Rodentia > Muridae > Rattus > Rattus norvegicus. The sequence continues at coordinate 81,221,355 of NC_141537.1, read as the reverse complement.
GAGACTCCCATGTCAGGCTGCTTGGCCAGTGTAAGCAACTGAGGGTGGTGGGGCTTGTGGACAGACACTACAGGGAGAGGCACCAGTAGGGGACTCTGTGGAAAAACACAGGATGAATGAAAATCACAAGGTTAAGCTTGAGGTTGCCGGTGACTCATAAGGCAACATGGAGAATGCACAGGTTGCCCTGACAGCTGTACGGTAAAGGCAATGGATTGTCTCCAGCTTTAGTTTGGATCCTGGTGCACTGAGGGGTCTGGCCATTGTAGATGTCTTCCCTGGGACTCCAGAGGCCAGGGCTTGAAGGAAAAGCTAGAACAGTCTTTCAGCTCTCTCTAGTCAAGGTTGTCTTTTCAAACACCCAGCTGTAGGCTTTTGGGAGATCTGTGGCAACCTTTGGGGGGTGCTAGGGGATTGATTATTTCTCTTATGGAAGACACTGAGGGGGTGGGCATTAAACTGATCACTATGCATCTCAACTCCTTCCCCATCAACCCGGAGTTTACTCTTTTCTCTCTCCAGCTATTTGGCATAAGCAATTGAGGGCAGGGAGTTTGAAGGATACTTTGTTTCTGATGAGCGCCAGTCTGTAACATAGTGAGCCTTTTAACATTGCACTGACAGACATTCTCAGCTCTAAAAGAATTGATGTATTCATCGGAGCTCCAGCAACATGGCTTTCCAAAAGGGAGAGAAACTTGTGTTTTCACCTAAGTACTGGCCGTTTTGTGGGCTGGGTACTTTTCCAAGATGTTAACCAGACTCGATGGAAAAGGTTTGCTCGCCTCGAGTTTGCCTTTCCCTCATTTTGTAATTTTTGGACTTGAGTCAATTTTCTTTTTTTGTCCATTCCTCTTCTCTCCTTGGGCAGAGGCCAGTGCCTCGGGCTTGCTCTCTCCACAGTGTTGACAGAGTGTTTTTCAGTTATACCAAAGGCCGCAGATTTTATGTCAGACTTCAGGATACTCAGCTTGATGAACATGTCTGCCTCTGGCGATTGGCAGCATTCTTCCTGGAAAAGAAAACAGAAATGGTTTTACATAAATAAGGAAAGTGGCATGACTAGCCCAGAATAACAGGCCTTTGAAGGTGCATCTGAGGCCCAGCCTCCAAACCCCCTTGTATGTTTTGTTCTTTTGTTTGATTTATTCCTGAATTCCTGTTTAAATCCACCATCAGATGATGGTTTTCATCAACCATATGTGTTTGGTTTTGTTAGCAAGTAAACAAACAATTGATCTGTTTGGGAACTTGGATAGTGGTAAGTTACTTCACGTCTGTGCTTGAAGGAGAACCCTGACTTTTTACATACCATATATGCATATGTGTGTACACACACATATTGCTGTGTGAGATGTGGTTTATTAAAAACATCTTTCATTCACTTTGATCCACAGAAACTCCAAGAAGAGACATCTAAAAGAGTTTTTGTTCTTTGGTTTCTAAAGACAGAGTAGCTCATGCTTGCTTAGAACTTGTCATCCTCCTGCCTCAGCCTTTCAAGTACCACCTTGCATATTTTCAAATTACATTTTCTTTTATTTTTGCACTTTTTTTCCTTTGTCCTAATGTCAGGCCCTCAAATTTGGGTAAGGGATCAGTCCATGACAGAGAGCACAGCTCTCTGTTGAGGTGGGTGAACCCTATCGTCGGAGGACTGGGTTACTGCTGACTGTTTTTTGTAACAGAAAAGGCTCTTGGTTTACAATCTAGATTTCAAAGGCTGCTCTTGAGAAGCAAATGTGGGAAATCTTTGATGATCGGTACACTTTCTTAAAAACTACCCTGCCAGTGAGCACATGTGCTAGGAGCCAGAGGCGGGAGGCAACATCAGTTTCTCCATGTTTAATTCCTTTTGGAAGATTGATGGGATGCTGACGGTCTTTTCAGAAAGCCTGTGTGCACCAGACAGCTTAGGGTCAGCAGGAGAAGCCTCTCTAGGGTGGCTTGTTGGATGGATCAGTGTCATCTCACCTAGATACAGGCTGCTGAAAGGCTGTTGGGACACTGGGCCACTACTCCTAAGATTCCCATGTGGCACTCAGCTTAGCCACTCCCCCACAGCCTTCTGCAAAGCTCAGTGCCAGATCCGTGATGTCATTGCAGGTCTCTGATTAAACACCAACAGAAGCTCAGCCCAGGGACAGGAAGGGTCATGGGTAATGGCTCGGAGACTGATTTCATGGCCCAGGGTAATATGTTATTCATTACTGATGTCAGATGAGAAACTCTGAACCTATCTGTTCCGTGGTAGCTCTTTAGATGACACATCCCCAGGGCCATTGCAGCAACTCATAGCTTTTACACAGGAAGTCAGCAACTTTATCAGGTATAGGAGCTGGAGGGAGACAGAGAAGTACAGCAGTATTCACACTGGTGGAGAGCTGCCCAGAAACTCAAAGGTTGTTTGTTAGACATCTGATGCCTCCTACAGCCACTGAACAAAAGCATGCATGTGCAGATAGACATATCAGGATATCGATACTGATGTCTAGCATTTAAGAATGACTGGGTTTAAGATGTCCTGAAAATGTTTACGTGCCTCGTTCTATTTGCAGAGGCCAAGGTGCATGCCTGGTGGTCCTCTGGTCGCCTCAACAGGATCTGAAAATAAAACCCCATAATCATAAGTAATTATTGCATGAGGGGCCAGTTACTTAACCTCCACAGACATTTTTAGTTATTGATAAGATAGGCCATACTTGGCTATGAGTGGTTAACGTAAGGGTTGGGTGGAAGACTGTATATAAGCTACAACATTCTGCTCAGTCCCAAAGTACTTGGTCAATACTAGATTTTTTTTTGTTATAATTATTAGTTATAATATGCCTATGTGTATGAAAAACTATTTATTTAGTGTGTGTGTATGAGAGAGAGATAGAAAGAGAGAGACAGAAAGAGACACACAGAGAGAGATAGAGAGATAGAAAATGTTTAGACATCCAAGGGTAACATTTTTCAGGACCCCGTTCTCTTCTCGGTCCTGGGCATCGATCCCAAGTTGTCAGACTTGTATAGCAAGAATTGGACCTGTTGAGCTTCCTTTGTGAAATTTCAATGGACGTAGGAGCCCGGTTGAACACAACTGGGTCCCAAGCACTGCCCCTGCTGGGGATGTTGGAGACCACATCGTTTGCAGAGTGCACATCACTTTCTCAGAGATGGAAGATGAGGACCTGGGATAAGTGAGGTCGACCTCCCAGGGGGATTCCTGTGTCCTGGCAGTTAGGGAGAATTTGTCAGGGTTTTTACCTCACAGCTGTTTTTCTTCCATTTTCTTTTAGTTGAGAACATTTTCCACACTACTCTGTGTTCCCCTGAGACGAAACCACAGGGGAACATGCTGTAGTCGGTGACTTGGGGAATCTATTTACAACGAACTCTGCCTGGGATGGTGGCTCTCCCTCTCTCCCCTTCATAAAGCATTTGTCTCTGTGGATATGGCTGCAGGGGCAAAATGGTCCTCCCGATAATCTTTCCTGGTTACTCACATCAAAATGAAGCCCACTAGCTATGAAAGCTACAGAATACCATATTATACGTATTAAAAATAGACACTCAGGGCCTTTATCTAAAACCTAACTTCTCCTGGTTGAGGAAATATATGGCTGTAAAGCCAAATGGTATAATTTTATATATGGAAGTGGCTGTCCCTTCTTATATTTAAAATGTACCTTAGGACATAATTATCCTCCCACAATGCCAAGTTTTAAATAGGAAACATCCTCTTGGCTGGACCTTCTTTCCATCTCTCAGGGGCCCCATGGAACAGGGCCACTCGCTGACATCAGGGGTGTGTGTCTTGGCGGAGACAAAGGCTCTCTCTCAGTGAACAAGTCACTGGGAACCCGGCTGGCTCACCCACTGTCCTGTGTCCTCATTGGGAGGTGGCACACCGGCTTCATGTTTGATGCAATAGTCCGGAGGTGAGGCACTGACCTGCCAAGGACAGGGTTAGGGGAACTGCTGTTTGGCGAGTGACTATGACCCATATATTTTGGCTTTAGAGCCCTCTACTATTCTGCATGTAGGACTGGCTGCATATGGGCAAGACGATGGCTCCAGGTCATTTTTTCAAATGGCAGTGTGGATTTTTTTTTTTTGTCTGCAACAGTGGTCTGGGGTTAGCTCCCCCGTCCATTGTCTTCATGAACTTCCATGAGCTGCCAGAAAATCCCAGCATTTACTTCCGCTTGAGGAGTTTTCCCCTTCTTATTAAGGAACAAAGAATTTTGGGGGTATTCCTAGCCTTTTTATTTTGAGACAAGGTACAGCTGCCCCAGAACTCACTATGTAAACCAATTCTCAGGGGTTCCATTTCTTGACACTCTCTTGTCTTAAGGTCCAGCCTTGGACTTAGAGAGCCCCACCTGCCTCTGTAACACCATTCCGGGTAGGAAAGTCCCATGGGACGAGAGTAACAACATCGTTACTAAAGTAGCAAACGTTTGCGCTTGTGATGGTATCCTGAGCCCAGAGACAGAAGTGGGGACCATTCATGAAGCTTTCCCTGAGTTTATACTGCTCTTGCTGGACTGGCCTGGATACCCTGAGGTCTGTTAACATGATTGCAGTTTGAACTCACTCTCAGAGAGGAGGAGAGGTAGGGGGAAGAGGCAGGCATATGTGGGGTACAAAGGCATGAATGTGGTGTGCTGGGATGCAAAGAGAATCCTATGGAAGGTCAGGGACAAGAGGGGATGTTCCCAGCTTCTGTTTAGGGGAGGCTTATCAGAAAAGGCTGAACCAGGTGAACAGGACGGGCAAATCCAGGAAAGGAAGCGTTAAGCGAGAATGGGATTTTGAGTGTGCTTTCTTGAAAGAACAACTCTGGATGTGCCTATTTCTTTTCTTGTAAATTAGGGCCTGACTTCTAGTTCTGGATTCTGTATGAGGCGTGCGGTTCTAAGGCAAGAGAAGGGCGGCATAAAAGGACTCAAGGCAAAAGAGCAGGTCTGCATGGGCCGGCGTCCCACGTGTGGTATCTCTTCCGCGTTGGGGCAATCTGTTAGGTCATTGTGTCAGATAAACGTGATCTCTGGAGTTGGAAGCACAGCCAAGGTTCCAAATCCCTCTGGCTCCCAGTGGCTGTCCTTTGGCCTGTACCTGTTTACAGAAGGAGTCCCTGTGGGCTCTGGCAATCACGCCTTTCCGGGAAAGTCAGGGGGCTGCATTTCCTGGCGCCATCCAGCCATGCACAGGAGCTCTCTGAGGCTCTCCGGCTACCCTGCTCCTCTGCAGCTGGCAACAAGCCTTGTCCTTGGGGCAGAAGTAATTAATGGGGTGAGTGAAGGTTTGTGGCTCTGGAGCAATGAGGGTGAAACTGCTTGTCCATTTCAGTCTTCTCATAAACCACCGGGACCCCTTCCTGAGTCAACGGTGATCCTGCAAGGCTCACAAAAGATGCCCATTGATCACTGGCCTCTGAAATTGCTGCCACAGTGAGGCTGTCCTTCACAACTTGCTGACATCTTTTGACGATTTAAATGTGGCCTGAGCTAAAGGCCTGAAGCCGTCCCAGTGCAGGACCAGGAAAGGCGAAGGTGAACATTTGCAGCAGACCTTAGTGCAGGGTGCAAAGGAGTGTGTCAACAGACGACACTTTGACTGTGTGTTAGGAAGCTTTTCAGACTCCAGGCTCTGTTTGTGCGACACTTCTGGCAAGAGCAGTCTAAACAGTCCCCGAACACTCTGCAAATAAGACGTGAGGAGGCGGTGGTGTATCTTTAAGCACACAGACATGCTCATGTGTGCATATGTGTGGAGGTCAGAGGTCAATCTCCAGTGCTGCTGTTTAGGGTACCGTCTACCTTATTTGTGTGTGGAATGGAGTCATGTTTGTACTTGCAGGTATGTGGGTGCACATGTATGTGGAGGCCTTTCACTGGATGGTAGGGTTCACCAGTTCAGCTAGGCTTTCTCCTGTCAAGTCCCAGGGGTTCTCTTGTTTCTGTTCTGTCTTCCCAGAAGTGTTCTTAAAAACTGTTCAACTACACCTGTTTTATTTTGTTGTTTCCTTTTTTTTTTCCAGAGATGAGGACCGAACCCAGGGCGTGCGCTTGCTAGGCAAACGCTCTACCACTGAGCTAAATCCCAAACCCCTTTGTTGTTGCTTTTGTTTGTTTTCTATGTTGTTTTTTTTATGCGTATTCTGGGACCAACATTAGGCCTTCACGTTTCTGTGGCAAGCTTTTACCTGACTGGCTGAGGTGTCCGCTCAGCTCCCTTTGCTGTGTTTCTGAGACAGACTTACTCTGCAGCTCAGATGATCCTGGAGCTCACGATGTGGCCCAAGTTGGTTCTCCTGCCTCAACCTCCCAGCTGCTGGGATTCCAAGTATGAGCCCGACACACCAGGGTAGTATAGATCAAATGGACTTTATAGAAGGGACATCTTTGAGAGGTAGTGAAACCTCGAGTGGGTTTTGTGGTCTCAGATGCTGGGTTGAGAGGGCCAGGGCTACAGCCTTGTCTTTTTATGGAGACTAACTCCACATCATTCCCATTTATTTTGATAAGAGGGTAGCATTTAAGGCAAACAATTCCAGCCTGCTGTGGCTTTAGGGATCATGGGAAAACATGGGTGGAATTTAATTCCCTTAGTGTTCTCACACTCCAAACTGCTGCTTCTTTATCGGAAGGGTAAAGTCCAGGGCGGGCATTTGGCTGTGGTTGGTTTAAGCATGACTGTGAAAATTCCCAGGGCTACAGGTAGGTCAAGGAACAGTGCAGCATACTTGTTCTGGCACTCCATAATTAAATATCCAAGCTTTTCAGACAGAAATAGAGTTCTTTATTGTTGACAACGGTTGGTTTTCAAACGACACGCTGCAGGGCTGGGGAGATGGCCCGGTGTTTAAGAGCAGGTACCACATTGCTGGGCGGAACATGTACTGCTCTTCTAGAGGATGGGATTGGTTCTTATCAATTTACATCCACCTCCAACTCCAACTCCAGGGGATCCAACATCTCGGCCTCCTCCCCCATCTCACATGTTCGAATCCCACCACAAACTTAAAAATAATAAAACAAAAAATTTAAAGTACCCTATTGTTATAATTATAAAAAAAATCATAGCTGTTTGGGTGGAAAATTCCACAACTTTTCCTTTTACTGCAACTGACCCAAACTTGGGTTTCTCACCAACATGGGTGCTGAAGCGGGATCCAGAACTGGGGCCCCTCCCCCTGTTCCACTCGCTTTCTACTCTTACACTCAAAACTCTCATAGAGATGTCGTTTGCCTTGGGCATAGAAATAGTGGGCTACTGTGCTGATTCTGAGGATGCTTTGAGGATGAGACCCAAACCCCCAAGACAGATGACTGACATTCACAGCGATTTGAAGGGGGGCGTGAGGCTTCATACGCAGTGCAATCGGCATGGCGGCCATGGGGCTGGAGGGCAGTCTTTTACTTCTTTGCTATTGGTTCGCTCATCTCTCATTAGTGGGCCTGAGACACTGGCCTCCTTCCTTGCCTCTGATGACGTCATTGCTCTGTTTTATTTTTCCCCATGTATCTTTCTTCTCTCTGTAAAGAGGATGTCTCGAGAAGTCCATTTCAGACACTTCTAGGGTCAACTCGTCTCTTTCTGCGATCCACAGCCAGCCATACAAGTGGGTAATTTGTAACCTTGGCAGAGGAAAATGTGAGCACAGGCTTCATTCGGTCTTTAAAAAAATCTTATTTATTTATTTATTATTTTTTATTGGATATTTTTTATTTACATTTCAAATGTTATCCCCTTTCCCATTTTCCCACCCATAAACCCCCTATCCTGTCCCACCTCCCCCTTCTTCTATGAGTATGTGTCTCCCCAACCACCTACCCCTTCTTACCTCCTCTCCCTGACATTCCCCTACACTGGGGGTTCCAGCTTTGGCAGGACCAAGGGCTTCTCCTCCCATTGGTGCCCAAAAATGTTATCCTCTGCTCCATATGCAGCTGGAGCTATGGGTCTGTCCATGTATAATCTTTGGGTAGTGGTTTAGTTCCTGGGAGCTCTGGTTGGTTGGCATTGTTGTTCATATGGGGTTGCAAGCCCCTTCAACTCCTTCAATCCTTTCTCTAACTCTTCCAATGGAGACCCTCTTCTCAGTTCAATGGTTGGCTGCTAGCATTGGCCTCTGTATTTGTCAAGTTCTGGGTGAGTCTCTCAGGAGACAGCCATATCAGGCTCCTGTCAGCATGCACTTCTTGGTATCAGCAGTATTGTTTGGGTTTGGTGACTGTATGTATATGGGCTGGATTCCCCAGGTGGGGCAGGCTCTGAATGGCCGTTCCTTCAGTCTCTGCTCCAAACTGTCTTTGTATCACCTTCTATGAATATTTTTGTTCCCCCTTCTAAGAAGGACTGAAGCATCTGCACTTTGATCATCCTTCTTCTTGAGCTTCATGTGGTCTGTAAATTGTATCTTAGGTAATCTGAGCTTTTGGGATAATATCCAATTATCAGTGAGTGCATACCATGTGTGTTTTTTTTGTGATTGGGTTACCTCACTCAGGATGATATTTTCTAGTTCCATCCATTTGCCTATGAATTTCATGAAGTCATTATTTTTGATAGCTGAGTAATACTCCATTGTGTAGATGTACCACATTTTCTGTATCCATTCCTCTGTTGAGGGGCATCTGGGTTCTTTCCAGCTTCTGGCTATTATAAATAAGGCTGCTATGAACATAGTGGAGCACGTGTCCTTGTTATATGTTGGGGCATCTTTTGGGTGAGTACCCAGGAGAAGTATAGCTGGGTCCTCAATGTTCACTGCTCTTTCACACAGATTAGTCTGCATTCCTTTAAAGAAAGTATTTGATTTTTCCTTTCCTTTCCTTGTTTTTATCCTTTTATCCTTTACACATATATATTTACTGCTCCATTAGGTAGATTTTATTTATACTTAGTTTTAAATTAATAAGGTTTTTGTGTGTATGCATGTATGTCCTTGTGTGTAGTACATGTGTGTAGTACATGTGTGTAGTACATGTGTGCCTGTCACATGGAGGTCAGGGCGTGAACTTCAGTGTCATTTCTTAGAGTTTCTAACTAGCCTGGGAATCACTGCTTCAGCTAGACGGGCTGAACAGAGAGGCCCGGGGATCTCCTGTCCCAGTCTCTCCAGAGCTGAGATTGCAAGTGTGTGCCACGAGGGCCCTGTTCCTTGTTTTTGTCTTTTTGTCTTGGAAATTGGACTCAAGTCCTTGCAAGACAAGGACTCTGTGCATTAGATTTTAGATAATTTTTTCTGTCGCTCTCACTGTTGTGGGTTGGTCCAGTGTGAGCGTTTTCTTGGGACATAGCTCTATAGGTTTTGAGAGCACCGCTTTACTTTCTGCATAGCAAATTAAGGCTCTGGATTATCCTTACCTTCTCTACCTTAGCCCAGAACCAATCCTGCTCCCTAGGAGCCCTGGATCCTGCTAAGGAAGGCAATGACTCACTAGAGTCAGGAACGCTAGCAACTAACAAGGTATTTCCTTTAGAATTAGAAAGCGATAATAAAAATTCATAATATTGTACATTTATATTGATATGCTTCTAATTCTAATCCAATCTCATAATCTTTGGTTTTCCCATCGCTTGTTTGTATTTCTCTTTACAGTTAGAACCCCCCCCCTTATCTGCTATGTCAGAACTGTAGCATTTGCATAAAACTGCTCATGTATCTTTCCTATCCACCTCTACTGCTATCAATCCTTTGCCCAGAGTTTCCCATGGGTCTCTTGGCTGGATGAGTCTTATCTTCTAGAAGCTTCCTGAAGCATGGCAGGTGTTTCATTATCCGCCAGAGCCGAAGGCCTTTGCCAATATTATTTCTCGCTGCCAGCTCTGTAGGTTGGCTCTAGTTTGCTTTGGCTCTGTAGGACTCTGCAGATTTTTTTTTCCATGTCAGGACCAAGGTTGAAAGAGGTGCTTCTGCTGGAGACTCTCTTTCTAGGGCAGCGGGAAGGGCGGAACCAAACTACTTCAGCACATTTAAAGCTTCTGCTTGGATGCTGTATGCTATCCAGGCTCACACCCTATTGATCCGGGCGAGTTGCCCAGGGATACTTCCTTTCACGCGGAGGAAGCACCGCACAGGTGAGGCCGATGACCAAGTACGAGGTAAAACATGGGGCATTCCACTTAGCCCGATTCCCCACGTTAACCGATCAGAGACTCCTTTTCATGAGTGTTACGTCTGTAAGCTCAGGTTCCCTGGACGGTCCTGAGGGAAACCCCTTCCCACGAGGGTTATCTCTGTGAGCTCGTGGTCCCTGGAGGCCACGGTGGGACACCCTGAGCTTATTCAGCTTGAAACTTTAGAAATCATATTTCCTTGACTGTCCTATTTTACACGGGCTTGTCATGTCTTAACACTCAGTCTTCAGTGAGTCACAGACTTCAAACTTTCCCGAGGTAGTGACGTTAATACCTGGTAGGAACTGTGAAAAACAGAATTGGAAAGGAATCTCCAACTTCACTCTCTCCCTCATCCTGTGCCTGGTTCATCAGTGCCCTCTGCCGGATTTGTCCCCGCTCCTGCTCCTTTTTTTTTTTTTGTTTTTGTTTTTGTTTTTGTTTTTGTTTTTGTTTTTGTTTTTGTTTGTTTGTCTGTCTGTTTGTTTTTTTCAATACGATAAAGACTCGGACTGGTTGTGTCTCTCAGTGGGATGACTACCCTTGTTGGAATCAGCTACATGAACAAGGAGTTACTTCAAGATAAGGTCTCAGTGAGCACGTGATGCCCTCGTGCCAGGGAGCCTCGCTTCTTCCGTAGACTTTGCCTATGGAAAGCAGCAGCAGCAGCAAACCTCGATTAGGAACTCACATTCTTCCATAAGAACAGATAGTGAATGCCTCGTCATCTTGAGATTATAAGATGCAGGTCACTGGGTTAAAGGACAGGATGGAACAAGTAACCTTGGGCCACACGTTTGTATTCAGTTGAGTCTGGTCTCTAGTCCTGTTTCTTTAGTCTTCTCACCTGCCAACAGGAAATCGGACATTCGGCCTAGAAGTTCTTCAAGGTGAGAGAAGTGTCGCCCACGTACAGAAGGTGGCACACGATACCACCTAAGTTGCCTTAGGGTTTTTTTTTTTTCCTGTCCCGTGTGTGCTCTTTCCAGCCTCTTTTTCTAATTTGGTATTGACAAATGACTACAAGTAGCCATTTAACCGTCTTTAAGGGGCAGTTATGTAGGGTTTAGTCTATTCACCACACTGTACAACCATCAATGTTACAACTTCCTAGAAATTTTACGTCCCCCTGACTGAACTATGCTCATCAGTAGACTTTCCCCTGCCTTCTCCTGTCCCAGGCCATCCACTATTTCCTGCCTCTGAGAGGGGGCTCTTTTCACCTTTGTTCTTTCTTTTTCCTGTTTCTCTTCACACAGCTTCTCAAGGCTCATCTACCTGGTTGCACCTCAAAGGGTGGGAACCGGCTGGCTTTTTGTTTGTCTCAGTCCTGAGCTTAGAATCAATCAAGCTGGGTTTCAGCCCAGAGACTTGAGCAAGTTAAGGTTTAGTGGTTTTAGGTTCATTTTTTCTCCTAAGGTGCTTTTGAATTAGATTGAAACAGATTTATGCAAAACAGTAGGGTGTTATTAATAACACACAAACACAGAGCCTCACTCTTCCTTTCGCCAAATAATCTCCCATTGTTATTCGTGCCACATTTAGTTTATCCACTCATCCGTCCACGACTGCAGGCTGTTCCCACCGTTTGGCTGTTGTGAATAGTGCTGCTACACATGTGGGCCAAGGCAAGCTTGTTTGGAAGGTTCCAGTCCAGCTCCGCAGCCCGGAAGTCCGGAGTCTCACTCAGTATGGAGGAGATACCGTATTTGATGGATTTAAAAAGGTAGACATAATCAGCTGAAGTTCCGCTTTGGAATCTTATCATCTCGGCGTCTTTTTCTTTCTTTTCACATCAAAGTCAGCTTTACCTTTGTGTGGTGGTAGATGGGTGATGGAGACCCTTGGGTTGGAAGAAGCTGCAAGGCCAGCTGAGTCCTGCTCCTTACCATATGAAGGGGGCCATTTGCTGTTGTGGGATTGAAAGCATTACAGTTGAGTGACGGTTGTTTAATATTCAAATTACGTGAACTTTCCGTGTTATGGTTTTGTCATTTGATGCATTAGCCTCTTCCATGCGATTGAATTTGTAAGCTGTGACTGTGTTTATTAACAGAGACTGACAAGATTCTGCTGAGCTCTTCTATTAGATGTAGTAGGATGACCTGGGGTCCAGAAAGATGGTTTGGGGGTGGCCAGAGCCGACACTGACCAAAGTTTAAATTTCACAAGAAACTTTCTGGGAGATAAAATTCATGTTCTTACTCATTCAGACTTATTATGTGATGATGGATGTGAGGCAAGAGGAGACGGGGTCCAAAACAGGGGAATCTAGAAGTCAAAAGTCAGAGGGATTGCTGGTTTTCAAGAAATTGTCCAAGGGGGACCACAGAAAAGCACTTAACGGTCTGATTTTATTATTGTTGTTTTTTTTTTTTCTCACAAGGCCTTCTTGGCCGTGGGTATAAATACACACTAGTTATCAGAAGTTTCCAGCTTACATTTTCTCTGGAGAATAACTAGGGTCTGCTCATTCCAAGATGGGTAAGTGGGTCTGGAGCCAGTTTTCAGAGTTGTTATGGCCCAGAGACGGCTGACATCATTGTTTTCTGCTGAGATCTGAACCAACTGGCCTCAAACCTTCAACATGTTTTAATTTAGTAATGTTAGGATTGTCCTGACCCAATAAGGAAGTTTTTAACAAACTCATGCAAAAATTTCAATGCAGTATTAGTAAGATCCAAATAAATCAGTAAACTATAGTTATTTTAGCCATCTTGAAAATTGTGGTTTTAGAGCACTAGATAGAGTTTATATGGTTAAAAATGCTAAGCAAACATATTTGTTTTGTTTCTAAACAGGTTTCAGTTTTAATTTAATAATTAATTTTTAAATTTTAATTTTAATTAAAAATTTTATTAATTTTAAAATTTATAAATATAATTACTCATGAATATGTCCATAAAAATGCACAAGAGAAGAACTGCCTACAATCTAGCACCCTAAAAGCATTTTTGTAATTCTTTATAGTATATTCTCTTTGTTCTTTTTTTTTTTTTTGCATAGTTGTGACCGTAATTAAGGGAGAACATTGCATCTTTTCATTTTCACTTAATGTTGGGTGAAAATGTCTCCTGTGTTTTCACATTGCCTGCAAAGCTTTGATAGAAAACGGCTCAACCAACGACGACCATATAACGCACAGCACTGTGAGTGTAACCCCAGGCTTACACTACACTGTAGGCATTTCCGGATTTGTGGTTCATGATCTGGCCATTCCAAAGGTCTACAGCAGAGGGAAATGGGTAATACTTTTGGAGAGATCTGGAATCTGAACCACAGTGTGGAGACCAGGAGACCAGGAGCCATCTAATCTTGGTCTGGTTGGTTGTTTAGTATCAGGATCGTAACCTAATTTCTGATTATCATGGTCTTAAATATCCGATTCATTTATTCATTTTGAGCAGGCTTTAAAACGAGGTAGCATGAGAGGCCTAAAGTACAGGCATTGACGAGAAGGTGCTGAGAAAGGAGACTGAGCTCTAACTGCTAGCTTCCCTCTTAAAATTTTGATGGCTCTGTCCTGGCTGTGGAGGTCTTGGTTGACAGATCTTAGAGGCAGCCTGCTCCCATGGGAACCCGTTTTACCAGTAAAGGGTTTCTGTTGCAAACCCTGCTTTTTAGGGCATCAGATCTAAAGGCCCTAAGAGGACTGGGCTCTGATGGGGAGGGAGTGCTCAGAGGCATAGGCGGAGGCGAGACTATGATGTCATTAATGAACGCAGGTGAACAGGACAGAGAGCTTGTGGGTGATTGACCAGCCCTGTTCATCACATGAATGGGGCAAGGATCCTGGGGAGCTGATTTCGTAGTAGGCTCGATAGACTGCAGAGAGAACGTAGAGTGGCGGAAAGAGGAGAGCGATCAGGGAGAATATCCTGATGGAATGACACGTTTAAGAAGGATACAGAAAAGGTAACCCCTCTTCTTAACCCATATATGGTTCCCACAGCTTCGGAAATGATTACTCAAAAGTTGCCGTGAGTCTCCGAGTCCTAGAAGATAGTCAGAGAGCTTTCCACAGCTTACAGGCCCTGTCTCAACCATCGGACTGAGGTTTTCCTGACGCCGATACAGAACATGTACAAAAATATCAGCATCTCCTGTTCAAACAAATAGGATATCGTCTGGGGACACACGGCTGTCTAATTTTACTTTGAAAAGATAACAGTTAAGAAAGCGCAGAGTATAAACAGTAGACGCAGGCTACACGCTGTGACCCTCACAGTCTACAGCGGACTTCACACTCCCGAACAAGGAGACCGCCTCGCGGAGGAGATGGAAAACAGCCTTTGCTTTTTCAAGTTTGTTCTCCACAAAATTCTTGGTTAGACTCAGAAGATGTGTTTTCTTTTCCCTCCCTATGCCCCTTCCTTCTTAGAATTTTACACCCTCACCCGCCCGCTCTGTTTTTTTTTTTTAAAGCTAAGTGGACGCTGAAACACAGCCTGCATGTTAAGAGTACATTTCCTATGCAAACAAACACAGCTCAGACCCAAGAGTAAGGAAAGCAGTCCTGTCAACCCGAGAGGACCCAGCACATGGTAATTTCTGTAATTGAAGTATTCGAGGGATTCCAGGGTACAAGAATGACCCATAAAATTGGACTGGGACCACACAAAAACACACTCCTGGCTTTAGGTGGGCACTGAAGATAAGCAGGCCCTTAAGAGTAGGAAGCAGCTGACTTGTGTCAGATGATCTTCAGAAATCCCCCTTTAAAATTAGAAATCCCCCTTTAAAGTTAGAAATCTCCCTTTTAAAATTAAAGTCTTTTCTAAGCCTCTCCTAGAGTTGGAGGCTGGGAGGAAAGAGGGAGGCCACTGAGACGGAGACACTCCTGAGTGTCTCTGTCTGTCTCTCTCTCTCTCTCTCTCTCTCTCTCTCTCTCTCTCTCTCTCTCTCTCTCTCTCCAGTCTTTTACAAGATTCCCTGACTCAGATCTCAAGCCAGGGATTGCCAGTGACTTAGCGTCTGTGGAGAACTACACACAGGAGGGAGACTCAGAGACAAGGTGCCTGGGATATGTATCATGTTTTTTTAATTCTTAATTTTTTTCTTTTTGAGATTATAATATCATTGTCCCCTTCACCTTCCTTCCCCAAACCCTTCCATACACCCATCCTTGCTGTCTTTCAAATTCATGGCCTCTTTTAGCATTAATTGCACATATGACTTACATAATATATTCCTGAATAAAGCCTGCTCAGTCTGTATGATGAAACTTAAATCAAGGATTTTTTTTGTCTGCCTGTTATAAAATTCTGAACTGTTCAAATTTTCTGTCATCAGAATGGCCCTATGACTTGTTCTTTTTATAGAGCAGTTAATATTCTAAATCACAGCTCCCAAGCCAGGCACGCTGATGCACACCTTTAAGCCCAGTTTTTAGCAGACAGATACTGGAGAATCTCTGGGAGTTGGAAGTCAGCCTCGTCTGTATAGTGAGTTTCAAGCCAGCCTGAGCTACATAATGATTCCCTGTCTCTTTCCTCTGTCTGTCTGTCTGTCTGTCTGTCTGTCTGTCTGTCGGTCTGTCTGTCTACCAACCTACGCATCCATCCATCCATCCATCCATCCATCCATCCATCCATCCATCCATCCATCCATCCATCCATCCATCTCTTCATCTATCCATCCTTTAATCTATCTGTCTACCCACCTACCTACCCACCCACCCACCCACCTATCTACCTACTGACCTATCTTTCTGGGCATCAGGCAGATTCCATTATAATTTTGATAAAGTGTCCTGGGACCAGAGTTGAGCGTCTCAGGTTGGAAAGAGGAGAAACCATCTCAGCAGGGTGGCCATCCAGCCTCTCAAGAGATGGAAGCCTGATTTCCTCAGTGTAAGTGGCAGCTTGACTGACTGTGAGGAGATCCTCAGTTTGTTTAATTTGAAATAAAATTTTATGAGTTAATCTCCAATGAGAGAAAGCAGCAGTAAACACAGAACACATTGGTCATTACTCTTAAGTATTTCTACATCCTTTCTCATGCATGGAAGAAGAGAAAAATAATAATAATAATAATAAAAAACCCTACAACACTCCCCAAGGGAGCACGATACTAAAACATGTGTGAGTGTATATGTGTGTGTGAGTGCATGTGTATGTGTGTGTATGTGTGATTTGTTTTGACCAGACCATCTGGTGTACTGCACACCCGAGGAGTAAAGGTAAACATTTACCAGGGGATCTGCATGGTCTCCGCTGTGTATACACGCATTGTAGAAGGCTCTTATGTCTCTAGAAGGGAGAGATAAACACAGGCCTCTCTATGCGTTTACTGACACAGCTCCGTTCTTTGCAGACCGAAACTGTTATTTACTTTAGCGGACTTCCCAAACTCAGGTGGGCTGAGATGCCAGGGAGACGCACGCAGGTCTGGAAATGATCAATACCACCTCCAAGGAAACGCTACCTTTCCCCTCGAGTTTAATAACATGGGAGGAAAATGCAGGGAGATCGTGAGACGGTGGTGTGCTGAAAAGCAGATTAAATCTCGATTACATCACAACATAAATAATACGTTAGCTAAACATGTTAAAGGTGAGCTTGAAATGGTCTTAAAAACGAAGGAGGCAATTTACCTGATTTATTAGGGGGAGAGAAATGGAGCTTGGTGTGTGTTCTGTGGATTTTATGTTTAATGGGACAGACTTTTAGGGGAACTGCTGAGGATTTGAAGACGCTAAACCCTAAGCTCCTAGGGTGCTGGCTAGAGTTTTAAGAGGCTAGAGGAAGGGAGAAACCACCCATCAACCACGAATGCCAGCCAACCAACCACAGAACCAGAGGGAATGCTGGAGGCCCAGGTGCTGGAAGCTTGGCTATTGCTTCTGAAGGGATCTGGGTTACCAGGTCACTCTATAAGGTATCACTTGAACTCAAAACAGAAATGGAGATTTGCTGGGAGTTTGGATGTCCCTGATAACTGGGACCCTTGATGTTGCTGTGTTGTTGAAAACCCCTGGGTGAGACTGGAATCCCACTGGGTTTTTGCACATTCCTTGGGTCTGGACCTTATGGATCACATCTCTGAGATACTCAGGCTGAAGCCATCTTCTCAGGGCCCTCAGTTTTCAGAAAGACTAGATACCATGTTATTGAAGGCAGGGCTGGGTTAGGAACGGGGTGGAGACTCTGAGAGGCATGTTTCTAGTGTGGGTCATGTGTCTCTGAGTAGAAAGGGCCCACCTCTTGAGTCCTGGGTTTCCTTGTCAGTCTGTGAGATCTGCCCTAGACTAAAGATTATGATTTTCAGTGGGCTAGAAAATCTGGCTTCTAGGAAGCAAGCTTCAGCAGGATTGGGGACGAGCCCACCGTAAGTTCCCGTGCTGATGAAATCTGTAAAGATCTTAAAGATGTCTTTCGGTCCTGACCTATGAGACAAAGCTAGAGGCTTCCAGAAGACAATGACCAGGCCCTTCTCCTCACCAAGCATGGGAATGAGAAGCTCAAAGGAAGATACCGACTGAAGCAATAACAGAAAGAGATGATAAGGAGCAAGGGGCTTCCAGCAACTCAGTCTGATGCTGTGCGAACTCACGCAACCCACACTGTGACTTTCATGAAGTGGCGGGGGATTCACCAGTGGGAGTGGTGTAGGAGAGTAACTGGCAGAGCGATTGTGTGGGAGATCAAACATTTCTGCCTGTCATTAATAGTGATGACAGGCACCGCCTGTCACACATGCCAAGCGTACTGTGTCTGGAAGCAAAACAAAGAGAAAGAGATGGCATCGTTGACCCCGGACATGGATGGATAGATAGATCAGCAAATCTCCAGCTCTCTAGGTCTGGGCAACAGAGTCACCTAGGTTGAGTAGGCATATGGAGGAGTAGCTGCTTGCTTGGGGACTCTTTATGAAGACACTAGTCACTGGTGTTTTGCCTTGGCACGCTAGGATGTAGTGACTGACAGCTGAAGCTTCACGAGAGGAGGGCCATGATTATTCTTGACAGTGGGCTCTGATATTTTGTTTCTATTCTACTTTGTTTTCAAAAACGTCCTCATGCCCTGTGCTCAGCTGATCTTGTGACTGTGGCTTGAAAGCAGTACCTGCCGGCATATTTTAAGGGGGCTGATGATGTCAGGTTTCCTGTTTTTCTATTTCAGCCTTATTGAAATACAGTTGATAGACTGTAGGATTTACCTATGAATTCAATGATTTTGATATGTTTACAGATAGGAGCAATCATTGCCCGGTTAATCCTAGGCGATTCTCTTATCCTTAAAACAAACAAACAAACAAACAAACACAAAAACTCATATTCTAAGGGTTTTCCAGCCTCTGGAGGCGTCTTGGCAGTTCATTGTTGGTGAGGGAGGGTAGTCACTTTCTTAGTGGTGTAACCACTAAGTTGCCCATGCTCTGGTGAATAACCTCTTGGCCATGCTCATGTATATAACCCTACTTAAACTCAGCAGGTCAGAAGAAGCCAAACTAAACAAACAAAAGGTAGGAAAGCCGAAGGCAGCTGCTTCTTCTCCTTCTCCTCCTTCTCCTTCTCCTTCTCCTTCTCCTTCTCCTTCTCCTTCTCCTTCTCCTTCTCCTTCTCCTTCTCCTTCTCCTTCTCCTTCTCCTTCTCCTTCTCCTTCTCCTTCTCCTTCTCCTTCTCCTTCTCCTTCTCCTTCTTCTTCTTCTTCTTCTTCTTCTTCTTCTTCTTCTTCTTCTTCTTCTTCTTCTTCTTCTTCTTCTTCTTCTTCTTCTTCTTCCTCCTCCTCCCCCTCCTCCTCCTCCCCTCCTCCTTCTAGAAAGGATAGGGATTCAGTAAGGGGACAAGAAGATGATGGTCTCTGTGGTGTGTGAAGATGACCCCAAACACATTATATATGTGATGAAATTGCCAAAGAATAAAAAAGAAACCTGTATTTATCAGCCACCACTACTAATATGCTCAGTCCAAACACTCTGCACAACTAGGAATCTATCTACATTCAGTGCACATAGATTTGCCTGTTCTGGGCTGATGGAAGGATCAAATGGCATTCAGACTTCGTGACCTTTATTCTACTAAACTTGTACCTTCCATGGTGCCTTTCTATACTGATTGTTTTGGTACTTCATTTTTTTATAGCTTAATGATACCCCATTGTTTGGAATATGCCATATTCTCTTTTTCTATTCGCCTGGATGCTTCATCTTCGTTTAATATACAGGCCACCTCATCTCCTTATGCTGACTGAAATTTGACACCTGAGATGTGTTCTTGGCAGGTGCTCTGGATCCCCCTGGATGTGAGATTACTTCCTGGTTCCATCAGTACCTACAGGCTCCCGCTTTGACCTGTGTTTGACTTGTGTGTTTCTTCATTCACACATTGGCTGGGATCATGTTAAGATCAGGTATGCAGGAAAATTGGCCTCGAAGGACACAGGGCTGGAGCTCTTTCCACTCTCTGCTAGGGAACACGGATTCACTTGTCAGGGCTGTGGAAGCTGCTCTTTGGAAAGCCATGCTCTGCGCCCTCAATGTCATGGTCTTTGTCAAGCAGCTGATCTTGGTCTGCCTCCATTTCAGATGGAACCTGTCACTCAAAAGGGATCCGTTCCCAACCCAAGTCCACTCCGGACTTTCAGCTTGCTCTTGTAAGGCCCTTTCTAGCCTCAAAAAAAAAAAAAAAAAAAAAAAATCCCGAACTGCAGAGGTTAACTGCAAGGGCTCTTAGGCCAGTGTTACTCTTTTGTTAAAAGAATTTTCATTTCACACCTCAGAAGGAAACCATGGCACCTGTGCCAAGCTCAGGGAGTAGATATTGTTGTCCTTGTCCTTTAAGGGCCTTTTAGAACTCGAGGAATGATTTAATTTAATGCTCATGGAAGAGCCACCTTTGGCATGGACCAGTATCTGGAATGTTCTCGGCTATTAAAACGCTGTCATTTTTCATATGCCTGGCCTTGTCCCTGACATCCCGTGCTGACATGGCTGTCTCAAATGTGCTTGGCATCTTCCTGGGTGCTTGTTAATCTCATGTTCTTTGTGATACATTCCAAGAGGAAAATCAGAAGTGGAGCCAGTGCAGGATGGAGACAGTGCTACTCAGAGGGAATCCTGGGCTTCCCAAGTGATGTCTGGTGACTAGGACACAATGGCAGTGGCTGTGCAAGGTCAGCTGACACTGCACAGCCTCACCTGGACATAGTGGATGCTTTCCATACAGTGCCTGCATGATGTTCATTAGGCAGCCGGAGGAATGGGGCTTGGCTATCTTCTAAGCAGCAGGCCCTAAGAAGGAGCCAACCAGATGGCTCTCGGAAGGCAACATAGAGCAGGTCATGTAAAATCACAACTGCATGTAAGTGATACCCTCTTTAAAGGCTCATCCAGCAGATACTCCACACTCTTGACGTGTCAGGAACTACTCCAGGCCCTGACGACTCACCAGGGAATATTCCCAGCCTCACAGAGCTCCTTTATTTTTGGGTGGCCTCTGAGATGGAGATGAGGCTTCTGAAGAACAATAACTCAGCTAGTCATGTTGTGGGATGATGCTAGGTGGAGTGACTGGGATGTGGAGGACTTGTTCTAGAAGGTGATACATAAACAGAGGGATCAAGAGAGGAAATCAATGAGCAGTAGGGTTCTGGAATTTGTATTCTCGGCCGAGGCGAGGGAACTGCATGTGCACAGTTCTCAAGGAAGGCATGAGAGCTCTGAGAGAACAGGGGCCCTAGCCCCAAGTGACTGGGGTGACCAATGAGGCAGAGTGCAAAAACCTTTAGCTCAGGTCCTCAGTCCCTTATTTGTACACATTTCAAAAAGGGACACTTATGATACTGATTCACATGGTGAACGTGGAGAGGCAGAGGAAACTCAGCCTAACGCAGACCAGAAGCATTGAGTGTGTTCAGAAGCTCCAAAGCCCGAGTGAACAGGGAAGAAATAGCCGCTTTTAGTGTGACCTTCTGCAGCGTCTCCAGGTTCTCACTGAGGCTGTCTTCTGCTCAGTCCTGGTGTCAGTGGGCTGAAGAAAGAAGTTGGTTTCAGTGTCGATCGCTTTCTAATACTATCACAAGCAGACAAAGCACTTATTCAAGGAGAAGGAAGCAAGAACCTGGGATCTGGCTCTGGCCTGGAGGGAGGGAATTTTGTTGTTCTATCAAGATGGTATAGACTCTTAGAATGGCAGGATTGGTAATTGAGATAGACCAATCAGGAATTGAGAGTCAGGAATACGATGGGATTGGTATAAAGAAAACAACCAACCAAACCAAAATAAATAACTAAATAATTAAAAAAAAACAACCAACCAACCAAATAAAAGCCAGTGCCCAATGAAGCTTCCCCAAAAGGAATCAGAGAAAGCCTTGGGCGGCCTTTAAGCTTCCCTCCGACATCATGGTACTTTGTCATGTGGTAAGTGGCTTCTCTTCCATTCCTAAGGATGTCACACGCATTCTGGGAAGCCCTCCATGTGGATAAGTTTGGAAACGTTGCTAGTTCTCTGTGGAGATTATGTCCAAGTAAGGAATGCTAAGTTATCAGCACTGTCTTTGTTTTACTTTTGTTCCAAGATAGAAATTCCAGAAAGTTTACCCCGAATTTCTGCACATTTATTTTCTTCCTGGAGATCCCCAATATTTTCTTCCCTTCTCCCACTTCGTACCAACAGTTCCATTATCTTCGAGGACCCCTGCCCAGCACACCAAAGTCAACCCCCTTCTGTACCTTTGTCCAAATTATTTCTGTGTGGTGATTATCACCACAGGAAAAGATGCAGATTTCAGCATTAAGATGATTTTTCCTTCCACCTAAGCAAACCATTAAAGACAATGGGAAGGAGAATGAATGTGTTTTCAAGAGCCAGGATTTTCCTCCCTCATTTCAGACCCAATGCAGACAGCGTGTGCACAATTCACTTCTGACCGAATCATAATAAATATAAGACAATATGGTATAAACCACGTTTTTATAATGCAATACTCACCAATAAATTCCACTTAAAGCCTTAAATCAAATTGGTACAGATGCAGAAATTATGTAAATCTGGTGGTGCCTTCCTCTGACCTTGTGGGGGGCCCTCCCAGATCCTGGCTCAATAAACTTTTTCTTCTCTAATGATCTGGCAGTTATTCCTAGCAGGAGAATACAGAGGGGGTGCAGGGAAGTGGGGGGAGGAGGCCGTGATTCAGGGACCACCAGAGCCCTTAAGAAGATTAATTTCTACGAGGGACCTGAAAAGTTGGAAAAATCTCAACGTGTTTCTGAATACACATATTCATTTTGAGCTGATTTCTGCTCCTCTTGTGCCCTGTAAAATTTCAAGGAATGTGGTTGAGGTTTGGAGATTTCCACAAAGATTAAGAGGGGTTGTAAAGTGAAGAAATGGTGGGTTTGTGTAACTGTTGGGCATGAAATATTTTCAGTACAGAGATGTCCTGATAGAAATCAAACAAACACTTTGTCAACATCCGGGAAGATTTCTGCTAAGGCTCCTAATAGCAAAGTATGCGAGCTTAACTCTA
Source organism: Rattus norvegicus (assembly GCF_021556685.1). Classification (NCBI taxonomy): domain Eukaryota; kingdom Metazoa; phylum Chordata; class Mammalia; order Rodentia; family Muridae; genus Rattus; species Rattus norvegicus. The sequence continues at coordinate 81,198,766 of NC_141537.1, read as the reverse complement.
AAATTAATTCATATTTCTTATATTTACTTAGAACAAACAGGGTACAGGCCTGTTTTTATATTTATCCTGCAAGCTGGGGAAGTGGCTCTATTTTCTGCAGATAGTTAGGTCTAGTTTTGTATTTTGCTTAAGAGCCAATCTACTTAGGTTCTCAGTAAGTGCTTGCCCATTGTTTGTTGGCTTTTGTCACCCACACATGTAACATTCCCTCCTTTTGGGGAATGGTGTGTCCAGGTGGCCCACATGAAATCTGAAGAGTTCTTTTGCAGTGTGCCACTCATTTCAAAGTGGGAACACAAACATGGTTTCCCGTCTTGTTCTTGAAGTCTACATCCGAGGCTGGTTTACATCTGCTTGGATGGAGATGGGGAGGATATGAGGGAAGGAAAATCTCCTCCAAGATTTCTCTGATTTCTAATGCCAGCCCACCCCGGGTTGAATGTGGAGCCAAGATTAGAGGGAGGAGGTTCAGTCAGCTAGGCTGGGCTGCAGCCCCCTTTCAGTGTGCTGGCCCTGTGTGAGCAGGCAGATGTGCTCCAGGAGCAGCTGCTCTCCACTGCAACATAGGCACAAAACTGTTTGCCTTTGGGGAAGATGCTGAAGATAAATAAAAGTCTTTTAGAGTGATACACAGACCATTGTCTGCACTTTTATCACACCATCTAGTACACAGTGGTCCAGTAAGGGATGAGAAGCAAACTTCAGGGCCTTGGATAAAAGGGAAATTAACTGCTTTGGCACATTTAGTATTTTGTCATTCGCAACTCCAAATACATTAAGTGTGCTCTCTCACTCTCTATCTCTCTGTGCATATATCTCTATCTATATATGTCTGTTTATCTATCTATCTATCTATCTATCTATCTATCTATCTATCTATCTATCTATCTATCTATCTATCTATGTGTCTTACTTAGGGTTTTACTGCTGTGAACAGACACCATGACCAATGTCTTATAAGGACAACATTTAATTGAGGCTTGCTTACAGGTTCAGAGGTTCAGTCCAGTGTCACCAAGGCAGGAGTATAGCAGCATCCAGGCAGGCATAGTGCAGGAGGAGCTGAGAGTTCTACATCTTCATCTGAAGGCTGTTAGCAGAAGACTGACTTCCAGGCAGCTAGAAGGAGGGTCTTAAAACCCACACCCACAGTGACGCACCTATTCCAAAAAAATCCCTTAGCCCAGCATATTCAAACCACCACAATACGTGTGTGTGTGTGTGTGTGTGTATGTGTCTCTCTAAATATGTGTACATATGCATATATAAGTGCATATTTATGCATACCAAGGAATTATTTATCAGTTATTACTCTTCTTTCTAAAAGTCACTTATTTTTTATTAATATGTTATGTGTGTGTGTGAGCTTGCATGAGTATATATATATACTACTCGTGTGCTGGAGCCCAGGGAGGTCACAAAGGGGCATCAGATTCTCTGGAACTGATGTTGGGAATCACTTTGTGGGTGCTGGGTACCGAAACAAACCTGGGACCTTGGGAAGGGAAACGTGCTCTCAAGCGCTGAGCCATCTCCCCAGCCCTCCTCCTCCTTTGTTGACATAGTGTCTTGCTCATTCTGGCCTTGAACATAGGCTATTAACCAAGGCCAATCTCAAATCTGAATCCTCCTCACTCAGTCCAGCAGTTCATGCTGAGGTTATTGGCGCGTCCCACTACTCTCAGTACACTTGCTTCTTAAATGGCAGTATCCTAATGTTTCTCATTTTCGGCGTGAATGTCTTGCCTGCATGTATGTCTGTGCACCATCTATGTGTAGTGCTTATAAAGCCCAGAAGAACGTCTCGTATCACCTGAGAAAGGAGTTGCGAGCCTTTGTGTGGATGCTGGGAATTGAACCCTGGTCCTCTGGAAGAGCGGCTAATACTCTTAGCTGCTGAGCATCTTTCTAGCCCTAAGTAGGGGTACTTTTTAAATATATGTAAACCATATTGCCAGTGACAGTTGAAGGACAGTACTGCTGAGGTAAAATTAATCTACTAAGTTGCGTATCTGAAGTGCACAACTTGACACGTTTTGACGTCTCTAATTACTTTCAAAATGGTGAACACACTCAGAAATTCCTCACATTTCCTCAATCCCCTTTGCTTCCACGCTTTGTTGTCTCCTCACTGTTACTGCCTCCTCCCCAAGCCATCTCATACCTACTGTGACATGGCTTTGCTCGCTTCCTGTGCAGTTGTAGATGAATCTGGACTCATCCCAGGCCGTTTGGATGGACACAATGTCACCAATGGATGAACAACAGAAATGGGTTGTCAAGGCCGAGAGATGTCCAGGGTCAAAGCGCCAGTAGAGTAGACTTGAGGCTGCCATCTTGTGGCAACTCTTCTGTTGGCACACTCAGAAAGAGGGGTGGCTCTTCACTGGCTGATCCTCGTAGGGGACTCACCATGGGTGCTCCACCCTCTTGTATCTCTTAAATCTAAGTCTCTCCCCAAAACCACACCTTCAAATACATCATGTTGATATTCCAATTTGTGAACTGGGGTGGGGTTAGTGGGTGGAGACACTGTGTTCAGTCAATACAGAAGCCACACATCTTTTTAGGAAACCTTGTTTTTGTCTTGATTTAGCCTTCCTGCAGCAACGTAATCAATTTGAGATTGGGAATTTTTCATGCTTTTATATGCATCCGGAGTCAATGTTTCCTATTGTTGAGGATGGCTCCATTGTGTGATATAGCACAGTTTGTGCAACCATCTAGCTACTCATGGGTACGTGTGCTGTTTCTGATATGTGGCTTTTTAAAAAAAATTATTTTATTTATATGAGTACATTGTTGCTGTCTTCAGACACACCAGAAGAGGGCATCAGATCCCATTACAGATGGTTGTGAGCCACCATGTGGTTGCTGGGAATTGAACTAGGACCTCTGGAAGAGCAGGCAGTGCTCTTAGCAGCTGAGCAATGTCTCCAGCCTGATGTATGGCTTTTAAAGTTACATTCATTTATTTGATTTGTGAACAGTTTTGCATGTGGGTGTGCATAGGCATGGTGTTTGTGTGTGTGTGTGTGTGTGTGTGTGTGTGTGTGTGTGTGTGTGTATGCTCACATATGTGTGCATGTGCACATGTAGGTAGGTCAGAAGACAACTTACTGGACTTGTTTCTTTCCTTCCACTGCCAGGTTGGTCTCAGGGATTGAACTCAGGTCATCAGGCTTAGTAGCCAGTGACCTTACCTCCTGAGCCATCTGTTCAGTCCTGTTATTTGGCTTTTTATAAATAAAACTTCCATGAACATTTGTGTGCGAGCCTGAGTTTGAATGCTTTCTTGCTATTGGGAGAATAACTAAGACTTCTGTGGATTACATTTTCATTATAACATTCTAGGTATTTACATCTAGTGCATGGCTATAAAAGGCTTGCTTTCTAAAAAGGGAGTTTACTTACATATAGTAACTTATGGATGCAACTTACATATGGTCTGAATTATGGATAGAACCTCATCACTCTTAGTTTACGACAAATGCCAGGGTCATTTGGTGGAAAGACCCTTGCTTTCTTATTAAATTATTTCTGCACCTTTATCAAAATGAAGAGTCTACGCGTGTGCATCTCTCCTGAGCTCTCTTTTCATCCTCACCGATCTACTTGCCTAGTTCGACAGGACCATGCTGGCCTCCCTTACTCCAGCCTTGGAATAAGACTTTGACTAATATAGTAGCTATTCTCCAACTTTGTTCTTTTTCAGAACTGCTCTGAATATTTTGAGGCATTTGCATTTAAAAGTAAATTCTATCATCAGCCTTTTAGCTTCTGTCTGTCTTTCGTATTTTTTATTTTTTGGTTACTGGTATCACTGTGCAGCCTGGGCTGTCCTGAAACATTTGATCCTCCTGCTTCAGCTTCCTGAGTGCTAGAATGCAGGAGTATGTCACCACACCCAGCTTTCAGCTTGCCATTTTCAAAAACTGACACAAAACAAACAAACAAACAAAAAAAACAAACAAAAAACCAAAACAGAACGAAAAACCAAAACAAAACAGGGTAGTGGGGATTTCAAGAGGGACCATGTCCAGTTCATTTCATCATCTCGATACTTACTGATATTTCTGATTGTTTTGATGCTATGTGAATGATATTGTGTTAGAGTTTTATCTTTCAATTAGTATAAGGACACAACGATAGAAAAGCAATGGGAATAGTTTGCATGTTTGTCTGGATCCTATAGTTTCAACATACTCATCCATTAGCTCCGAGTTTTAATATGGGCTTTCATGCTAGGGGCAGGAAGAAAAAAACATTTTCTTCTTTCTTCCTGTCTGCACACATCTTGATTGTCTTTGCCTTGTGGTTAGAGTCTCTCACACGGTACTGGCTGGAAACAGTGGGAGAAGACATTTTGTATTGCTCACAGTTTTGGGGAGGAGTCAGCCTTTCACTCTGATGTCACTGATACTCTTTATTAGGTTGGGGAAGCTCCCCTTGTATTCCAAGATACCAGAGGGACTTTTATATAAACCCAGAATGAACGCAAGATTGTATCAGGCACTTTCTCAGCATCAATGGAGATGCCCATTTCATTTTTCTTCCTTTGTTACTATGGTAACTTTCATTAATCTTCAAATATTAAACCCTTTCTTTTTCATTGTTAGGATAGACTTCAATGGTCATGATGTATTTATATGATTTCATATTTTATATAACTATTATAAATCTTGTTAGGTTACATGTCCAAAGGATTATTATCATTTTTATCTCTGTGTTTATGAGAGACATTTGTAGATTTGTTTGCAATATTTTTGGTTTTGCTGTTGCTATAGTAGAGCCCTCTTACGACAATTTGGAAGAATTCTGTCCTTTTCACATTTCTGGTAGGTGTTGTTTAGATGGATATTATTTCCTACTTAAATATTTACAAGAATACATCTGTTAAGCCATCTGTCCTGGCGTTTCCTTTGTGATAAGGATTTAACTACAGACTGAAATGTTTAGGTGAAAGAATGCTAGCATGTCATGTGTTCCTTTCAGAGAACTCAATAGTCTTTGATATCTCAGGAAATCTTGAATTCATAGCAATCTCCCTGTCTCAGCCTCCTGAGTGCTGGAGTTCCAGGACTACGCTACCATGCTGGGCTATAATTTTTGGTAGTATCTTTCAAGAAATGATCCATGCATCAAGGGCCTCAATGTAAGAGCCCTTGAATCCGACAGAAGAGAAAGTAAGAAACATGTCTGAACTCATTGGCACAAAGGACTTTATAAAACATAACAACAACAAAAAGACCCCCCACTAGCACAGACCAACAGTTAATCAATGGGATCTCATGGAGCTATAAAGCTTTTATATGACATAGGACATCACCACGGGAGCAAAGCATTATTTTACAGACAAAGTCTTTACCCATTGTGCTGGCTGGTGTTTTGTCAGCTCGAGACAAGCTAGAGTCACTTGAAAAGAGGGAATCTCACTTGAGAAAAGGATCCTACTAGACTGGCCTGTGGCCAAGATGTAGGGCAGTGTCTTGATCAATGATTGACACAGGAGGACTCCACCCACTGTGGGTCATGCCTACCCAGGTGGTTCTGGGTAGAAAAAGGAAGGAGGCTGAGCCAGGCATGGTGATGGATCCTGTGGTTGTAAAAATATAAAAATAAAAAGGAGTAATTGTCTTTTACCCTGCTGAGTCCATGCAGCGGTGTCCCAAGATATCTGCTAGATATCTTGGCGGAAACACATCCCAGCCTCACACTTTCCTACACTCAAACCCTCACATAAAAGAACACACAACACAATAATCTTTGACCCAATTGGTAAGATATAATTGCCCACTTAAACATACAAAGGCCAGTACCATCCATCCCTTAGGAACATTGATAACAACCTGTAAATACACAGAGCAGAATCTTAACATCACCTGCCATGGCTTCTCCTCTCTCTCCCTCTCGTCTCTCCTCTCTCCCTTAGTCTCCTCCTCTTCCTTCAAACTTCTCTCCCGCCCATCCTTCCTTCTCCTCCAATGACAGGCCTCCTTCTATCCTGTACCTGCCTCACCTGTGACATCATCCTACAGGATGCCTTTGATCCTAGGACTTGAGAGGTGGGAATAAGTGGGACTCTATACTTTCTAGGCCAGGTTAGTCTACAAAGAAACTTCTTCGATTCCAAGGGCTACATAGGGAGACCTTATCTAAAAAGAAAAATTCAAATTAATTAAAAGTAAAGCATTCAAGAAAGCAGGCAAACAGACCATAAGAGCAAGCTATCAAGCAGCAACCCCTCTATGGCCTCTATATAACCCTTCCTCCATATTCCTGCCTGCCTGGGTCATGTGCTGATTTCCTTCGATAATTGACAGCGATGTGGAATTGTAAGCCGAAATAAACTATGTCGTCCAAAAGGCTTTTAGTCATGATGCTTTACCCCAGTAGCACAAACTAAGACATCAAGCATGCACCCAACAGAGGTTTAGTGTTTAGAATGCTCGAAGACCCTTAAATAAGAAACCCTGAGCATCAAGAAAACGGAAACTCAATTAAAATCGGGGTATAGAACCGGACAGAAAGTTCTCAAGAGCTGAAGCACGAGTGACTGAGAGACACTTCAAAAAGTGTTCCACATTGTCAGCCACCTGGGAAACACAAATTAAAACTACATCGAGATTTCATTTGAGTAGTCAGAACGGCCAACATCAGTAAAGCAAATGACAGCCGGGAAGAGAACATTTACCTACTTCTAGTGGGAGTGCAAACTCGTGGGAAGAGAACATTTACCTACTTCTAGTGGGAGTGCAAACTCGTACAGCCACCGTGGAAGCCAGTGTGAAGGTTCCTCAGGATGCCCATCAGCTAATGAGTGGAGAGGGAAATGATGGTATTTTTACACAATGGGTCTTACTGGCCTGTTAAGAAAATGGAGTTATGAGATTTTCGTGTAAATGGACAGAGAAGCAATCACCCTGAATGATGAGGAGTGCTCACCCAGAGAGATAAGCATTGTGTTTTCTCTTATTGTGGCCGGCAGCTTTTAAGCCTTTAGATATGTGTGCTGATTTAGAATATCCATGGGGCTTAGGCAGCTTCTAAGGGATCAGGGAAGAGAAGGGAATTCTTCAAGGAAATGGGATAGAACATAGAGTTATAAAGGGATAATGGGAAAATTATATCAGTGGCTTAAATGGGGAGGAGGATGCGAGGACAGGGTAAAGGAAGTAATGTGGGGGAGGGACAACTAACACCTTTTGAAAAGTCACATGGATGAAGTGACCATACAATGGGGGAGACATCACCCCATCTAGACATCATATACTACCAAGTAAAACCCCAGTACTAGAAATAGGTTACTTCTCAGAATCATTAACCAGAGGGATCCCATAGATCCCCATTGTAGACATTATAGGTGATTGAAAATGCTGTTGGCTACTCCCCAGCCCCACAACCTGACAATAACGACCTATGGCTGAAGCATGACTTACTTGTGTCATCGAACATGGAGAAACTAGGCTAGTACTGGCCTAAAAACATTCTGTTGATCAGCCTTCATAGACTAAAAGGTGCTGTACACACACCACCAAAAAAAGAGTCATCAATAGTTATCAATCTCACCCAGCTACCAGCCTTGCACTGCAAAACAGTGACCCGCCTGCAAGAGATACTGGTGGCACAGAGGCAGACATAGTAGAGTAACTGCTAGTCACTTTTGGTTGAAAGTTAAGGACCATTCCATGAAACCCACACCTAACATCGTTCATGAGGCAAGGCCATGAGACTGCATAGGTCAAGTGGGGAAACCCAGGACTGTTATTCTGCTAAAGGAGCATCACCATAAAATGACCCCTAGTGACTGTGATACCCATGGATCAGTGTGCAGCTCTACCTTCATCAGAGGAGATTATGCAGTGGATGGTAACCAACACAGGGGCCCACAGCTGGACACCTTACAGACGGTGAGGGACCTCGGATCCTTCAGTCCTAAATGAGATGTCTTTATCAAATCCTTCCCCTCAAAGCTGAGAGACTTCCGTAGGAGAGGAGGCAGAAGGGTTTTCAGCTTCCAAGGAAACTGTTTTCCAGACATAACAGGGTCAATGTACACATGAACTCACGGAGTTAGTGGCGGCATGGACAGGGTCTGCACAAATTCAATCCAGTTAAAAATCCCAGCACAGACAAAGCAAAGTGGACAGACGTAAGGTCCCATCCCTAACCAAGGAGCTATCTGCAGCTGATACCTGATGGGAGAGGGGAAGCAAGCTTTCTTCAGTGAAGGCCATTGAACATATCAACCGCATATCACAAGGCAGGCCCCGTGCTCAGGAATGGACTCCATTGTGTGTGTGTGTGTGTGTGTGTGTGTGTGTGTGTGTGTGTGTGTGTGTGTGTGCATGCATGCGCGTGTCTGCATGTGGGTAGCTTTTTTTGGTTAGGGTTTAGAGGTTTTTGTTATTTTTTGTGTTTCTTTGTTTTCATTTTTGAGAGAGAGAGATTAAGAACGTGACATTGGGTGGGTAGGGATCTGGGAGGATCTGGAAGGACTTGGGGAAAAGAAAGAGAATATGACTGAAATATACAGTATGAAAAGTTTAAAAGCCACTGAAAATGAAATAAAAATACCCCACAGTACACAACAAAAGTAACGTAGGATGGTTAACTTATTGGCCTAAATTTTTTTATAATAATTTGCTTTATTTCCTATGATTTCCGTGTCTGTAGAATCTGTAGCGAGGCCGCAGCTCTCATTTATTACATTGTTAAGATGTCTCTCCTTTCTTTTACTGAATTAGTCTGGCTGCGAGTTTATTAACTTTTTAATCTTCTGAAGGAACAAACTTCTGGTTTCCTGTGTTTCTTCTTTGTCTCGCTCCCATCTCATTGGTCTTTGCTCTGGACTTTATTTCCTTCTGCTTATTTTCAGTTTAATTCACTTTTCTTTTCCTAGAGTCTTGTGGAAATGAGAAAAGGATTTTGGTAATTGGCTTGAGACCTTTATAGATTTCCAGTGTAACTTAATGCAACTTAGCTGCATCCTGGAATCCTAACAGACCTTAGTGCCTGTTTTATTCAATTCAAACTACTTTAAAATTTCCTTTTCAATATTTCTTTGATTTATAGACTATTTAAAAGTATACAGTTTGTTTAGTTCGTAAATATTTCTAGTTTCTTTCAGAGATCTTTCTGATACTGATTTCTAGTTTTGTTTCATCGTGGCCAAGTAATATACTTTATAAAAATGGAATAGGGGGCTGGAGAGAGTGCTCAGTGGTTTAGAACATACAACACTCTTGCAGATGACCTGAGTGTGGCTGCCTCCCAGAGCCCATGGTGAGAGGCTAGCAAAGGCACCTGTGTGCACAGGTGTACCAACACACACACACACACACACACACACACACACACACACACACACACATTCTCTCTCTCTCTCTCTCTCTCTCTCTCTCTCTCCCTCTCTTTCTAAATGAACACAAAACTTAACATTGAATTGATTTAATTAATTAGAACTTGTATCTTGGTAAATGTTTTTAATGCACTGGAGAGAAGGGGAAGATTCTGTAGTTGGTTGGGGAATTCTGTGAGTTTCAGTGAGGTCAAATTGGTTGGCAATATTTATATTAACCAACAGCTCTACCCTTGAGGCTTCCTGCCTGCCTCAGCCACTCACTCAGAGACCTATAGGACTCTCTGGCAATGGTTGCAGATCTTTTCCTGGGGTCTTCTGAACTATGAAAAGGTTTATTTTTCCAGTTTTAAAAGGTTACAACTTTTTCTTACCTGTTTTGTAATTTTCAATGCGTAGGTCGTGCATATTTTTGTGAAAGTTTATCCCTAAATATTTCATCTTTTTGGTGGCATTGAAACAGATGAATGGGCTGCTCTCTGAGTGTGACGTAAGGGGACACACAAAGCAAGGTGGCGTTAGACATTCCATTTTGCTTTTTTTTTTTTTCAATTTGGATTTCTGCAAATATTCTTGAAAAGAAAATGCTTACCTTTCTTGGAAAATGTTGGACCCTCTCATGTTTGCTAAGTAGTTTGCAATGCTTTAGATTTCTTTTTTAATACCCCTGTTCAATATCTTATAAAATACCTTATTGATAGTTTGTGACTTTATTTTCACAGTATTTGAAAATCTTTTTATGTAAATTTCAGACATCTTTAGGTCAGTCAGAGACGCATCTCTATTTTTTAAACTCACCGTTGGAGAGATCCAAAGGACAAACGACCACATTGCCACCCCCTGAAGGGCAGGGCAGATCCAAGCCCATTAATTAGTTGTTTAACTCAATCCTTAATTCATTTTCCGTGCAAAATTCTTACACACTAAGATTTGTCTAGAATGCTCTTAAAATGCTTATATCATATCCTCAAACGATGATCAGAAGGGAAGGAGAGCTTTGCCCCGAATGGAGTGTTGTCCTTTACTGCTGTGAGAACAATGGAGGGAGCAGGACAGTTATAAGAAGAAACTGAACCACATTTCACGGAGATGATGGTTTCATAAACAGGATGCGTATCGATCTTCACGTCAGGAACTTCAGCCGGTAGGACTTTCACTTTCTGTTACCACAGGATCCACATACCCGTGTCCCATTCAGACCCCACGTGTACTCTGCTTTCCTCAATACAAAAATTAATTGAGAGTTTATTTTACTTATTTGTCATTATTCCCTTTGGAGCAAACCGACCCAGAAACCTCAGTCCTGTGATCATGTGGCTTCAGACTACGACGGGCTTTGGGGCAAAGGCCAAGAGGGTGTGTCTGGAGGAGAGATGACAGCAATTTTTTTTTTAGAGGGGATTTAATTGGAAAGAGTATGGTGGTTCAGCTGTGAGAAGGGATCAAAATGAAACAAGCTGGTGTTTTCCTCCTCGTCCCTTAATGGACCATAATCCCGCTCATAAAAACCCACCACTTAAACTTTGGCAGTCTTACTTTCCCAGGATGCTTTATTACTAAGTATTAGGCTTGAGTCAAGACATAGCTTCTCCAAGGTAGGTTTGCGCCCAGGCAGTCCCTGAGGAGAGTGTATTTGTGGGTGAGTCAGGGATCCCTGGCAGCCCAGCAGGAAGCTGTAAGTGGCCTTCTGAGGCCTCGGGAACATTTTCTGGGTGGAGGAAATTTGCTTCAGCCCACTCCATATAAACCAAGGATAAACAAGGAGGTGTGGAGAATTCCGAATGATGACCTGATAACCACTGATACCCATCCTGGGAACTTTGTTTCTCTTTGAGTCCAGCGTACTCTGGGTACTGCACAAAAAGGACCAGAACCTGTAGGCCTACTGAGAATGGAGTTCCTCAGCCTAGATCACTGATGCTCTGTGCTCCATTTGTTTATCAGCATGCCAATCAGGTCAGCATTGGCCATTTCCCCGCTTTGGATTTTTTGAGACAGAGTCTCTACAGCCCTAGTTGTCTTGGAACTACTACGTAGACCAGGCTGGCCTTGAACTCACAGGGATCCGCCTGCTTCTTTGTCACCACACCTGGCCAACACTGGCTATTCTTGACCTTGGTTTTTAGCTCTGAACAGTTCACAAACAGAACTGTTCTGTTCATTCTGAGCAGGCTCTTGAAGGTCATCTTCATGCACTCTACCACTCTCCATTATAGTAAGAAGTGGGGTCTTATGTAGCCCAAAGCCATTCTGACTTCCCATGAAGCTCTCGTGTCAAGCAAGGATCTACTCCTGGGGCTATATGGGGGGGGTAAGCTATATTTTTATGATTCTAACAAAGAATGATTCACCAAAGTAAACTCCTTTTAAAGTACAACAGACTTTGGATCAATCTGGAGTCTAAAAAGAAAAATGGGAGATGAAGTGTTTTCACTTAAAAAAAATATGAGGTCTCACTTTCCAAATACATGATTGAATCCCTTAAATTTATGTTGTCTCACTTGCACCAGAGCTCTTTGCAGACCCTCCAGAGGACAGCTGACTGGTTTTCCCACATCCACACCCCAGCAGCAGAGCTGGTTCGGTGAGGGTTCACAGCATGAAGTGAAACTCACTTTTGTATTTGGAACAAGTAGGGGATACAGTGTAGGCAGCAGGCAATTATTCTGGTTGGATGAGGGCCAGGCCAGCTAGGATTCAGTTGTAACTTTTGTAGAACTTACCATCTGATCCTTAATGATCCCACGTTCAGGCTGGCATTAATTTACACCTCATCCCAGGAAGGCACCTCTGAGATGCGGTGCCATTATCTGAGACGGGGTGCCATTAATGCAGTCTTGCTTCTTGGCTCCAAAGAAGCAGCATGGATGCTAAGTGGATCTTGGAACTGCTTTTCAGAGGAGAGTGGATTCCAAAACAAGGGCAGGAGTTCACCAAAAGGCCATCGTACTGGAAGCCAGCAACAGCCAGCCCCAGGGGCCAGTCCGGACACTGGGCATGCGCTGAGGGTGTTTATTTATCCACCGAAGGCTGTGGGTGGCTCACCCAGCTCCAAGCACAGGGCTAGCAGCACCACGATGTCAGATCAGTCAGCCTTCTGTTACTGTGACAAAGTACCCAAGAGGATCTACTTGGAGGAGGGAAGGTTTATTTGGCGTCCTGGATACTTGCTTGGTTCTGTACGTAGGGCTTTTGAAGTGGCAGAATGTCACTCATAACGCTGTGAAGTGGGCCTTCACAGAAATGGATCATAATATACACGAAAATATTCCAAAACCCGAAAAAAGAAAAAAACTACCTCACAACAAAAACAAACTATAAAACCCCAATCCCAAACATCTAAGCATGCTAGGTAAGGAATGCTCAAGTCGTGTAACATTTTTAAAAAGCGATGACATCACACTTCGCACTGGCTCAGACCTTACTGTGTGCAGTTTCTGTTACCAGCTTTTACAAGCTCACTGAGGAAAGCCACGGATCCTCCCAGAAGCTCTACAAAGGAGGCTGTCAGCTGTTTCCGGTTCAGGGAAACAAGACACAGAGAGGAAGCCACGCCCCAGGGCTGTCCCGAGAGCACACAGCACGGTCTCCACCTGAACAAAACATCCAGGTTAGTTCCAGTCTGATTTCTCAAGTGTGTGGTGACTTCAGGAGTGGGGTCTGACAAAACAAAGAATGGCATAAAAGTTATACAATATGAACTGTGTAAAAGAACCGGCATAAGATAAACATCACCTCCTAAAACAATGACATTTTTGTTAATTATAAAGAAACATTTTTTTGGTAGTTTTTTCAAGACAGGGTTTCTTTGTGTAGTTCAGTTGTCCTGGAACTAGCTCTATAGACCAGGCTGGCCTTGAACTCACAGAGATCCATCTGCCTCTGCTTCTCAAGCACTAGGTTTTTGTTTTTTTTTTAACACATTAGTAAACTTGGAAAATCAGGCATAACGCAATGAAGTGGGCATTCAGAGCAACTGATTTGGGGGCAGTGGATGTTCATTAGACTGCTCTTTGATCATCTGTTCCTGCCTAGTGCCAATTCACTGACCAGGACGGTAACGTACACCCTCCAGTCTTGTGCCTACAGTCTGCATGTAGCAGGGCCATTTGACTTTAAGTGCATTGGTCTCTCAGGAGCAACACCAGGACCTGCCTGGGTGAAGCGGCAGAGAAAGTTCAGTGTCTGCACAAGACAGCTTAGTGGCTATAAGGCTTTGGTTTAGCATGCAAACCCAATTCCAACTCCAAGTTTTACGATCTTTCCCCTGTCTCCTTCCACCTCATAAGAACAGCAGCATGTGAGCATTAACATTCCTGTAAATATTTTTATGGAAACAGATATCAAGTCTGAGCTCTGAAGTCTTGTAAGGGCTTCCTGGGCTGCTTTTGTACAGTTGTATTTGTTCTTTACCACTCACAAATCTCAAGTGAGGAAGGCTGAAGGAAAAATAAAAACACTGCTCAACTCCCAAGACCCCAAAGCAACCAGACTGCCCTCAGTCCCCATGTATAACAGATACTGTTAGATGACTGCGGACTCATGTCTGAAAAAGGGAAACAGAAGGCTTCAATGATGATGCCCCCCACCCCACCCCCAAGGTAATAGCCCAGACAGAAAGCCATTGAAGAGAGCTCTTGAAACTTGTGATAAACATGCTGCCGTGTAACTCCCTGTTATTGGTGGCTTCTGGCAGGGCTGTGGATGGGGAAGGACTTGGTTTCCTTTAAGGGGCCAGCCCTTGAGAGTTTGACCATGCTTCAGTGAGTGGTATGGGCAACACAAATTGGCCATTGTTTCTTCTCTTTTTTCTGGGTGGGGGGGTCACAAAGGTGGGAGGAGTGGACTTGGGAAGATCGGGAGTAAGTGTGATCAGGGTGTATGGAGTGAAGTTCCCAAATAATCAATAATCAATAAAATATTTTGTTAGAAAAAAGATTCCCCAGTCCTCTGATGCCCTAATATAGGAATGAAGAGATGGGCTGGGCCATACCTACCCACTCTTGCATATATGATGTCCACTTGATATGGGAAGAGATGTGATATTTGTTGGACAGATGACTTGACCATACTGCACTCCCAGGGCAATGGCTTCCAGAAAAGTTTCCATTGTCCCTGCTCTTCTAGGCTCACCCTCTATAGACTTTCCTACTCTTTCCTTAGGAGTTCATTCTGACAATTTCCAGGATTATCCCTCCAGCGCGCTCAGGCCATAAGGAGCATCCTCACATAGCAGAGACTCCACTGTGCTGAGAAGACACAAGTTAATAGACTTGGTTTGATCGGCACAGTCCACAGACAGCAGGCTCGTAGACACGATGACAGAGAATTTCACCGCGGCATGACGTAAGTGCCCAAACTATTTCTGCTGAGTATCCCATCACAGGAAATGTGAGGCTGTGACATCACTCTGTGGTGAGGACATTGTTGAAGGACTGCCGTAAGCATGGTCCCCTCCCCGGCACTGTCCATCTCCACACTCAGCTGTAGGTCTCCTTTCCCTCCCCATAAAACTTTTAATAAAAGACGACGTTCTTAAAACAAAGACTATTTCCTTCAAACTCTTTTTGGTGGCCATCTAATAGGTTTTTTAAAAATATATATACATATATATATACATATATATATGTATGTATATATATATATATATATATATATATATATATATATATATATATATAATAAAAGCAGGCTGTTAACACGGGAGACGGTCTTTAAACAGGTCTTGCACTTAGTGGGTGCCCTGGAGACTCACCCAGACTGCAGGACTGACTCTAGAGAGGTCTGGGGCTGGAAGCGCTGCTCTGCTCTGCAGCTGTGGAAATTTGTTTTTTAAACAGTTTTTATGGAGTTACACCACAATTCAGCCCTGCAACCAAAGGCTTGTGCATTTTGGTGAGATTTTTATTGACTCTCCTTTTCCAACCTCACTTTCATCAAGGGTCAAGAGAATCAATCCCAGGAGCCTCTGTTTTTATGGTATCCTAGGCCGACATCTTTCTTTGACATTTTTAGCTTCAAAAGGGCAGAATTACTCTTAATGTATTTTCTTTACATTTCATACATATATGGACAAGACTAGTTACCCTAAACTAGGCAATATGAGATTTACCTGCACCAATGTGTTAACGTAGTCAGAGCCTGCTGCAGACCGAATGCATTGTTTTGCTTTTCAAGCTATCAGGATGTGTACAGCTCTATTTGAAAGCTAACACTGCTGTTTCACTTTCTAATTGATTTTAGCTTCAAAGTAATATTTTTAAAAAAGGAAAACTCTTATATTGTTCCAAATAAAGTGTCAAAGAAAACGTTAATGATTAAAAATCATCTTAAATCATCTTATCATCTTGCTCCTTTTACTCAAAGACAACAAGTTATTTAGAAATGTTACTAGTTCTCTCTCTCTCTCTCTCTCTCTCTCTCTCTCTCTCTCTCTCTCTCTGTGTGAGTGTGTGTGTGTGTGTGTGTGTGTGTGTGTGTGTGTGTGTGTTCTGTGTGGTTGTTTGGCCATGTATTATAATTTAAAACTTGAAAAAAAATGAAAGACTTTTTTTTTCCTTTGCGTAGCACACGATGTATTTTGGAAAGAAATTTAGGAAACTTTGTGTTTGCATTGAAAGTGGATGAACAGGCGTGCCCAGCGAGCCTCCAAAGTAATAATTAACCCAGAGGAAACAGCCACTTTGAGGTTTGGGGAGGATGAAGAGGAGAGTGGAAGAATCTTTTAAAACAAGGAGCTGTCTTGGGAGAACGGCATGAACATGGCTCCTATCAGGAGTCTTCACGGTGACCCACGGTCATCTGAGGAGCAGTGGTGTGAAGGGTGTTGAGAGGAAATGACTGAGATGCAGATAAAGGTGCTGAGAGCTAAGTCTGGAGTCTTTAAAGGTCCAGGATAAATGCTCTGGAAGTAACAGACGCACCTGTGGGTGATTTGCACCACTCGGCTCAGTGCAAGTCACAGCCTTCCAGAGAGCTTGGTCCAAGAAAACAGAAGGAAGAAACCTTGTCATTTGTTAATGTCACCAAGAAATGCTGGAGAGAAGGGCACATTTGTCACGTGATTGGGGTATCCTGTGCTGTGGATGAAAGGTACAGAGAGGCCCTCTGGAGACTGGATTCCTAGGGAGAGCCAGACAGCATCTCAAACCATAGACAACCTTTTTCAGTGCTTGCAATCTGGGAAGGACCCTCATTCCCCACAAAGTAGCTGTCCACTTTGAAACTGGGATTTTATGAACTAGCACATATCCATTCTGATTTTTCCTACTCACCTGCCTTCTGTTCTATAATGTGCTTTTCCTTTTAGATTAACAACCACAGCAACAGTAACACAAAACAGGGTTTCAGTCTCCTCTTTTCTATGTTATATATGTATTTTTAGAGAAATGGAAATATTTAGTAATTTTATTGTGGCAAATCTTTTTTAAAAAGTATTATATTCAATTTGAGGCCCCAGACAGAAGCAAGAGACCCAAGGAGCCCCAGGTGCCCACTCTCCGGCTTCGATAACATTTGCAGCCACAGACAAGTCTTTCTAAAGTGCGAGTATCTGGAAACCTCTTTGACTCTTTGATTTGTTCAGCAAAGAGGCGTGAAAATGCAGTTTGTGTCAATCTTTGGGAAATTTTGGACGTTCAAAATCATTATAAAGGAATGGGATTTGTTGGCGTGAATAACCACTCTCTTAGCCTTCTATTTTGAGTGTAATAACCTCTACTTTCCTTTTGCTTCAGTGGGGAAGACTTTGCAACACACTGGACCAGGAATCTGCTGTTAAGATTATGCAAACTGATAGTTTCAGTTGGAGAGTAATTAAGTATCTTTTCTTCTTCCTTCCTTCCTCCCTTCCTTCCTTCCTTTCCTCTTCCTCCTTACCCCCCCCTTCTCTGTTGCTTTGTCTCTCTATCTCTTTGTCTCTCTCTGTCCCTCTGTCTCCCTGTGTCTCTTTGTCTCTCTCTGTGTCTCTGTCTCTGTCTCTCTCTCTCCCTGTCTCTCTCTCTCTGTCTCTCTCTCTCTGTCTCTCTCTCTCTCTCCTTCTTTTCCAAGTTGTTTTTAATGCTGCTGCTGGAGGATTGGACCCAGAGATTTCTGTGGTAAAGCGTGTTTAAAGAATTAAAAAAAAATAACTGTGTGGTTCATATTTCATGGTCAATCTGGTGAGAGAAAATGAAAGCCACTTGATTCCAGCTTTAGTGTCAGTGATATCTTAATCCTGTAATTGTCCACTTTCCATGGAGCATGATGTGTGCTCAGGAGTTCACTCCCAGGGTGTCTGGTACCTAGCTGTGAGAGAAGACAGCTTGCTTCATTGCAGTCTCTGTGTGATTTCTCTGGTGAGCTACACATGACCTTGTTTACACTCTGGTGGCTTCTGCTGGGAACTTTCCTAACAGCATCTGTCTTGTCTGGGGTGGTAGTGTGTCACCTGACTACGTGTCTCAGCCTCCTGAGGGAGAGAGCAGAATTTTGCTGGGGGTTTTGGGGAAAGATTTTTCTTTCCTAAGCCAGATGTGACCACTCATGGAATTTCAGCGCTGGGGAGGTGTGACAAAAGCATCAGTAGTTCAAGGCCAGCCTCAGGGGTACAGACAGTGGGAAACCCTGTTTCAAAACAATAAAAACAAAATAAGAGAAATAAAATGCTTTTCTGATATAGGCTGGTGTCAACTTCTTTCCAGTTTTCTTTCTGACTGAGCCGTACTGGAGGCACAGTGCCGTCCTCTGAGCTTGCAGTCAGAAGTCTGTAAAGATGGGACACGGGGGAAAGGTAGGGACCTGAATCAGGCTGTGGAAGTCCTCCTCAGCCTGGTCAGACACATAAAGACTTTTCACTGTGCTTGAGAAACAAATCTTGCTTACTTGATAGGTTTCTGTCACACACATAGAAATGTTACTGCAATAGGCCCAGGCACACAGTATAAGAAAATCTGGTTTTGTTTTTGTTTGTTTGTCTGTCTTTGCTTCCTCCACGATCTTGGGTAACATCAGTCTGTATGCCTTTTTTGAAAGTTATATTTTAAATTTTGTTTTATTTATTTATTTTATTTTACGTATATACGTGTTTTGTCTATATATGTCTGTGTACCACATACATGCCCAGTGCCCTCAGAGGCCAGAAAAGGCTGTTAGATCTCCTAGGACTGGAGTTACAGACGGTTGGGGGCCATCCTGTGGGTACTGGGAATCCAACCCTGGTCCTCTGGAAGAGCAGCCAATGCTTTTAATTGCTGAGCCATCTCTCCAGCCCTGCTTTGTGTCTTGAATTAGGGAAACCTAGACCAGGGTCGGTTCTCCAGGTCCTGATACCCTTCTTAGAAAAAGCCCATCTTTGCTTTTGAAAGTACACTGAAAATGTTGCTTAAAACAAGACTATTCTCATCCTCACAGGGCGAACTGGGGAACCACAGGAATCCCTTGGACAGAAGCTTCTCATGTGACTGTCCGAATGCTTTTTAGCTGTGTTCAAGGACCCGTTTCCTTTGTTTATGCAGCTATGCATTCTGTGTTTACAAACAGCGTAGACACATTCCTGAGAACTTGGGTTTGCCTACCTCCACTTGGAAACAAGTTGGCTGTGTAACAAAGTAGGTGAAAGGTGAGGGAGATTGATTCTGAGGCGTAAGTCAGACTGGGTGCTATCCCCAAATGCCTTCAGACACCCCGAGAGGAAAGGAAAGTGAAGATGGGTCTTTTCTAGAAGTGACTGACTTCCTAACACAATAATCCACACAACTGGGCAAATGAATTTAAGGTGGACGATGATCTGACTTGTCTCAGTGCCACCAACATTGTGAACAGCAGTGACAATATGACCTGGAACACCAGATCCATTGAGAGACTGAGCTCTGGTTCATGGAAGAGAAAATGCTCAAAGCACTTCTCTTGTTTTCCTTTGGCACATAGCGGCCCAGGGCTGTTAACACGAGATGTTGTATAAATCTAAACGGGCAAAAAACATCACCCATTTTTTTTTTGAAGATGGCGAATTTTCTAGCAATTCATCTTGAACACAGAACTCCAACATTCCTCCATCTCTGTGAGGCGTCCTGCTCCAGCGGATAAATTATGACTCACAGACCTTGGCATTTCATTAAACCCAAAGCATTTGACAAACTGCATTTTCAGAAAGGTTTTTTTTTTTTTTCCGTGAGTTGGTTTTTAGAGGGAGGAATTTATGATGAGTTGACTTAATCCTTACTTTTTGGAGATGTCTAAAAAAAGTTCTTTCTATAAACAATGGGATTGCATGGAGGGGATTGAAGACCAAGAGCTATGTCAGCTCAGCCTGGAGAAGAAAGCTTGAGCACCCTTTAGAGGCCCCTGTGTGCAGGCCAGGAGTGCAGCCCTATCAGCTAATTGTGCTGTCGGAGGCCTGGCAGTCTGCCATCCTTACCTGAGCCGCTGGCTCCTGGGCCAGGTTGCCTGTGTATTCACTTACGCCAGCTAACCACTGTGAAATCATTCACAGGCCCTGGACATAGCAGATGTAAGGTGATTTATTTATATATTTTGACTAATAATCTTACCTTGTCGTTTAGTTTTTAAAATTTGATAAACGGGCTGGGAGTTTGAAGAGGGAGCTGTTTGTGTTAAATTTATGACCCTGCTTCCTGGCATTTTGGGCTTGGTTATTGCTTTTGGATTTCCTTTTGTGAGGATGGGGTGTGTGTGTGTGTGTGTGTGTGTGTGTGTGTAAGGATTCTCCTGCTCGCCCCTTTCTGGTTTTTCCAAGTTCATTAGTATGATGTTTCCCAGAGCTGTCTTCAGGAACATGGTAGGTCAATAGGGTCAATAGAAGGTATAGTGTTTTTGCACATTCTTATGTACTAACACAGGGAAACCGAAAACACGTGAGCATAGTATTTTATTAGTCCAGTCTTTGTCTTTCCTCATGGTTTACACGCCGTCTAAAGGTTTTTGGCATTTTACCAACAATTTGGTTAAGAGGTAAAACAGAAAACTCAAATTCCCACATAGATTTCCTTGTCTCCCCAGATAGTGCCGTCATATAGAATCCACTGATACTGTGATTCCATACCCTTTGAGCTGATGAGAGATACTGTCTCTTCCTAAGCCCTTCTTGTCTGTTTCTATGACCGTAGAGAAGTGGACAGGAAGCTGGGAGGCTGTGCTCTGATATCTCCTGTGACTGCTACAATTGCCCCTGAGATACCGTGAGTAATACGGTTGGCTGCTCATTTTGACTGAGTGCACAGTTGACTGACTTGTTTCCTGTGAGCCTTTGCCCATGCTGACATATGTCCATATGGCTTGGATTAAACAGAAAGTACAGGCAAAGAAAGTCAGGGATGTGGTAATTATTTGGGTAATTCAGATCAAAAACTACTTTTCTATGACATATGTTCAAGGGAAAGATGGCTTTATATTTTGGGGCTTATTTAGATCAGAGTTTGGCAAATTTTCTAGAGAGTAACTATTCCGGAACGTGCAGGCCATACAGTCTCTGTTGTAACCATGCAACTTTTTTGTGATATCACAAAAATGGCCTTGGAAAATATCCAGGAGGATGGGCAAGTTGTCTCGGCAAAACTGTATCTGTGGGCTGGGGAGATACCTCAGCTGATGATGTCTGCTTTGTGAGCAACGAGGACTTGAGTTGGATCTCTAGAATTCAAATAAGGAAGCCAGGAGATCTTACAGCCCAGTGCTGGGGATGCAGAGCAGAAGGGTACCTCCCTGCATCTTGCCAGCCAGTCAGCCAGCCTATGCTACTGGTTGCACTCCATGCTCTGCCCCCAAACAAATAGACGGCACCTGGGGGATGGTATTCAAAGTTGACCTCTATCCTCCACACGCATATATGCATGTGGGTCTTCTCCACTTCCCGAATCTTGCAATTCATCTGTGCAAAGAAAAGATAGTGGCTCTAGACGTGGCCCATGGGCTTGATTTATCATCCTTTGATAAAGTCCTACTTCCTTCTTTTATACATGAGCAAACGGATCCACTGTGGGATAAAGCCAAACACTTAAAATTACCTAGACAGTGATGTGAAGAGAACAGCTCTCATTTCTGGCTGTCAGATGCCATGCTCCCTCACCCCAGACACCTTCCTTTAGCTATGCCTCAGCTGTATTCATCGTCTAAACTGTAGCAACCAGGCTAGTAAGTTGCCTATGTGTGTGTGTGTGTGTGTGTGTGTGTGTGTGTGTGTGTGTGTGTGGTGTGTGTAGTATGCATGGTGTATGTGTGTGTGGTGTGTGTACGGTGTGTGTGTGTATGTGTGGTGTGTGTAGTATGCATGGTGTATGTGTGTGTGGTGTGTGTACGGTGTGTGTGTGTATGTGTGGTGTGTGTAGTATGCATGGTGTATGTGTGTGTGGTGTGTGTACGGTGTGTGTGGTGTTGTATAGTGTGTCCATGTATATTGTGTGCATGGTGTATGTGTGGTGTGTATGTGGTCTGTGTAGTCTATCAGTGCTATGATGGAGGTTAAAGTGAATGAAATGCACGAAAGCTGAGGTGTCAAACCTGATTTGAGAATTTGCAGTGTTTTCTTCACTCTTGACTCCTGCCAATCTTCTCAATGATTCCGTGTCTTTCTGCGCTCACACTGTGAAGAGCAGGGCTCAGGATTGGCTGAGAGTGCTGACAGCCTGTCGAAGGGAGGGAGCGCTGTCTCCAAGCTGCAGAATGAAGAGGGAACACCCGTCCATTCTGGAAACAGCCAAAATGGTGCATAGCGTCTGAGGAAGTAAGGAAATAGTGTAGGGGGTGCCGGGCCGCATACCACAGCCTTTGCCTGTGCCCTCACCCGTCATGGACAACAGCTGCTCTGTCCTAATCGTGAGCCCTAACCTCTGCGGGATGATCACATGGAGCCAACCAAGAGAGCCAGTGGCCATCCCCACAGGTGACAAGAGATGCTGGCTGAGGGCTTGGGAAGGTAAAGTTACAGCCTTCTTCATGCATACTCCTTGCAGTGTAGATGGCTTATTGGCAGAAGAGAAAATAGTGCCCTCAGCAGACAGAGGCCAAGAAGGGAACAGAAAGATAAGCTGTGTCTATTCCTTTCTGTAATTTCATACCACCTTTGACCTCTGAGGTCCTCCTTGTCTCCATGCACCACCTCCCCCTTGGCCTGTTTATTTTGCTTCGGCTATTTTTAGGTGAGAGGATGACAGCCACAGTCAAGTGGTTCTCATTCTTTTTTCCCTATCGCCTCCTTGGTCAAACTGTCTGTCTTCAAATGTCATGTTGTATATAGAATCCATATTTATGTAGAAAATCTGGTTCTTTTTAACAAAACCGATGGAGCTGTATTTCTCTTATATTCATGATGTTCCTAAGAGAAGCAAAGGCTACCTTTCAATGTCTTCTTAAGAAGAAATACGATTGTCTCCAGAACTCTGAATCTGTGTCTCCACACTCCCAGGACTCCTCCTTCCCCACTTCTGTCCCCTCTCTGGGCAGCCATGGTTGCCAACTTGTGACTACGAGGTTGGGCAAATAATAAGGACAAATAATAAATTTTTTTTACAAGCCTAGACCACTGTACCAGAGTCCAGCAACCCTGTGAGAGGATGATTAACTGCACCAAGCCGTTTTCCACGAGGCGTGGTCATTGGCTCACGTGACTGGTCTCTGATAAAATGGAGCGGAAGTCAGAACAGCTTTCAGCAAGCAGAGATCTGGAAGTGAGTACATCCAGTGTTCATAAACAAACTATAAATTTCAGGGCAGAAAAATTCCATTCGATATATTAAGCTTTTGAACGAGGCAATAACAGCACAGTCTTGATAAACAACGTGTCTCCGAGTGTCCACTTGACTGTGCACCGTGATACAAGCCAAAATGGATTGCGGAGTTCGTTGGGAAAGAAAGCCGCAGCCATATTGAGTCCTAGCAGTAATAACTCACGTGAAGTTCACAGTGTTAGACTTTGATTTGTACAGACACCCACAGAACTCCCAGGATTTATAGTATTTCTGACCTTCCAGTAAGAGTCCCAAGTGTTTCCTCTAAGTGAGGGTCTCCACTGAAGGCAGCCATTGCTCTGAACTTTGTCTCCACAGTTTAGTCCTGCGTACTCTTCAGCACCATGTAAATGGAACCGTCCACTGTATTCTCCTTCAGAGTGGAGTTTTTCAACTCAATGGCATGTCTTGGAACATTAGCCATTTTGTCGGTGTTCACAATCTATTTAACCACTTTGCTACTGAGAGAGATTCAGAATGTTTCCAGCTTGGGATTGTTATACACTGAGGTAACGAAGTGTCCTCCTCATGGATACCTGTGAGGCCTCACGGGCATCCTTTTAATCAACATATGTGGTGTATTGTAGGATAGGGGTATGCTTAGCTCTGGTAGATCTTGGCTCTGTAGCTTTACCACCTCCGTTGGTAGCTGCCAGGCAGCTCTTACTGCAGACAGAGGGACTTAATCTATATTCTTGGAGTCCTGAATGAAAGTTGTTCAAGATCAAGATGCTGGCAGACTTGGTTTCTGAAGAAGGTGATTTCTGGTTATGGACAGATGCCGTCTTGCTGTGACACTTCTTGGCTTTCCCTCAGCTAGGTATAATGCCTCATGGCATCTCTTCCTCTTAAATGATATTAATTCTGTTGGGTTAGATCCCCACCTCTTTGAATTTACAGGATTCATCGCCAAGTACTCATTGGTCCATCTCCAAATACCAGTGCAGAGGAAGTTAGGGCTTCGGTTTATAACTCTGGGGAAATAGTCAGTGTATAACAGTGGTTTTCAATTAATATTTCAGTGAGGTTTTAATCCAGATGTCACCGATAACTAATGATGTTGAACAACTTCTGTATGCTGACTGGCCACTGGATATCTTTTTATAAATGTCTGCTCAAGGCATCCACAGAGAACCATAGATTCATTGTTTCCCATGCTGGCTTGGATGAGAGCTTGATGCATCCTGGATACTGGTCCTCTGGCAGGCATTTGAATTTCAATCTCTCTTCTCTCTATAGCTGCTAATTAATTCATTCTTTCTTTCCCTCTCCCTCTCTGTCAGAGAGCAAGCCCAGGGTCTCACACACCTTAGATAGGCAGTCCACCACTGAACTGTACTCCTGGCTGATTAGTTCTCCTCAGGTTACTGTGATAAACAGAAGTTCATAGTGTGAAGAAAGCCCAGGTTTTGAAACTTTAATAGTGAGCACCTTTTGTGTACTCTTTAGACCTCTTTGCCCACAGAAAAATTATGATGGTGTCCCATGTGTACTTCTAGAAATTGTGTAAGTTTGCTTCTTCACTTTCTAGAGAAAGATCCATTTGGCACAGTACCACCTATTCACATACTCCCTACAGAACACTGGTTTGCTTTTACACTGAATCTTCAGACTACATGCGTGGGCTGTTTTGAGAATCTCTGTTTTGTGCTGTTGGGCCACGTGTCTTTGTTTGTTCCTCACTCCCCTTACTGTGAATGCTCTTCCGATGGTGTATACACCCTGTTACAACAGGTAAAGCCTGCTGTAATTTTTATTGGGATCCATATAAATTCATTATGTTTATGTGGGAACATAGAATCTACATCCCCATTATGCTGAGCCTTCTGATTTATGAAAGTGAAAATCCTTGATTTATTTAGGTCTTTTGAGAGTTTTCTCACAATGCATTGTTGTTTTTGCTAGGTCTGTCTCATTTTTATTACATTTATTTCTAGACATCTTACGAGATTTTTGGTACTATTGCTTTCGACACTAAAAAAATAATTTTTAACTGTTTCCAGTAAATGTGCAATTATTTTTATGCAAATGATCTTGTGAAGTTACTTTATTTTCTAAAGACTTGCTTATTTTTATTTTGTGTGTGAGAGTTCTGCTTGCATGTGTGTATGTGTACTGTTTGTATGTCTGTGGAGACTAGAAGAAGGCGTCAGAGTCCAAGGTTGGGGGCTGCCATACAGATTCAAACCTGGGTCCTCTGGGAGAGCAACCAGCCTTCTTAACAACTGAGCGTCTCTCCAGCTCACACGTGGCTTTAGTCAGTTTTAAAGCCTATAGTTTTGCTTACCCTCCATGTGTTTAATCACTCACTCCGTGAATAGTGATGCTTTACTGTTTTTCTTTTAAAGATTTATTTTTGACTTTTCCAACATTTCACGTTTTGAAATTCTCTTCAAAGTGTACTAGGATGTCTCCTTCGATATGGAATCAAGGGGCATTAGGGTAGCTGCCTTGTTTCCTTCCTGACTACAAAACAGACTTTGAAGGTACCTTTTTTTTTTTAAAATCAGGTTAAGGACTTTCTCTGTTATTTTTAGTTTTTGTTTTAATCACACGGCATTGAATCGTGTTAATGTTTTGTGTTCATTGAGATGAATAGAGTTTTCTGCCTTATTGTTTTGGTGTGGTAAGACACTGCGCTTACAATGTAAGCCCACTGTGCATTCCTGGGATGAACCCCATTCACTAGGTATGTGATATCTTTTTGTGGCATTATTAAATTTGCTGTTAGCATTTTGCTCTGCCTTTATGAACATATGATTTTACTCTGTAACAGGCTCTGATGTTAGTGTTATGATCCTCTTCTTTAACTCTCTAGAAAGGTTCTGTAAGATTTGACAAGAAAGCCACCTTGGGTATGTGGTTCTCTCTTGGGTATGTGGGTATGTGGGATGTTTTTTTTTTTTTTTCTTTTTTTTTTTTTCGGAGCTGGGGACCGAACCCAGGGCCTTGCGCTTGCTAGTCTGTGGGATGTTTTAAAATAAATTATCAATTTATATCCCTCCCTCCTTCCTTTTCCTCTCTCCCTTCTTTCCTTCCTTCCTCTCTCTCTCTCTCTCTCTCTCTCTCTCTCTCTCTCTCTCTCTCTCTCTCTCTCTCTCCTGTCCTTCCTCTTTCTCTCTTTCATAGCCTGTCCTGTCTATTATACAACACAGGTTGGCCTTAAGTTTGTGCTCCTCCTGCCTCAGACTCCCTATCACAGGCATACCTCTATGTGCTCAGCTGATTAGATTTGCTTAATAGAATCAAGAACAAACTTTCGGTTTCTTCTTGAGTCAGTTTTGTAGTATGAGTAAAATACCAAATTTCTTCCTACTATCCTAATATCTTCTTAGTGTCTGCAGTACGTGTAGTGACCTCTGTTTTTAAAGCCAGTGTTCTGGAGTTCATTCGTTTTGTTAATCTTTTGAAGGGATAAGCACTCGACTTTACTGATGTTTGCCTCACTGCATGCATATTTCATGCTTTGTTAACTTTGTGCTCCCCTTTATTAGAGTAGCTTTCTCCTTCCCCTTCGGATGTCAGTTGCTGGTCTCCTGAAGCTGGTCTCCTGAAGATGAAACACATTGCTAATCTTTAAATGTTTTCTATGAACACATATGCATTTGCTCAAAATAGGCACTGTGTGCTTAGCTTTATGAATATTCCTCTCAGCACAGCTATGGCTGCACTTTTTCCTATTTTGATTTCTTGGCTGACTTGTGGTACATTTAAATGCATTATTTAATTTCCAAACATTTGATGACTGTCCATTTACTTACCTGGTATTGACTTCTTATTAAATGAGATGATATTCTGATCCTAATCTAAAGTTTGTTGAGATTTATTTTATTATCCGGTATTTAGTTTATTTTTGTTTCCTAAGCTCTTAGAAAGACTGTGTGGTCTCCAGATGTTGGGTGGAGCATTCATTCTAATTAGGCCATGTGGGTTAATCATGTTCGATTTTCTGTGTGTTTTGCTGCTCTTTTATTGGCATATACTATCAGTTCTTGAGACGGATGTGTCAAAGGCTGTCCTGCCACCCTCAGTCACGAGACTCACACTCCTTAGAGCTGTGATCTGTGCTCATTCCTGGGCCTTGCATCTTTGAGATGAGTCTGTGGAAAATTCAGAGTGATGTGTGAGTGACAAATTAACCTATATCAATTGCATGGGGAGTTCTAGTTAGAGTTTAAAATAAATGTGTGTGCATATGTGCATGTGTGTGCACAGGTGTGTATGAGTGTGTGTGCAGTGTGTGTGTATATGCTGTGTGAGCTACATGTGTATGTACATGTGTTTATGTACTGTGTTTGCTACATGTGTATGTGTGTGTATGCTGCATGTGTGTGTGCTGTATGTATATGTGTGTGTGTACTGCATGGGTGTGTATATGTGCTGCATGTGTGTCTGTGCTGCATGTGTGTGTGTGTTCATGTTCTTCTGTGTGTGTCTCAGAGGTTGACATAGGGTGTCTTCCTCAGTTACTCATCACCTTAGTGCTTGAGACAAGCTCTCTCAATGAACCCAGAACTTGGTGATTTGGCTAGGTGGGTTAACTAGTGAGCTATCATCTACTTCTGCCTCCTGGTGCTGGGATGACAGACCTGAGTTGCCCTCCCCCGAACCGCTACCTGCATATTTTGCTTGAATTTCCATTTCTTCTTTAAAAGTCTTACATACTTACCCAGCATGTTTGGTCAGACTGGTCCACTGTTGCTTCCCCAATGTCCCCCACCCTGTTACCGCTCAACTCCATATCCTCTTCATTCATTTTCAAATTGTTTATTAATAGCTTCCAATTAGTGCTGCCCATGTGTGCATTGGCATGGTGCCATCCACTGGGGCACAGGTGACTGAGGAGAGGCTGTTCTCCTTTCAGTACCATCAACTGCCAATATCTCCTCCATCGAGGGGAGGCCTCAGGGCCCACCCCACTCACACTGAAATTCTGACTGTCTTGATCTTATGCTGGTTGTACAGATAAGCACAGGAGTCAATGTGCAACAGCCATGGTATGCCCAGAAGTCTGTACGTCCGTGCTCCCCTCCTCAGCCCTTGCGTTCTCTCCACTCACTCTTCCGAGCCTTGAACGGGGGCAGGGAGTTGATGTGGATGACTCATCTAAAGCTGAACGTTCATGGTTACACTCACTTGGCACTGTTGACCAGTTGTGTGTCTCTGCATTGACCACTGCACACTCCAAAATCATGCTTCTCTACTCGAAGTTGAAAGTGACACCAATCAATGGACATGAATATAAATATTTGGAAGATAGTTTGACAGCATGACCATTTAGTATAACAACAGTAGGTTCCCTTCTAGGTCATATGGTCTCTCGAGGCATAGGGTTACAACCAGGCACTAAATTCTTCCTGTGGAGCAGCAGGTCTTTTAATCAGAACCATGATGTCACTATTGTACCAGTGGATACACCTTGCCCTGGGTGAGACCATTGGTATTTCCCACCCCTCAGCAGCTTGCATAGTACCTTCTGGTACTAGGTAAGCTAGTGAGCAGGGCAAGAGTTTTCTATACACTGCTAACAAAATAGGTGACATCTTCAGCAAAAAGATTTACCATCTAGGTATGGACAACAAGAGCGATGGCAGTAGACTGGGTTGCTTTGGCTGACTCCTGGGTTTCCAGAATCACTAGTTCACAGGGGGTAGCCCATGCTTGATGCGAGGGTTTCATCTGATGACTCGTGTACTCTGGGAGCAGCAGTGTCCACCTGTGGAGTGGAACTTCCGCTCAAACTTTATATTCATGCACACGTACATTCTAATTCCTTTACAAACTAGTGGACTTCTGTAAGGCTTCTTCATCCCATGCCTGACTTTTGGTTGTTGTTTATTCTTGAGATTGTATTCTAATTATATTTCTTCCTTTCCCTTCTTCCCTCTAAACCTCAAATATACATACCCCTCCCCACTCTCGTTCAAATTCATGACTTCTTTTCTATCAGCTGTTATTGCATGAATATATGTATTTGCACACACACACACACACACACACACACACACACACACTCTTGAATATAACCTATTGAGTCTATAAATGTTGCATACATTTTCATGGTTGCCCATTTGTCATTGAACAACTAATTGTTCTGCTCTTCCCTGGGAAGGACAACGTCTCCTGCTCCCAGCTCTGCTCTGTTGCTGTAGTCAGTGCTTCTCAACCTTTCTAGTGCTGCGACCCTTTAATGCAGTTCCTCATGTTGTGCTGACCCCAGACGTAAAAGTTTCTTTTTACTGCTTTCACAACTGTAAGTTTGCTACTGTTATGAGTCGTCCTGTAGATATCTGATATGCAGGATGTCTGATGCGTGACCTCCAAAGGGAACACAACCCAGAGGTTCTATAGGAAGACACCATGGAATGGGAACAAATGCAACAGAGGTGCCAGGAGCACAGAGGAAGCCCTACCGGACAAGAAGGAATGTTTGTTTGTTCAGCAAATCCTCGATTGGAAGTGGGATCAACACTTCAGCAGTAACTGAAGTAGGGATTCACTGATCTCTGGACCCTATTTCCACGTGGTGAACGCTTCCTTGGT